>NC_045439.1:148168575-148453762 GCF_002776525.5 Piliocolobus tephrosceles
CACACACACACACACACACACACACACACCATGCCTCGCCTGTATCTGCCTCATTTTGGGCTGCAGTTGAAAATCACTGAACATGGCCGTAGTCTTGGCCTTGTTATTCCTCTCTGCCTTTGTTGTTTGGCAAAGGGCCAGTAGAGAACAGTGCATTCCCTCTTACACACTTTCTCACCCACCTTCCACCTCACACACTCCACCTTTTCCTGGAGCTGCCTCCAAAAGCCGAGGTTTGTGGTTCCTTAAACAGCTCTGACAGAGTCTAGTTGACCCAAGCCATGTGGGTAATTGGTGGGGGCAGAGAGCCTCGTTACCCGTCCCCTCAACACCCTGGAAGATGAGCCGGCAGTAGACAGGTGGGGGCTACACTGGGCTCCTCCTCCCAGGGAGGCCGATGTGAGAGGTTTCACAGAGTGACCTAGAGGCACTGAGGAAGCCCAGGGCCTTCCTCCACACCACTGCCCATGGGCAACCGCTCTGAGCTGCTAAGCCTGGATCTGGCTTCAGAAAAAGCATGGCTCCTGTGTGATCTTTGGGCCTCCACCTTCACTCCTTCTTCCAGCTCCCACCTCCTCTGAAGGTGTCTCTCAGCCTATGCTGGATCTTAGAAGGAGAGAATATTAGCCATTTTTTACCCTCATGGAAATTTAAATGGCCATGTTAAGTTTTAGCTGTAACTGGAATGAAAGGCCTGGTCCCCAGTTATAGGAATTTTAAGGAGCAGCTTAAGTGGAGAGGGTTGGGAGGATGGGATGTGTCTCTCCTGGTATTACTGTGCCCCACTCCCCCAAGTTCTGCTCGTCAAGCAATCTGGAAGAATTCTTGCTCTTCCCCACCAAGTGTTGGGGACCTTCTTCTATAACACTTCCTCTTCTTAAGACATTCTCAGTCCAAATCTCCCAAGATTTTCTCCCCGATCTCTTTACGGTGAGGATCTGGGGGGGAACAAAATCCCACCCTATTTCAAGTTCTGAATAGCATACAATTCCATTTTATCTTGCCCTCAATTGGATTCTCATCCTAATTTCTCTCCCAGCTATACTGGCCCCCAAACAGTCACTACGGCAATCCCAAAGTTACCTGAGAGCATCAGAGTCTCACATTTAAAACTGGAAGGGACTTTATAGCTCAATCCCGACTCGCCAAGTTACAGAGGAAGAAACTCAAGTCCAGCGAAAAGTTACTTGTCCAAGGTCCCATGCCAATGAGTGGCAGAATTCAGATTAGAACTCAGTGCTTCAGCTGCCACTCCAGTGCTATTTCTGAAAAGCCATAACCACTTCACATCCCCACTCAATTTAGGTACTATTTTTGGAGACATTGTTGGAAGTTCTAGGATGAGGTATTTATGAAGATTCGGTTCTCATTTCCCTCTCCAAAGCTCTTGGCTGGGTAACGTGGCTCATGTCTGTAATCTCAGCACTTTGGGAGGCTGAGACAGGAGGGTCACTTGAGGTCAGGAGTTTGAGACCAGCCTGGGCAACATGGTGAGACCCAATCTCTATAAAATAATAACAATAATAATAACAATATAAAGCTCTTGTTTTGTGTTGTATTGCCATAGTCAACTGCAACCTGGTCTGGGGTAGGAGGAGGCAGGGGGCCGGGGGTAAGGAGGGCTGCTGAGCTGTGTGATGTCTTTGCTGGGCTCCCAGCCTGGCTGATGGGGGTTTATCCACCCCGACCTGAGAGCAGGTGTGGGCCCTCTGTCCCCAGAGCTTCTTGAAGAACAGTTTGTTCTGCAGGGTGCAGCCAGGGTAGGGGGAGAGTTGCAGATACCAGCACAGCCCTGGAGCCTGTTGCAGCTGCTTCCTGTTGTCAGAGGGCTCCTCCACCAAGGGGCTGAGCTCCCTGACACCTCCACACCCTTGTCTAGTTCTCTGTGTGGTATCCTGCCTCAGTAGGCCAGCAACTTCCCACGGATACCAAGGAAGGCTGTGTTCAAGTAGCAAGAGCTCTGAGCGAGGAAGTGCCCTGTGGCCAGGCACACTTCCAGCCTTGTGGCTGACCACCCCCGGTGCAAACAGGGTCCTGTCCTCACATATGCGGGTTCATTTCTGCCTTGTCTTCCTTTCCCTATCTGAAAGATCTTTCCCATCCCATCTGCAAAGTCAAGTTCTCCCCACCATTCTCGGTTCCATCTCTTCCCCGAAGCTTTGTCCGCAGTGACTCTCTCCCCACCCCCGCTCCACTGGCCGTACTGGACTGTCCAGCATGAAAGTGTGGGCCCTCACTTCAAACTGCCTTGTCTTGTGGTTTGACATTTCACCTAGGTTTGCTTTTTCTCCTCTTCAAGACTTGAAGACAGGATGATTTGGGTCCTTAACCACTGCCTCCTACTTCAAACAAGATTCCTTACAGAGCTGAGCTCAAAAGCCGACCCTAAGTAGTAAGGGCATAAGAAATCCTGGCTGAATATCCCGTCTCAGTGTCTGTCTTGGTTCCTGCCTGAATTTCAGTCAGCTGAGCCACAGTTCACCCCAGACCCTGTGGCATGTTGGGAGGAGAAATTTGGGCTCCTCTGCCTGGTAGTCACATTGCCTCACTTCAGGAAGTGACCCAGGCCTTGCCTATCTCCCAGCTTGTGGGCCTCCTTGCCTCCAGGTTCCCCTCTGACTAATCATGAGAGTGCTATGGGGCTGACTGGAAGCCACCACTCCTGTCCTAGAAGGGACTTCCCCAGCCTGAATGCTTGCAGGTGGATGGCAAGGGAAGGGGGAGAGGGCTGGTAACATGCAAGGTGGTGCCCTAGTCCAGCTCCAGGGACACGGCTCATAAAACACTCCCAATAGGGGCTGTTCAGCCTGTCTCCATTCTTGCAGCTCTCTTCGCCCCAAGCCTCAGGGGGGGCCTGGCTCATTCTCCCTGGGGGGTCTGAAAGGGGCTGGAGTGGGGGTGGAGTGAGCAGCAACCCGGGACTCTCAGCTCAGCGCTCTTCCCCCCATTGTGAAACGGCCTTGGATAAGGGCCAAGCAGGAAGCTGCCTCCTATAGCTCCGCGGCCTGGCGCCTGGGGTGTGAGGACGGCCCCAGGCCCTTCCCTTCCCAAGGGAGGGCTGAAGCTGACACACGGAGTCCACCTGCACGGAGACACTGAGCTGCCCTTGGCTAAGTCATGAGGGGCCTATGCCCTCCCTCCTGCTCTCTGTGCCAGCCAGGTGGTGGCAGGCAGAGGGGTGTGTAGAAAGTGCACGGGCCTGGGGCTCAGGGCCCAGGGCTTCCAGGCTCGCCTTTGGCATTACCACGCTTTGTGATCTTGGTCCAGTCACTTTCCCTCTTCGGACCTCACTCAGTTTCTATTCACTTGTGAATAACTAGAAGGTAAAGGGTTGGACTAAAAAGGTCTTGGAGGCCTCTCCCAGCTCCATATTGTGACTCACTGAAGTCGATGATTCATTGGTGTTTTTTTTTTTTTTTTTTTTTGAGACGGAGTCTTGCTCTGTCGCCCAGGCTGGAGTGCAGTGGCCGGATCTCAGCTCACTGCAAGCTCCGCCTCCCGGGTTCCCGCCATTCTCCTGCCTCAGCCTCCGGAGTAGCTGGGACTACAGGCGCCCGCCACCTCGCCCGGCTAGTTTTTTGTATTTTTCGTAGCGACGGGGTTTCACCGTGTAGCCAGGATGGTCTCGATCTCCTGACCTCGTGATCCGCCCGCCTCGGCCTCCCAAAGTGCTGGGATTACAGGCTTGAGCCACCGCGCCCGGCTCATTGGTGTTATTACCGGGAGTTGGCTCTGATCAGACGGGAGTTTGTTCACTGTGTCTGTCTAGGAGTCCCTGTGTAAATCTGCATCTGTGGGTCTGTCACAGAGGTGGAGTGGGCTTCCCCAAACAATCAAGGATGAATGATGACACAGAGGCCAAGAGATGAACACCATCTGTTGCTCTGGGGAGTTGAGACACCTGTTGGGTAATTTGTGCAGAACTCTGGCTATATAATTTCCTGTCCTTGACTTTCAGACAGGAAACTTTAAATTTGGGATCCCTAACCATCATGAATAAGGGAGCTCCTCCCACCCACTAAAGCCATGAAAGTGTGGGGAGGAGGAAGGCAGGAATAGGTGTTCACGCCCCAGACTTCCAGCCTGGCTGCGAATGCTTGAGTAATAACTATGCTTGCCTTTCGTGGTCTCAGTTTCCCCTCGTACAATATGGGGTATGCTGGCCCGCTTCTTGAGGTTCAGCAAGGAAGGAAATCCTAGATGAGAAGAACCTGTTAAAGTTCACGCATGTTTCTTGAGTGCCACCACCTGAGTCTGTACCAGGATGGCCTTCCAGACATGTGGGGCCAGGGGTTGCCCATGGGGTGTAGCCTAGAGGGTACTGGCAATTCCTTTGTATCTCCCCAAAGCCCCTATACCAGAAATCCCACCATTAGAGTCTGTCCTTTGTTTACCATCACCTAAGTTTCCTCCACAAATGGAGGGCGTGTGACATACTAACCATTTGTCCTGAACATGTTCATGTGATTTAGCTACCAGACGGGTTGCCTCCACACAGCTCGCTGAGCTTAGTGGGAGCCTGGGATTTTGGTGCGGAGGGACGGGAGGGTGTTTTGCAGGACTGAATATTTCTACTCAGGGTACTGCTTGAGAAGGAGAGGAAAAGAACAATGAAGCCTAGCTTTTCTGCCATGCTTTCTCACTTATAAGGTATTTATATTCACATTGTCACACTGAACTCACCACAGCAGTGTGAGGAAGATATTCCCATTTTACAACTGAGGAAATGGAGGCTCACAGAGATTGAGATGACTTTCCTTCAGAGATACAGCCAAGAAATGCCAAGTTGGGTCTCGAATCCAAAGACAGAACTAAGGAGACAGGATTCTGCAAGGGAGTGAGAGAGGGACAGGGGCTTGGGATAGGAACCCACACCCAGAGGGAGGGAAAGATGAGGAGTGGAGAGAGAGTCCCATTTTGTTCCACTGTGCCTAGTGCTGGCCTCTTTCTGCCTTCCCTCCCTTCTTGTCACCTCTTTGGACAGCTGAGAGACAGCTGAAAGCTCAGCACTCCTGAGCTGCCTGCAGGCTACACTCATTTGCAAGTTCTTCTCTGCACAGAGGTGGCTGGCTCCTCAGTGTAAAACAGTGCTCACCTCACAGGACTGTTGGGGGCTCAAAAGAGGATATATGTAAGCACCTAGAAATGAACCTGGCACTTAGTCACTTCTCGAGAAATAAAGCAAGCTATTGTATGAGAAAAAAAAAAGTCTCTTCTCTAGCGGAGAATTCAGTCAGCTTTTTGCACCTAGAACAGTGTCTAACACTGCTTGTTTAGCTTTGTTCAGTGAATGGATGAATGATAATCTTTCTGTAACATGGAAAGTTCTAGTCTCCACAGAAGTAATTTTGAAAAATAACGACCACAATCTTGGATATTCTTAGGGTTGATCTAAGGTAAAGGATAGGGCAAGATCCGGGAGCGTCTGAGGCTGCGCCCAGGGCTACGCTTGTCTGGTGAGGTCAGGGCGTCCCCTGCTGGCCCAAGGCGCGTCGCAGGCAGGTCGAGGCCACTCCTCACCTCTGCGATGGCGCCTGGAGGGAGGGCGTGGTGGCATTGCCTACTTCCTTGCTGTGAGCGAGGGGAAGGCCAGTGCTAATCACTGACGCTTGTGGGCTCTGGAAACTTCCCTAGGGTCCCCAGAAGGGGCTGGGGGAGAAAAGCAGCAGTTCTCAGAATTTTGGAAGTAGAAGTGACATTAGCAATCTAGCCTGAGTCCTGAACATAACAGTGAAAAAACTTTAAAAAATACATCAACTGGGTGTTTACTATGAGCCCTTTACTTGGATTATGTCCTTGAAAGCCGACAACAACCCTCTGAGGCAAGTTCCCTGTGGAGGATAAGGCACAGGCAAGTGCCTCGTGCAGGGCCTCACAGCAAGTGGGGGAGCAGGGTGAGCCTGGGGCGTCTGACTCACAGTCCAGGACACCTGTGCTCTCTCTCTAGGGCACTGGGGCTTGCGATTTCAATCCAGGACTTCATCCTGGGGTGGGGATGGAGAGGTTCCTGGGGCCCTGAGTTAGCTGAGCAGATACAATGAACCTTGTTGACCAACTGCAGAAAAGAATAAAGGAATTGGTAACTGCCAGTGTTGGAGTGGATTCAGTCCAGGGAGTGTGTCGACGTGGCTTCAGGGTGGTTATTCTCTCTGGGCATCCAGTCTGCCAGGACACGCTCTCATCTCCCTCTGGCCACCCCTCTGGCCTTCTCTAGGATGGCTCCACCAGAGCTAACCACCTCCGGCTGGCGTAGGAGGTCTCCCAGCCTTAGGTTCTAAAACTTGTCATCCTGAAGCCAGACCTGCCCAGTGCCATTCCTCGATGTGTTTAGATGACACCCTCCTTCCTTCATCGGAACTGACCCTTAAATCAGCACGCTGGAGCTACGGTGAGGCAGCTCAGAGCCCAAGGTGTAGTTCCCCTCAGACTGAAACTGAAAAGTTAAACTAGCTCAGAGGCCAGTCCTCTGTAAGGTGCACAGTGTCTTGTTGCAATCTGCTCCTGTAGAGTGAATCCACCTTGACAGGGAGGACATGGGAACAGCCCACTCCCATCCAAGGGACTGCGGTGTAAAAATGCATACCTTAGCTCATTTACTCCTCCCTTTGACATGAGGTAGGCACTTTTATGACTTCCCCATTTTACAGATGAGGACACTGAGGCACAGAGAGACTTAAGCAATTTTGGAATATGCAAAAAAGATTACTGGAAACAAATACATTAAAGAAAAAGATAAACTCAAAAACAACAATAACAAAAAACAAAACGAAACAAAAAACAGTGGATGTTTCCAATGAAAAATTATACACTGTTTAGAACACAGCCTTCTGGATTAGCTGATTTCTAGCCTTTCATTTCCTTCGCACTATTTTACAACTCTGTAGGTTGTAGAGAATCAATGGCAATGCAGAGGATTTTTGTCTATGGACATACAAACGCTTCTGTTCAGTGAAGGGACAACCCTGGGTCCCTCCAATTTGTTAAGCAAAATCCAATTTTGCTTAACAACTTCATTCCAGAATTCCTGAAATTCCAAAATCCAATTTTGCTTAACACATTCATTCCAGAATTCCTGATGCTTACTGGATTCTCCTTTGAATGGATTGTAACATACATCTTGTTTCCTTATTAATAAGTTAAATACAATAAAAATTTTTTTGAGACAGCATCTCACTGTTTCCCTGGCTGGAGTGAAGTGGCATAATCATGGCTTACTGCAGCCTTGACTACCCCAGCTAGGAACCACATCCAGGAACTAGCGACTGTGTTCTTAACCATTATACTTTCCAGGCACTGCAAAGTGTAATTGCATTAGAGTAACTGCAGCTGTAAATTAATCAACCCTAACCTGAACAAGATCCTTGACCCTAATTCAAACCCTAACTGAATTCCTGACCCTAATTCAAAACCAACTCTAATTAAAACCTAATAAAGTGTGCTCTGTTTGAGGAAAAAACACATTACCCCTGCATTTTGGGAGAGACAGTCTCAGGCTGTCCAAACAAGCATACTTACTCAGGTCCCTTCGCTGGGCTCGGCCCTGAGGAGCAGGAGGTATTTTTCAGCGCCCATCTTCCTGTAGTATCCGCGCCCATGGAGAAGTGGCCAAAGCTGGTACAGTGTTTTGTGCCCAGGGCCTTCATTTTGCTCTTGGTGCTGCCTGGGCCTTTGATGAAGCCTCCATGATATGGGAAGGGATTTGGGAACCATTTTCATGTCATGGTTCTCCTAGAATTGTGAAAGGAAGAGGAAAAACTGAGGGAGAGGGAGCAGGAAGGTGTGTGGCCTGCATGACTTAGAGACAGTGACCCAGCTCCATGCCTCACACACACACTGCTCTGCTCCAAGGTCAAAAGCCATTAACCTCTATTATGCATTTAGATTACAATTTGATTAATGATATGTTACCCTAATCACACATAATTGCAAGTTAGGATTTGAGGTGCTGGAAAACATCAAAATTTAACCATGTTATATTGACATCAACTCTCAATTTCATTGTATCCTGAGCTACCTTTATTCCTGACTGATCACATACAACACCATTTTTCTCACTGAGAAATTTGTTTTCAGATAGTCTTATAAATCAATGAACTTCCTCATTGCTTTTACTCATTGTTTTAATTCTTTTAATCTCAAAAATTTAAATTTAGCAACATTATTTTACTTCATCGTACTTCCTTTTATGATCCCTTTTATTTATGGCAAATGATACTGGTTTTCCACTTACGATCATGATATTAAATACACTTAAGTATAAAATGAGTCAATTTAAAGAAAAATATTAACTAACAGTACAAGTGGTATTAAGATAATGGCAGAAATCAGGATGATGATATTGAAATGATGGAAAGTGTGTGGCCTGTAAATAATAACACTATTTGATACTGTACTGTTTATTGGGCATTTACTATGTGCTAGGTCCAATGTTATCAATGATAGCGCTGTTCAATAGAATTAGTGATGAGGGAAATGCTCTACATCTGCACTCTCCAAGCCACATGTTGCTACTGAATCCCTGAAATGTGGCTAGGGTGATAAAATTTTAAAATTAATTTAAACATCTATATTTACCATATTAGAGCAAGCCTAAAGGTCTTACATATAGTATTTTATAAAATCTTCATAACATCAATGAACTAAGCATTATTATTGTTATTTTGCTAGTGAAAAGACTTAGGCCTTGAGAGGTTGCCTGAGGTCACATAATTAGTAAGTAGCAGAGGTAGGATCTGAACCCCGATCACTTTGACTTCTGAATAGGTGCTCTTGGTCATTTCCCACAGAAAAACAAAGCCCAAAGAATATTCTGTCAGTAGTTGAATTGTACTGGCTCCAGTGCTATGCACACATTCCATGTACTAGGACATAGACATCTCTGGGGGATCATCCAGCCGGCCACCGAGATTTTTGCAAAAGTCCAGATGCTAGTGTGATTGCAATCACATTAAACTTTGAAGCTAGCCAACAGGACTCATGCAGGTGTAGATGTGAAAATTAAAAAGAAAAAGAACAGCTGGGGGCAGTGGCTCATGTCTGTAGTCCCAACTACTTAGGAGGCTGAGGCTGGAGGATAGCTTGAGCCTGAGAGGTGGAGACTGCAGTGAGTCGAAATTGTACCACTGCCCTCTAGCCTGGGTGACAGAGTGAGACTCTGCCTCAAAAAGAAAAAGGAATCTGGGATGATTCATGGGTGTTTTTATTTGAGTAACTAGGCAGATGGTGGTGCCATTTAATAAACAGCAAAGATGTGGGAAGTAAAAAGTTTTGATTTGGTCATGTAATATCTGAGATGCTTGTTATACATCCAAGTGGAACTACCAAGCGGACAGCTGAATATGCAAGTTTGGAGCTCAATACAGAGGTAAAAGCTATAATTAAAAATTGGGGAGTCATCTTCGTACACCTCAGGACTAGCAAAGATTAGAACAGTCTGGTGAAAATCCCTCCTGTAGGGCCACCCACACAAGACCACTCTGTGATGGCGCCGTATGAATAACCTCTAGCATGTCCAACCATTTGGCTTCCCTGGGCCACACTGAAAGAAGAATTGTCCTGGGCCATATGTAAAATACGCTAACACAAATGATAGCTATGAGATAAAAAAATTTTTAAAACAAGGGCCCATGCATAATTTTGGGGATACCTGCCAATACAGATGAGCCAAAAAGTCCTCACATTCAAATGGCTGGACACCCATGCAAGAGCCCTGGGCCTTGGCATTACTAGCTCAGAAGCTGAAGTCCTGGGTGAGAGCACCAGACTGACCCATGGTAGGTCATATGCTTGAGCCCCGGTGCTGAGGGCAGGTGAGTGACTCTCTGACCCTTTTATTTAATTATTTATTTATTGCCTCTCACCAAAACCCACACAAGAGGGGATTGCAAACAGGTTCAAATCCTGGAGAACCAAAAGCCAATACAGGTTGGCTATACAAGGTCATCAGCCTAGGGCAGGAAGTGGGCAAAGGGCGCTGGCCATTTGGAAGAAAATGTGAAATCAGAGAGTGAACGTATTTAAGTCATTAAGTTTGTGAATCTCCTAACTGGGCTCCCCATTTCCTGCCTTGTCTCTCTACAGTGTCTTCACAGCCCAGACAGGGGCATCTTTAAAAAACGGTAAATCCGATTTTCAGTGTTCTGTTGAAAACTTCCTTAACAAGAGTCTTCTCTTTGTATCTAGAACAAAATCCAAATTTACCATGGTCACAGGCCCTACATAATCTGGTTCCCAGCTACCTCTCCATACTCCTTCACTCCTTGCTCCACAAGCCCTCCTCACCCCCACCCGCACCTGCCAGTCTTCGACACAGGACAACTTGTTTCCCCTTTGGGGGTTTGCTGTAGCCATTCTCTGTGTCTGAAACACTGTGTCCCCAGATCTTTGGATGGCTGGTCCTTTCAGCTTTCAATTCAAAGTTCTCCTCTTCGACGAGAACTCCCCTGACCCCAGCCCAAAGCAGTCCCTTTCCCACTCTCACTATACAGCCCTGCTTAGCTGTCTTCACAGAGCTCATTATCTGAAGCCGTACTACTTGTTTGCTTCATTGTTTATTTCCTCCCTGCCCCTTTTAACCCAAGTTCCAGGAAACCAGAAACTTAGCTTGTCTTATCCTGCCGCATCCCCAACCTCTACAACAGTGCCTGGCACAGACTGAGAGGTACTCAGCGAAAACCTCTTGTGTGGTGGAATGCTTGACTTTATAGAGGGCCCAGGGTTCAAGTTGGCTACTGGCAGAGAGGGCTTACAACCCAGTTCTCCTGATTAATCAGAGGTAGAACTAAAGACTGGGCTCCAACCCCTCTTTTTTTTTTTTTTTGAGACGGAGTCTCGCTCCGTCGCCCAGGCTGGAGTGCAGCGGCGCGATCTCGGCTGACTGCAAGCTCCGCCTCCCGGGTTCACACCATTCAGCCTCCGGAGTAGCTGGGATTATAGGCGCCCGCCACCACGCCCGGCTCTTTTGCATTTTTAGTAAAGACGGGGTTTCACCGTGTTAGCCAGGATGGTCTCAATATCCTGACCTCGTGATCCACACGCCTCGGCCTCCCAAAGTGCTGGGATTACAGGCCTGAGCCACTGCTCCCGGCCCAGCCCCTCTGGCTGGAGCTGCAGGTCAGCGTTTAGTGAGAATTTAAAGGCTCTACAAGAACTTATAATGATGACAATAATTAAAAGAACAATAGCTGATACCTACGGAACACGCTGCATGTGCCAGGCACTGTTCTACGTATTTAATCTGAGTTTCATTTACGCTTCACGACCACACTGCGAAGTAGATACTATCATTACCCTCACTTTATGGATAAGGAAACTGAGTCACTGAATTGTTAGGTAACCTGTCCAGCATACAGCTGAACATAAACTATACGCTGCTATCAAAACTTTCTTTTGCTCTCACTCCCTCACTCTGGCTGAGGTAAGACGATCTCTCTCAAGTGACGGCCCAGGGCAGCCCCAACGCCTCCAGGTCACTGGCCCCCGGACGTCCCAGGGCGCCGGCGCAAGGCGGGCGGGGCGGGGGGAGGGCGCCGGCCGGGATTGGTGGAAGAGAAGAGATTGGTGGAAGACAATGGAAGCGTAGTAGCGGAAGTCCCGCCCAGCCTAGGCCGAACTTCCGGCTCTCACTGCTAGGGGCTTAAGCGGAGGGAGTCGAGCCAGCGTCGCCGCGATGGTGTTGTTGGAGAGCGAGCAGGTATGGCTAGGCTTGGCCGGCAGAGAGACGGGGGCGGCTCAGGCTTTGATCGAGACCTCTGCCTCCTTCTGCGGGAGGACCAGGGCCTTGACGCGGCGGGGCGAGGATTTGGGGCTAGCTAACGGGGCCGGGCCTGTTGTTTTCTAGTTCCTGACGGAGCTGACCAGACTTTTCCAGAAGTGCCGGACGTCGGGCAGCGTCTATATCACCTTGAAGAAGTGTAAGCAGCGGGAGGGGAGCCGGGCGATGCTCCTCGGGTGCCCGGTGTCTGGGAGCCACCGGATTCTGTCTGCCGCGGACCGCCGCTTCCTCTACCTTCCGTCACTCTGTATTGGGCACATTCGGGGCTTCGGGCCTGGAAAATAATGGGGATTGTAGCTGGCGCAGTCCCCAGCACTGAGCCGCCTAGGTTGCTTCTGGTAACAATGGGCCCCAAGCAGCCCAGGGCTCTTTGTCAGGGATCCCAAACGCCGCCACTTTGAGTGGGATTTAACGTGCTTCGATATTACGTGTTTCCGTCGTGGAAATAATAGTTTCTCCAGGGTTTCGCCAGACGGTGATAGCAGACGAGGTGTTTAAGAGAACTAGAGCAGCGGGGCTGGATTAGGTCATCACTTACCCCCTCCTCTGTTTTAACTGTTTGTGTGCCGCTCAGCCACGTATGCGGCCGTGTTCACCAGGATGCATTTTTCCTTCAGATGACGGCCGAACCAAACCCATTCCAAAGAAAGGTACTGTGGAGGGCTTTGAGCCCGCAGACAACAAGTGTCTGTTAAGAGCTACCGATGGGAAAAAGAAGATCAGCACTGTGGTGAGCTGAATTCCTAAGGCTGTCTTTTGAAATGTAGAGACTCGAACTGAAGAGAGGATGGGGCGAACTGAAGAGAGGATGGGGCTTTTCTGAACCAGGCTTTTATTTACTTTTCCCTTTTGCCCTGTGTGGCTGTTTTTGAGACTAGGACCTTCCTATACTTCAGTAGTAGAAAACTCAAGAATAAAATGAAGAAGGTAGAGGTCAAACAGTCGTTAGTTCTGCTAAAATTTTTGCGGAAAGGAGTGAAAGTAGCATATTCGTCCTCATTCGTAGTACTGTAAGGAGCCGTTGGCATAAATATTTGATTCTTTAGCCCCTTACTGTGCTGAGCCTTCAATAAGCAGTTTCTTGGTACCAGGTGATGCTATTGTTTTCTTATCTTTGTGGTTCACATGGCGAATGTGCAGCTAAATGTTAGGTTTCACACTTGAGAGAATATGCATTTTAGTCAAGAGCCCTCGTCTTTCCTTTCAGTGGAGGTTGAATAATGCAAAGGAAGAGACTTCTTGAGTTGAGTGAATACTACTTTATTCTGCTGTGGCAGAACCAGACTTACTCTCTAATCACATTAGTGTAGGATACTGACTGCATGAAAATGTAGACTATACTTAGTTGATAAGTCTCCCGTGACAAGTTATCTTGAGAGGACTTTTACAGTAAAATAAGCTTATGTGGTTTTTACAAATAAAGTTAGATATCATGAAATAATGAAAACCTAAGGAGTCTTCTTCAGAGGTAGAATTTATTTTGTGGTAGCTTGCATTGTGCTTAAATATGCTTGAATTAATGGAAGGCAGGTTTAAAAATAAGATGAGGAGGGAGTAGTTTACATATATCTTATATTAATGTATAAAAAATTAATACTGAGAAGTCCTCTGACTTTTCTCAGAACCCAGGGAGAACACTCAGTGCCACCTTTCTAAGGGATTTCAGGAGGTGAGAAACAAAGCTTTTTTTTTTTTTTTAAAGGAGCCTACTGCCTTTCACCTCTTGGTGCAATTCTCATGTGGAAAAAGATGTAGAGCTCCTTTTCTTGTTCTCTAGGCAGAGGAAAGTAGAGTAGAAAAGTAACCATTCATGTATCACGAACCCCTGAAGTTGGGAAGAAGTATTTTAAAGATAAGGATGTTGTCTTCCAGAGGCTTTTGAGATACTGTCTGGGGTGGAGAAGAGGATGCTTATATGGATAATAGGTGTGACCTCTTTTTTCCTTCTTTTTCAGGTGAGCTCCAAGGAAGTGAATAAGTTTCAGATGGTGAGTTTTGGGTGTTCCTTATGTCTTCCTTCTCAGGGCAAGAGTCGGCATGATAGTGAACACTGGGTAAGATTGATACTTGGGTTCACCGCTCTCTGGTGATAAGTTTTACTGGTATTTTTCAAGTAAAAGCTGCCAGCGTGTGAATTTCAACGCTAATACACTCTTCCTTTCTAGTTTTTTTGTTAGATTTTGTCTTAAGCTGTAGATATATGCTACCTATAGTATAGTTGAACAAGAAGTTGCCTGCAGTTTCCCCTTGAAAAAAATGTAAAAAATGTGTGCAACTGTCTGTGGGTGTTGCAGAAGCTGTTATAATGTGAAAGAGAGTTTTATGTTTATACCATTTTCCGGTACAAGTGTCCAGTGGTGCTATATTCTTTATCACGTAGGCTTCCTGATTTTTGGCTACCCTAAATCCATTATGCAAATAGGGCTGCTGTTCTGCCAATTTGCACATCTTCCCACTAAGGTATGCTCTGTTGTATCTTTTAGGCTTATTCAAACCTACTGAGAGCTAACATGGATGGGCTGAAGAAGAGAGACAAAAAGAACAAAACTAAGAAGACCAAAGCAGCAGCGGCGGCAGCAGCAGCGGCAGTAGCAGCAGCAGCAGCACCTGCCGCAGCAGCAACACCAGCAACACCAGCAACACCAGCAGCAACACCAGCAACAGCAGCACAGTAAAGGGCACAAATTTCCTGCTTTCACCAATTAACCACTGAATTGCTATTTTTTCCTTTTGGCCACATAGCTAGGTTTCTGGTTCCCCCACAGTAGGTGTTTTCACATAAGATTAGGGTCCTTTTGGAAAGAACAGTTGCAGTGTTTATAGAATAGTTGTGGTAAGAATCTAGTTTATTTTGCATTTGGCTAATTGGTCTGTGTTGCATGGTTATATTCTCCTGGATTATAGATTAAAAGTTTCTGTAGACATCTCTGTGAAGAGCAAGCTATCATTAAACATGTCTGTTTATCAGCACTGTCTCATTATTTATTCTTTTCCCATCCCATTTTAACAGTTCTGGCAATAACTGCTAATTCTAGAATGATGTGATTAATGAATAGGCTTCAGCCCTATAGTATCTTCTAGGTTATTAGAATTGAAACCTGACAGTTTTATAAAAAGTCATGTTATCTCATGAGCTGCTTCCTACCTAGCTGTATAATTTTATCATCATGGTTCCTCAAGTTCCAATGAGTTCTCATAGTCAAGTGAGAGTTTGTTTAACCACCTTAGGATAAACATATTACAAAGTCATCAAGAATAAAGGTTCCAAAGTAATAATGATTTTTGGTTTCTTTATGCCCTTTAGTTTGGATATTTTCATGTGCTTAGTCATTACAGCCAAGGGAAGAAAAGGCTATATCTTATGTTCTAGCTCCCTAAAACCTTTAGTGTTAATAGATTTACAATTAAAAAGCAGCAGGTATATGAAAGCATTTATTATATCCCAAAAGATAAATGTATAATATATTACACATGAAAAACTAACAAAGCTCAACTTTGTAGGACAGCTTCTTAGAAATTTTTTTTTTTTTTTTTTTTTTTAAAAGACAGGGTCTTGCTCTGTTGTCCCAGGCTGGAGTGCAGTGGCGTAATCACAGCTCACTGCAGCCTCAACCTCCTAAGGCTCAGGTGATCCATTTTAGCCTCTGGAGTAGCTGGGACTACAGGCATGTGCCACCATGCCCAGCTAATTTTTTTAGTTTTTGTAGAGATGGGGTCTTGCTTTGTTGCTCAGGCTGCTCTCAAACTCCTGGTTTCAAGCAGTCTTTCTGCCTTGGCTTCCCAAAGTGCTGGGATTACAGGTGTGAGCCGCTGCACCCAGCCTCTTAGAATTTAGTTTTAAATTACGATGAATGTACAACATTCCATTATTCCAGTATAAGCCTCTGTTTGAATGAGGTTAATGACAGTTCTTTAGGGTTAAAATAAGATTCTGTAGTAGTCATCTCTATAGCTATACAGAAATAGCACAGACACCCTGTAAAAGAAAGGAAAAGGTTATAAGGACAGACTCAGTTTAATGAGTGAAGAACAGAGCTAATAAATTTTTATAACAACCTATAGGAGCTTTATTTAAGGAAAAACAAGAGGGAAGGCTAGTCACTAAAAAATTATATAGGTTTTATACAAGGTGTGACTGATGGGGGTCTGTAGTATAAGGTCCTAATAAGGAGATAACCATTCACCTCATAGGCTTCCTTGTTGCCTTTTAAGTGTGTCATAACGTGAATGATTGGTTGGTATTCTGACATAAGGACATACAGCGAAGTAGTCATGGTTATTTTCTTTCATTTAAACATACTTCTTAGAAACTGAATTACCTGGGTGAACAAAACTGTAATTGGGACAGCTAATCCTAGGACCCCTGTGTTTTGTTACTGACGAGATCATGACTTGTGATTCACAGTCCAAGCAAGATTTAGTGGCTGTCAGCTGCAGTTCTAACAACAGCTTACCAGGCGCCAAACCTCAGCAAGGCAATGAAATCATGTCACTCTGAAACCCCTCCCTGAATTGTAACCATGTGAAACCTGCTATGCCCATCCAAGTGATAACTTACTTTTTTTCTACTTTGATGTTATAAATTTCATCACAGACTAATTTGAGGTATCTCTGCTTTGGCAGGCGTGACAGCAGCTGCTTCACAGTTGTGTTAAATGCCTGTTCGTCAGCATCCCACTAGGAAAAAAATAGATAAGACTTAACAGCAGGGCACTAGGGTTTACTAGCTGGCTTTTTCTGGGTCACTAATGAAATTCCAGTGTCATTCCCCTCTTTATACCAGGGGAATCAGTAATAGGGAGATAGCAGAACCGGTTAGGAGACTGCTGGGATTCCTTTGAAGCACCAATTTTTCTTAAAACAAGACTCCCTAATTAGGGCCTGATTAACAATGCTGCAGCCCTAGTGTGCTGATGTGACTGTAGACCAGTTATTTCTGCCTACCGCTTACTTTTTTTTTTTTTTTTTGAGATGGAGTTTCGGTCTTGTTGCCCAGGCTGGAGTGCAGTGGCGCCATCTTGGCTCATCACAACCTCTGCCTCCTGGGTTCAAGTGATTCTCCTGCCTCAGCCTCCCAAGTAGCTGGGATTACAGGCGCGTGCCATTACGCCAAGCTAATTTTTTGTATTTTTAGTAGAGACGGGGTTTCACCATGTTGACCAGGCTGGTCTCGAACTTCAGACCTCGGGTGATCCACCCACCTCGGCCTCCCAAAGTGCTGGGATTATAGGCCTGAGCCACTGCACCTGGCCTCCATTTACTTTTTGTACAATGGTGATAGCGGCTCTGAAGTATATCCATTTGACTGGATCATAAATCAGTACACTGCCAGTATAGTGGCATATGCTTATTTGTAAGGACAACAAATGAAATATAAAATATTAGTTCTAGGGCCAAGTTCACTATTAATGTAGTTTAATCTGTGACTAAACACTCTGGATAGACAAAAAAGTATTCTTTGATATGACATGTTGCAAAAGTCACCTATAGCTATGACTATAGTTAAGTGCTCTTAATAGCAAAGATAACTATTCAAATTTTTAAAGTTCTTATTTAGGCTATTTGAAGATAAAGGGATGTACCTATAAATATATATATATATTTATTTATAAAGGACCTAATTAATTTTTACAAAAGGATTTTTTTTTGTATAGTACTCATCTACAAATGAGCTTCCCTAGCTGGAATGGAGGTTTGTTTGAGAGATAGTATATAGTATGGTGGTTAAGAACACAGATTCTGCTAGTGTGCTTAGGTTCCAATCCTGGTTCTACTACTTACTAGCTGGGTGACCATGGGTAACATATTTAAGCTCTCTACATCCATACTCTTAAAGTGGGGATAATAACAGTATCTACATTTTGGGGTGGTTATGATTAAATGAGTTACTACTTGTAAAATGCTTACAACAAGGCCTGCCAGACCCTGACACGTAGTAAAAGCAGTATGTGGTTTTTTTTTTGTTTGTTTAATAAAATAAGTATCTCTGAAAAATTAAAAAGTCACTAGAAAAGTGTAAGTTCAACATAGGATTTAGGAACATGTGTGTCACATAAAAGGAAAAAATGTTACTAAATTCCTGGGACTGCCAGAAAAATACTATCACGAATGAATGCCATCTTCAGTATTCTTTTGGCAAACTAACAGCAAAGATTTGGGATCTTAAAGGCCACAGTGCAGAAGAGTTCATATTGCTTACCTCTAATGATAAAAACTGTAATATTGTTTCTTTGGGTAGATCCACCTGTGAATACACAGAAATATACATCATCTCTCAGGGAACTCTCAGCAGCACAATACGGCTTTGTGACCACAGTGTCACGTGGGATGCAGCAGTATGACTAGGGTTTGCATAGTCTGAGATGCTATTGTGCTATAAAAGGGCTTAATGAACTGTGCAGTGATAAGATCTTAGCACTGGAGAATTAATAAGCAGTGGCAACTGTATTCCCTTTCCTTCTATACCACATCCAAAAGGTTTGACACTGCTACATGTATTCGGTGTAAGCTTAGTAAGGCAAAGGCCTGAAATATGTAGGAAAATGATTTTTGTTTTCATTTTCCTCCCTCTATCTTTCAGAGGAACAAAGAGGAGAAACACAAAACCTTAAATTCTCCCCCTAGTTCTTAATAGTTTTAAATTGCGTGTAGTTCACATCAGTGACAATAAGGCCTGCATCCAAATTCTGCTGACACTGAGCAAAAAAGCTCTGAACCCTGAGGCAACTACTTTGACAGTATGGACAGAAGCCACCTTCAAAATATGAAAGAAAGCCACTTACAGCCAGAATTTCAATTTCACTGCTTTTCTGATGTAAGTTGGCAAGGGAGGTCTGAAGTCGAGTTTGTACCTAATAATAAGAAAATGAAATTCAGAACATGTTAAACCAAGCCATCTTTCTTGCCATCTTATTTCCTATCCCAGGACACAATCACACGGTAACACACCAAAGCCTAGAAACGATTCCAAATGGTGTCTAAAGGTTTGCCCTTGGCTGGGTGTGGTGGCTAATGCCAGTAATCCCAGCACTTTGGGAGGCCAAGGCTGGGGGATCACCTGAGGTCAGGAGTTAGAGACCAGCCTGGCCAACTTGGCGAAACCCTGTCTCTACTGAAAATACAAAAATTAGCTGGGCATGGTGGCGGGCGCTTATAATATACTAGCTACTCAGGAGGCTGAGGCAGGAGAATCACTTGAACATGAGAGGCAAAGGTTGTGGTGAGCTGATACTGCGCTACTGCACTCCGGCCTGAGTGATAGAGTGAGACTGTCTCAAAAAAAGAAAAGATTTGCTCTTAATCCATTCAGAAAGGGGTGTCCGGCAATATGATCTCAGAGGAAATGAGGTTTTTATAACTTATCTTGACCATTTGTTTAATAATCCTTGTCAATTATCTCCTCATAATTTTGAAATGATGCCTTGTAAAGGCTCAGTGCGGTGAAACAGTGCACACAGAGAGATGATAGTATGAAGCTAAACTGGGAAAAGGAGAAGTGGCAACAACGAGGACATGGCATGAGAACTGAAACTTGGTAGGTGATGAAGGCAGTAGGAAGATGGGAAAAATAGGTTTCCACCCAAATCCTGAGAAACAGCTAGAAGAGCTTACAAAAATAAAGTACCTGATCTTTGTATTTCAGTCTGATTACATTTCTAAAATTGACTGCGCTTTTAACACTCACTCTTCCGCATATGTCCACAGCACACTCTAACGTTCTTATTCTATAAATTTAACTCAGTGTTCTACTATAGTTATTTTATTTTATTTTGAGACAAAGCCTAGCTCTGTTGCCCAGGCTGGAGCGTAGTGGCGTGATCTTGGCTCACTGCGATCTCTGCTTCCCCAGTTCATGCGATTCTCCTGCCTCAGCCGCCTGAGTGGCTGGGATTATAGGCGTTTGCCGCCACGCTCGGCTAAGTTTTGTATTTTTAGTAGAGAGGGTTTCACCATGTTGGCCAGGCTGGTCTCGAACTCCTGACCTCAAGTGATCTGCCCTCCTCAGCCTCCCAAAGTGCTGGGATTACAGGCATAAGCCACCGCACTTGGCCTATGTTTATTTTCTTTTATTATTCTCTACATAATGCATATGCTTCTAAGTTATAAACTCTTTTGAGGACTGGGGCCATGTTAATGTCTTCTACATTTTGCACAGCTCTTAGCACACCATTAGGCATATAGCAAATGCCGAAACCATGTATAGAATGAGAAACCTGTCTTAAGTCTTGTCATCGGCCTCTTCTACTTTGCTGTTTAGAGCACAAACCTCAATTACCTTTAGAGCCAGATTAGATAGATTTCATTCAGAAATAACTCTGACAACAGCTGCTTCAAGGTGCCCACAGGGCACAACGGCCCCTCTCTGGAGGACAGATGGGAATTCTGGAGCCAGAGAGATGCTTTGTATTGATAATGCTTTCAGAAGCCACCCAGTTACGGAAGTTGGAAGAAAAAAGTTTTGTTTTGGAAAAAAGATTTCCAAGAAATTCCATGTTTCTTATTTTCCTTTCCTGTTGTTATTGTTTTTCTCTTATGTAACTCATATTAGAAAGCCAAAGACACCCTGACCCAGTGTACCTGAGTTTCATATCGCCTCCTAGTGCTGGCTGACAGCTTCTCTGGGGCTAGCACACTCACAATGGGAACCACTGTTGCTCCATGGATTTCAAACAAACCTGAGACAGAGAGTTTCAGAATTTACAGCCTTATCTGGTCCCACTTTCTACAACATACTACAGAGAGATGGCAGAGTTGATTAGTAGACATCCTGTCGTGATTCTAAGGGCTAGATCATGGCTGGGCTGTGTTTTCTATCCCTGCAACCATTTGCACCGGATAGGTGAGGAGCCCAGAACCCCAACACCCAGCAGTTTTGATGCATCTCTCCTCAGGCAGGGATTGAGGGGTGGTGGAAGGGGCAGAGAGGCAACATGAGTCATCAAAACCTCAGGGGCCTAAGAAAATCAACCTGAATATCGCCAAACCCTAATACTTCTTTAAATTCCTCCAAGAATTGGCAATCTGATGGCAACACAAAGTTAGTGCTAACAGAAATGAATGGGAAAGACTCAATTCTGTTAAAAGCCAGATATGTCTTCTCATGGCCTTAACTGGAACCCTTCTTTTTCAGTCAGGTTGCTAGAGGTGATGAAAGTAAAGGTGTAATTATCACCACTGTGCCCTCTTGGCTTTCATGAAAACAAAATGTATATAGTGTCTTCTTCAAGGGATTTCAAAATACTTCCTTCAATCCTCTGTGTGAGGAAAATCTCCAGGAAAATTATCCACATTTCACTTGTACAATAAATTGAGTAGAAGGAAGATTAAATCACTTGTAAAAATAAGAGTAGAAGAGTCGGCTAAATTCCAGTTGTTTTATCATTTTCTAGGATGTGGATTTCAAAGCATAGGGATGAATCCCACGTGGTACAATTTATTGTGTATATGTTATTTTAAAAATAGATTTCCAATGTCACAAGCAGCCACGGTAATAAGTGCTTAGAGCAAACATATAAGCATCATTATGTTCAGATTATAATTAGTAATTATACCTGAAGCATTAGAAAATGACCCCTTCAGATTTTGCACAGCAAGATTATCGGAAGCTTCTCTAAAAACAAGCAAACAAAAACAATTAAAGAACAGTCAATAAGGCACAAGCAACACATAACTTACAGTGAACTACATGTATAGTGAGTCACTTTTCCATTAAATATAAAAACATCTTCTTCTTGGTTATTAGTGGGTGGAAACACAAAAACAAAAAATTTGCATTTAGTTATGCTTTGGTCAAGAGCAAGTAAAAAATTATAAAGGATGTCTTTTTAAGTTAACAAATGCCTAAAGAAAACATTCTGATTTATTCAGCTGGGCTTGAAATCCTGGATCCACACAAGAAGCTGATTTCAATGAAATATAATGGGTGTTCTTTCCGCCCCCCTCATAATACAAGGAAACACGAGCAACAGCAGCTCCACCTTCATTATGACAGCAGCCTTGGCAACCACCCACAGGAGAACATTTGGCAAATAAGGATATTCTTTAAAAAGCTGTGAATGGATGTTCTTTCAAATGCTGTGAATTAATTTATAGCCTTTGAGAGAGACAACAGCACTCTATCTTGGGAAAGCAGGGAAATAATCATTTGTGTGGAGGAAAAACTCTGAACCTTTCCCTGCTAAAACTAAATCCCATGTAGCCTTTTAAATGTCCTGGTAATGTTCCCCCATACTCACTACTTGCCTATTTCTTGGTTTGTCTTCTAAACCTCTGTCTTTGATTTAGATCTATAATTCCAATACTGGTGATTTCAAGAACATTATGTTCCCTCAGAAACACCTAATGGTGAATTTATTAAGGCTAGGTGCAAATAAGAAGGGGTGGGGGCATGAGAAGAACAGAGCAGGGTTTGTTTTCTATAAGCCAGGATTTCTTAATCTTGGTACTACTGAAATTTTAGGCCAGAAAATTCTTTGTTGGGGGGTATTAGTCCTGTATCCTTTAGGATGTCTTCACAGTATCCCTGGCCTTTCCTAGATACCAGTAGAACTCCCCAGTTATGACAACCAAAAATGTCTCCATATATTGCCAGATGTCCCCTGGGAAGCAAAATCATTGTTGGTTGAGAATTACTGATATAAGCCAAAAAAATTACAGTGTTGTATTTTCTGATAATGAGCATTTATATAAGAATTGCTTGAGGCGGGAGAATTGCTTGAGCCCAGGAGTTGGAGACCAGCCTGGGCAACATAAGGAGATCCTGTCTCTACAAATAATTTTAAAAAATTAGCTGGGCAAGGTGGCACATGACTGTGGTCCCAGCTACTCAGGAAGCCAAGAAGGGAGGATCACCTGAGCCTGGGAGGTTGAGGCTATAGCGAGTCATGTTCACACCACTGCACTTCAGCCTGGGCAAGAGTGAGACTCTTTGTCTCAAAAAAAAAAAAAAAAAAAAAAAGAAAAGAAAAAAGAAAAAACAGAGTTGCAAAATATAGAAAAGCTTAACAAAGTAATTTCAGATCCCTTGTAATCCCACTAACCAAAACTACAGTTAAAGTTGGTACATTCTTCTAGACTTTTTTTTATGTACAGGTTGTATATTTTGTTTAAAACAAAATGGCATTATATTATACATCCTATTTTTGGACATCCTTCCATGTCAATGAACTCAGCTTTGGTAGAATCATCATAAAGACTGCGCAATATTTCACCAAATTATCATAATTCAAACAATCTTCTACCAATGAATATTTTGAAATTATGTGCTCCAAGTGTGGTCTAGAGACTCCTGAAGGTCCCTCATATCCTTTCAAGGGATCTTGCAAGGTCAAAACTGTTTTCATAATAATCCTAAAATATTAATTGCCTTTTCACTCTCATCCTCTCACAAATGTGCAATGGAATTTTCCAGACACTATATGATTTGTGGTATCACAACAGATTGAATACATAAACAGATATGAGAATTGTTTTTTCTACTAAAGCGTTAAAATAGATTACAAAAATGTAAAACAGTGCACTAAAAAGATTTGCAAATATTTTAAACAATGCCATTTTCCTTACTAAATTAATTTTGTTTTGGAAAATACACTTGTTTTTCAATAGAAATAGGTTAGCATGTAATGGGGTTATTGTTATTTTTAAATGAATAAATAGTTTTTAAATGTTTATGTTTTAATATTTATAGATATAACTCACATAAACAAAAGTTCTTTGGGATCCTCAAATAATTTTTAAGGGTGTAAAGGGGTTCTAAGACCAAGAAGTTGGAGAACTGCTGTTATAAATGAGCCTTGATAGACATCTTTAAAATAATTTTTACTATAAATTCCTGAAAATGGAATTGCTAGGTCGATTTTTAAAAAATGTTTAGTTTTGCCGGCCGGGCGTGGTGGCTCAAGCCTGTAATCCCAGCACTTTGGGAGGCTGAGACGGGCGGATCACGAGGTCAGGAGTTCGAGACCATCCTGGCTAACACGGTGAAACCCCGTCTCTACTAAAAAATACAACAACAAGCTAGCCGGGCGAGGTGGCTGGCGCCTGTAGTCCCAGCTACTCGGGAGGCTGAGGCAGGAGAATGGTGTAAACCCAGGCGGCAGAGTTTGCAGTGAGCTGAGATCCGGCCACTGCACTCCAGCCTAGGCGACAGAGCGAGACTCTGCCTCAAAAAAAAAAAAAAAAAAAAAAAAAGTTTAGTTTTAAGGCTTTTTAATTTACTTTGCCAAATTGCTACCCAGATGGTTGATACTCCCATCATGAGGAAGTGAGATCTTTTCCCAGAATAGTACACCTTTCAAAGTACATGGACAAAATATTACTGAAATTCACTGATTAGCAGACTGAATAAGATAATGACAGATAGATTTTGGCTCCTGAGACTTTTCAAAATGATATTCTTGGAAATGTTATGAAGAACAAATGTTGAATGTAAGCTATGATTAGTCTTACCATACAATAAGATGGTCATACAATTAAACTGCTATTGAGTTATTAAGAAACAACAGAATGGTTCATTAAAAGTAATCCTGACCTATCTTTGTTTCTCAAAAGGATCAAATTGATTTCTTTCTTTTTGTTTTTTTGAGACAGGGTGTTTCTCTGTCACCCAGGCTGGAGTGCAGTGGTATGAACATGGCTCACTGCAGCCTTGACCTCCTGGGCTCAAGCAATCCTCCTACCTATCTCCTGAGTAGCTGAGACTATAGGCATGCACCACCACGCCCAGCTAAGCAAAAAATAATTTTTTTTTAGAAACGGGGTCTTGGTATGTTGCTCAGGCTGGTCTTGCATTCCTGGCCTCAAGTGATTCCCCAAACTTGGCCTCCCAAAGTGCTTGGATTACAGATAGGAGCCACAGCACCTGGCTCAAATTGACTTTTAAAATAAATTTATGTAGTTTCCATATAGGTAATTGAAGTCAGTTTTGTCAGCTTTTGTTTCCTAAGTTACCTGCCATTCCTTTCATCACTGACTTTAGTCCTCAGTTTCTGCAGTACATGGTCCACAAGTTCAGTCTCCAGCACACGCTTCTCTGTCTGCCTTTCCTTCTCGAAAGACTTAACCTTAAAAAGAATGAAACAGATCTATCATTTGGAGGTTTCTGAACCCAGAAGAGTAGCTCAGAGCACCACAGTAAGACTACTAAATCAACAGTTTGGGTCAGTGGTTCTTAACCAGGGTCAATTTTGCTCCCCAGGGGACATTTAGCAATGTCTGGTGACATTTTTGGACAGTGCAACTGGCATGTAGTGGGCAGCGGTCAGGGATACTGCTAACGCACAGGACAGCCCCCTAAAACAGAGAATTATTTGGCCCAAAATGTGAACAGCGCTGTTGTTGAGAAACCCTGGTCTGGACTAATTTATCATAGATGATAGAATTTTTTTTTTCTTAAGGCCAAGATGAATGGGCTCTCATTTCATGTGATTCATTAACATCTTCCCCTTTAAATCTGGTCATCCACCAAGGTTTCTCAGATCTCAGCTTTATCTACCGCTCCTCCCTCTTCTTTCTAAACCCAAGTCCTGTCATCCCACTTTTATGCATCTATCCCTTCATCTTCACTCCCCTGGCCAGCATCCAACCTTGGCCTAGGCTAGTTTGATATTCTTTATACTCCTTCCACTGTCTTCAGTCTCTCCCTCACTCTATTCCATGCTACGCATCCCTGCAGATTAATTTTTCTCAAACACAGCTTGGATGTCTCCTGTTCAAAACATTCGGGGCCTCCCCAATAACTGCTAAATATAAAAAATCAGATTTTTGGTTGGTATTTGGGCTCTCCATGATGTAGCTATAACCATTTTCTGCTTCGGATCCATCTGTCTCACCCAAAATAGACTATTCAGGGTTGCACCAGAATGGTTCTCTGCCGGTTGGCCTCTATCTTTGGGACAACTACTGAAAGAATTACCATCACCTTTGCAGTTCCCTCTTCTTAAAAGGCCCTTCCGGGACCTATCCATATCCTATGAATTCTTGTGGGTAGGATACATCCCAGCACCCTCCTACAGACTTCACTGCTTCCTCTTATGTAGTCTCCTAGCCTGAGGGACCTTCGGAGAAATTTATCTGTAGGACTCTCATGGCATGTAGTATTTTTGAGCTCATAATCACGCACAAATGTCTCATGTTCCTTACCAGATTACAGAATCCTTGACAGCAGGAGTTATGGCTTAAATGTTTCTATATCTTCAATGGCCCCAAGTGCAATCCCTTCTACATTGTGAATGCTTAAAATGTGTTGACTGAATGGATAAATGAAGTGATGTCTTGCTTTTGAAATATGAAAATGTTGCTACTGGCTGGGCGCAGTGGCTCACACCTGTTATCCCAGCACTTTGGGAGGCCAAGGTGGGCGGGTCACTTGAGGCCAGGAATTCGAGACCAGCCTAGGCAACATGGGAATACCTCATCTCTACTAAAAATACAAAAATTAGCTAGTCATGGTGGCATGTGCCTGTAGTCCCAGCTACTCAGGAGGCTGAGGTGGGAGGATCACTTGGTCCTGGGAGACAGGTTGCAGTGAGCCGAGATCATGTCACTGCACTACAACATGGGTGACAGAGTGAGACCTTGTCTCAAAAAAAAAAAAAAAAAAAAAAAAAAAGAGCCAGGATTCTCAGAATAAAAAAAACCAAAAAACAAAAAAACCAAAAAACAACAACAAAAAAAAAGGAGGCCGGGCACGGTGGCTCAAGCCTGTAATCCCAACACTTTGGGAGGCCGAGGTGGGTGGATCATGAGGTCAGGAGTTTGAGACTAGCTTGACCAACATGGTGAAACCCTGTTTCTACTAAAAATACAAAAATTAGCCGGGTGTGGTGGTGTGCGCCTATAAACCCAGCTACTCAGGAGGCTGAGGTAGGAGAATCGCTTGAACCCAGGAGGTGGAGGTTGCAGTGAGCCGAGCATGCGCCACTGCACTCTAGCCTGGGCAACACAGCGAGACTCTGTCTCAAAAAAAAAAAAGAAGAAAAGTCAACCTAGTGACTGTGTATAAGAAACTCACTTTAAATATAAAGATAGCTAAGTTAGCCCGGTGCAGTGGCACACAGCTGTATCCCAGCTGGAGGCTGAGGTGAGAAAATCACTTGAACCCAGGAGTTCAAGGCCAGCCTGGGCAACATGATGAGACCCCATCTCTTTAAAAAAATAGACAGGTTAAAAATAAAAGGATGGAGAAAGGTAGTGATATAAACACTACCCAAAGGATTTCAAAACAAGAAATATTAGCAGGGATAAGGAATATTTTATAATGACGAAGACAATTCATCAAGAAAATATAAAATCCTAAATATGTATAATAACAAAGCTTCGAATTTTTTTCTGTAAAGGACCAGATAGGAAATATTTTAAGCTTTGCGGGCCATACATAGTTTGAGTCGCACACTCTCCTTTGTTTGTTGTTGCTTTTTAACAAAGAATGTAAAAATTTCAAGTTCACAGACATATAAAAGTAGGCTACAGGCTGAATTTGGTCCAAGTTGTAGTCTGTCAATTCCTCCTCTAAAGTTCTACCTGAAAAAACTAAAAGATGAATAAACTAAATCCAAAATGAGCAAAAGGAAGAAAATAGTAATGGGTAAGAGTGGAGATGAATAAAAGAGAAAACACATGAGCAAGTAAAAACTGAGAAAAACCAATGACACCAAAAGCTGGTTCTTGGAAAGACAAAACTGATCAATCTCTAGCCAGGCTGATTAGACAAAAAAGAGGGAAGACACAAATTACCCATATTAGGTCTGAAGGAGAGAGCAACACTGCAGATCCTAGAGACAGTGAAACAATAACGGGGAAATATTTGAAAACTCAGATGAACTGGAAAAGTTCTGGGAAAGATATAAAATACCAAAGCTGCCTCTAGAAGAAAGAGGTGACCAGAATAGCTCTCTATGTAGAAATATTTGAGGTTGGACTTCTAATATCAATTGTATACAATATCTTACAGAAAACAGAAGAGGAGAGAACACTCTCCATCCCATTTTATCAGGCCAACATTACCCTGATATCAAAACCAAACAAAAACATTAGAAGAGAAAAATATTTTTAAGAAAGTTTTTTTTCCCTTTAAAAATAATTAGAAATAAAGGTTAAGAGGTGGTATATTTATGAACACTTTTAGTTGAGTACAGAAAAGTAAAACTGGTTACAAAGCAGTGAGAGGATATGCCTATTAGCAGATATCAACTTTACTTATTCTTATTTTCTTAGATGGAAAAAGAGAATTAAGAGAAGAAAAGTAGGAAAAAACCACAGCCAGTTTTTTTGTTTTGCTTTTCAAAGCTTTAATGAAGGTAGACTCTCTTTCTTATTTTATACACATTTTCTTCAGTAAGAAACCCAACAATGGAAAGGGAGAGCAGAGGGAATGGATTTCCAGCCACCTACACGGCTCAGGGCCTCAGTGTGAAGGCAGGTGTTCCACCTGACTATTGAATTATAAAAAATCTCTGGCGTTTGTTGGCTGCATAAATGTCTTCTTTTGAGAAGTGTCTGTTCATATCTTTTGCCCACTTTTTGATGGGGTTGTTTTTTTCTTTTAAATTTGTTTGAATTCTTTGTAGGTTCTGGATATTAGCCCTTTGTTAGATGAGTAGATTGCAAAAATTTTCTCCCGTTCTGTAGGTTGCCTGTTCACTCTGATGGTAGTTTCTTTTGCTGTGCAGAAGCTCTTTAGTTTAATTAGACTCCATTTGTCAATTTTAGCTTTTGTTGCCATTGCTTTTGGTGTTTTAGACATGAAGTCCTTGCCCATGGCTATGTCCTGAATGGTACTGCCTAGGTTTTCTTCTAGGGTTTTTATGGTTTTAGGTCTAACATTTAAGTCTCTAATCCATCTTGAATTAATTTTTGTATAAGGAGTAAGGAAGGGATCACACATGAAAAAATGCTCATCATCACTGGCCATCAGAGAAATGCAAATCAAAACCACGAGGTACCATCTCACACCAGTTAGAATGGCAATCATTAAAAAGTCAGGAAACAACAGGTGCTGGAGAGGATGTGGAGAAATAGGAACACTTTTACACTGTTGGTGGGACTGTAAACTAGTTCAACCATTGTGGAAGACAGTGTGGTGATTCCTCAAGGATCTAGAACTAGAAATACCATTTGACCCAGCCATCCCATTACTGGGTATATACCCAAAGGATTATAAATCATGCTGCTATAAAGACACATGCACATGTATGTTTATTGTGGCACTATTCACAATAGCAAAGACTTGGAATCAACCCAAATGTCCATCAGTGACAGACTGGATTAAGAAAATGTGGCACATATACACCATGGAATACTATGCAGCCATAAAAAAGGATGAGTTTGTGTCCTTTGCAGGGACATGGATGCAGCTGGAAACCATCATTCTCAGCAAACTATCACAAGGACAGAAAGCCAAACACCACATGTTCTCACTCATAGGTGGGAACTGAACAACAAGATCACTTGGACACAGGAAGGGGAACATCACACACCGGGGTCTATTGTGGGGTGGGGGGAGCGGGGAGGGATAGCATTAGGAGATATACCTAATGCAAATGATGAGTTAATGGGTGCAGCACACCAACACGGCACATGTATACATACATAACAAACCTGCACGTTGTGAACATGTACCTGAGAACTTAGAGTATTAAAAAAAAAAAAAAATCTCTGGCGTCTTTACCTTGACATGGCTTCCTTCTTTATCCGAGACAAGGGCCACATAGGTGATTTCATGATGTCTGCAGTACTCTTGCAATTCCTCTTGGGACTGAAACAAACAAACATAGTGTAGAAAATAAACACAGAGCACCTGGAACAGCTTTAAGTAATTAAGGAGAATGAAAATACTGTTTCCAATTATATTCTCAATGTGAATTACTAAATGTGCTGACTTCAGGGGGATATAAATATTAAGGAAGAAGCATAAGCAATTCAAGGGAGGAATAGGCCTCTCTTGCCTTCCTTATCTTCATGATTGTTCTAAGGGGCCATGAATAATCAATCAATAGTAAGAGGTTTGCAAAAGCTTCAAGACTTAATAAAAGATGCCCCAAATTATACAACACAACACACACACACACACACACACACACACACACACACTGAAAAAGCCTCTGAGGAAAATGAAGGAAACAAATGAAATAAGGGAAGGTGAAAAGCAGAATTGAAGAAACAAACCAGGACAGGGCAGAGAAGCCTGCGGGTTGCCACTGTACAGGACTGAGGTCATTGACCACTAGGCTTGGATTTTACTGCAGGACAGAACACTTCTCTAATGATTTATGAAACAAGTGAACAAGTAGAAAAGGACATTGTTCTGTCAAATGATTAAAAATTGTTGCTCAAGGCTGGGCGCGGTGGCTCAAGCCTGTAATCCCAGCACTTTCGGAGGCCAAGAAGGGCGGATCTCGAGGTCAGGAGATCAAGACCATCCTGGCTAACACGGTGAAACCCCATCTCTACTAAAAACACAAAAAATTAGCCGGGTGAGGTGGCGGGCACCTGTAGTCCCAGCTACTCGGGAGGCTGAGGCAGGAGAATGGTGTAAACCCAGCAGGCGGAGCTTGCAGTGAGCTGAGATCCGGCCACTGCACTCCAGCCTGGGTGACAGAGCGAGACTCCGTCTCAAAAAACAAAAACAAAAAAACAAAAAAAACCTTGTTGCTCAGTACACTTCTGATATGAATTTTGATACAACACACACACACACAACGAGTAAACAGCAGCAGCTTCAGAAGCCTCCCGGCAGGTGATGTAAACAGAGCAGGTGGGAGGGTAGTGGGTCTGTGTCCCTGGTCATCGCCATGCTCTGGGGCACCTTTAGTGTGGGCAAATGTGAGCACAACCTGGATGATCTCCTGGGAGTGTACCCCTTCTATGATCTGCTTACACCCCCCATTCCAAAGGGCAGGCATGTGTCCTGGGTGCCACTTTCCACACCTCCACACCCATGGCAAGTGTCAGGCCTGTATGCTGTGGGAGGTCTCAGGATACAGAGCCCAAAACACACTAAGCACCGAGTGCCTTTGCAAGTGTGGTAGGCTGGTGTACAGCCCTGCAAAGGTGTCCATATCGTCATTCCTAGAACCTGTTAGTGATCAACCAGGATTATCTGGGTGGGCCCAGTGTAATCACAGGGTGCATGTATGAGAGAGCTGGACAGTAAGAACAGAAGCACAGGTCAGCGACGAAGGAGGCGCTTCATTGTTGAGTGTAATGATGGAGGAAGAAGTCATGAGCCAAGGAACACAGGAGGCCTCCAGGAGCTGGAAAAGGCAAGGACACAGATTCTCCCCTAGAGCTTCCAGAGGAGCCAGCCCTGTTGAATTTAACTCAGTGAAAGTGCTTTTGGATTTCTGACTTCCAGAAATGTAAGATAATAAATATGTGTTTAAGCCAGTAAGTTTGTGGTAATTGGTTACTGCAGCAATCAGAAACTAACACAGGAGGCAACTCGAATTACAGAGATAAACAGAGTCTGACAGTCTAAAGGTGCAGAGGATATTTGCCATGAGAGCCATAGCTATTCGCACTTCACTCACAGGTGCCTTTTGTCCCATTACCTGTGACCAGTCGTACATGATTTCTGCTGTGATGCCTGCTGTCCAGAGTTTCTGGGTTAGGTTGATGGCCCTGGACATAGACATCTGGCCAACACTTACAACCAGGAGGTCACAAGAGCTTATTGTAACCTGGATCAGAAACAGAAGGTTACAGTTAGAGGAGCAAGACTGCAGGCATGGAAGTGAAAGCAGCATCAGGAGAGGAGGCAGCATTCTTCGGAAGATGGGCATTCCTGAAATCCTGTATAGAAACGCAGTGTGCCGAAGGCCTGGCTTCAAAACAACATTGTTAAAAAAAAAAAAAAAAAAAGACACAGTTAAAAAACTTTCTTTTTTTTCTGAGACAGAGTCTCGCTCTGTCGCCCAGGCTGGTATACAGTGGCACGATCTCAGCTCACTATAACCTCTGCCTCCTGGGTTTAAGCAAGTCTCCTGCCTCAGCCTTCAGAGTGGCTGGGATTACAGGCGTGCACCACCATGCCTGGCCAAAATTTTTTTTTTTTTTTTAATTTTTAGTAGGGATGATGTTCCGCCTTGTTGGCCAGGCTGGTCTCAAACTTCTGGCCTCAAGTGATCTACCTGCCTTGGCCTTATTGGGATACAACTGGGATTACAGGCATGAGCCACCATGCTCAGCCATAGTAAAAAAAAAAGTTATATTAGTCTTTCAAGACAGAAATTATTTCAACTACCCTGAGCCATTTAGGAAAATACTGTTTTTCTCTGGGAAAACTAATCTTGCCTGAAATATAAGGGGGAAAAAAGCTATTTCTAGCTTTGCAGACCACAGCAGGATTTTTTTTTTGACAGGGTCTGGCTCTGTTGCCACAGCTGGAGTGCAAGTGGCATGATTTCAGCTCACTGCAACCTCCCAGTCCTGGGTTCAAGCGATTGTCCCATCTCAGCCTCCTGAGTAGCTGGAACTACAGGTGCATAGCTAATTAACCACACTTGGCTAAGTTTTGTATTTTTTGGTAGAGATGGGGTTTCGCTATGTTGCCCAGGCTAGTCTTGAACTCCTGGGCTCAAGGGATCTGCCTGCCTCGCCCTTCCAAAGTGCTGGGATTATAGGCGTGAGCCACCATGCCTGGCCTGAATAAGAAATTTTGATAAAAGCCTGTTAATAACTATAATATCTCACATTTATATGGTACATTACAGATAAGGAAAGTGAGGCTAGGGAAGGATGAATTAATTGTCTAAGGCAGAAGTCTTCAATCTTTTTGGCACCAGGGACTGGTTTCATGGAAGAAAATTTTTCCATGGATGGTGCGGGGGTGGGGAGGAGATGCTTTTGGAATGAAACTATTCCACCTAGGATCATCAGGCATTAGTTAGATTCTCATAAGTAGCGTGCAGTCTAGATCCCTTGCGTGCACAGTTCACAACAAGGTTCACGCTCCTATAGAATCGAATGCCACCACTGATCTGACAGGAGGTGGAGCTCCGGTGGTAATGTTTACAAGCCCGCTGCTCACCTCCTGCTGTGCAGCCCAGTTCCTAACAGGTTCCTAACCCACATGGGTACTAGTCTGCCGCCCGGGGGTTGGGGACCCCTGGTCTAAGGTCACCCAGCTAGAGAGCAGATGCTAACGACTGAAATGCGGAGATTGACATCAAGTCTTAGGCTTGTCTACCATATTAAAGGTAAGTTTCAAAACCCTGGGTCTATAGCTTTCACATCTGAAGCCCCATGTAAATGACTGCAAAAGGCAAATCATACTTTTAGAAATGAAAGACGCCTCGAAGTATGCTGGGAAGCCAAGCCAGACTTACAGGTTCCTCCATGTTGAGGACAGCAGCAGATATCTTGTCTATAGCTATGCTGACCCCAATGGCAGTGGGAACTGGCCCCAGAGCTTGTGGCCCTCGAAATTGGGGAATCTGTGGAGAGACATGAACAGTTACGGTTATGAAATAGCAAAGAAAATGTGATTATGGGGAAGACAATGATTAAAGAGTGGGTGCTTTGTCAGCAGCTTATCATCAAAGAGTTCAACAAAAAGAAATGTGTGTGTGTAGTAAAAGAGAGAAGCAAGCACACATGCACATTTAGAAAAATATTAACAAATGTTCCATCTAACTCTGAACTGTTCAATATGGCAGCCACTAGTCACAAGTGACCACGGAGCATTTGAAATACGGCTAATCCAAATTGACACATGCTGTACATGTAAAACACATACTGGCTGCAAAGACTTTGAAAAAAATGTAAAATCCTTGTTAATTTTTAGAAGTTTGAGTACATGTTGAAATAATATTTTGGATATACTAGGTTAAATAAAATATATTATAAAATTGATACCACTTGTCTCTTTTTACTTAATGTTACTAAATGATTTAAAATTACAGGTCAGGTGTGGTGGCTCACACCCATAATCCCAGTGCTTTGAAAGGCCAAGGCAGGAGGATTGCTTGCAGCCAGGAGTGTGAGATCAGCCTGGACAAAAATGTCCCATAGCCTCAAGGACATTCATGTCACTGGGGTCACAGAAGGAGAGAAAAAAGAGGGTGAGACTGAAAAAAAATTCAAAGAAATAACACCTGAAGAAATCCCCCAAATTCACAAAAGACATACACCTATAGATCTAAGAAGCTAAGCAAACCCTTAACAAGATAAATCCAAAGAAACTCATGCCCAGACACATCATAATTTAACTTGAAACTAAAGACAAAAAGAATCTTTAAAGCATCAAGTCAGAAATACCTTTCCTATAGGGGAAAAGTAATTCAAATAACAGCAAATTTCTCATCACAAACCAGAAATTTGGGATAAATACAATAGACTTTCTTCTCCCCTTGAGTTTTCTAATTACATTTAACAGTAAAGTAAAAAATTTAACACTGTTTGATGTGGATCTCAATGTATTAGAAGAAATATTTAAGACAGTTATATTATAAATGGGGCATGAGGTAAAGAGACATACAGGGAGGTAAAGTTTCTACATTCCATTTCAATTGATAAGATGTTGATACCCATAAATCTCTGTGGTGATGGAATAGTTCTGTACCCTGATTATGGTGGTTGTTATGGGAATGTACACATGATAACATGGAAAAGAATGATGCACATACATTGTACAAATGTCAATTTTCTGGTTTTGATATTTTACTATGCTTATGCAAGAGGTAGTGCAGTGGCTCACGCCTGTAATCCCAGCACTCTGAGAGGTTGAGGTGGGTGGACTGCTTGAGCTCAGGAGTTTGAGACCAGCCTGGGCAACACGACAAAACCCTGTCTCTACTGATAATACAAAAAATTAGCTGGGTGTGGTGGTGCATGCCTGTAGTCTCAGCTACTTGGGAGGTTAAGGTGAGAGAATCGTTTGAGCCCAGGGAGGTTGAGGCTGCAGTGAGCCAAGATTATGCCACTGCACTCCAGCCAGGGTGACAGAGCAAGACCCTGTCTCCAAAAATAAATAAATAAATAAATAAAAACAAAAAAATATATATATATACACAAACACACAGAGTAAATGGTACATGAGAACTCTCTATACTATCTTTGCAACTATCCTGCAAAATAATATAATTTTTTAAAGTTTAAACAACTACAAATGTGGTTCACATTATATTTCTATTCCTAGATGAAAGATATATTAATAGAAGTATCTAATGATAATAAAATTTTTGGTGTTAGTTTGAAAATTTCAAAATAATAAGTTAAGAAGAAATAAAATTAAGTCAGAACAAATAAATAAAGGGCAAGCCCTCACCAGCAGGTCATATCTGCCTCCAGCTGCGAGGATTTCAGGTATAGCCCTTTGCCTTCGTTTGATAAATGCCACAAACTGGAAGATGATTCCATTGTGCTGCTGCACCTTGTAAACCAAGCCCAAATTAATCAAGACCTATAAAGAGAGACGCCATGCAAATGTGTCAAGGGTTTGAAAGTTAGAATGTGGAATATAATGCTGAAAATGGTGTTTCCCATCAATAGCATCAGAACAATCTATTTAGCACAAACAAAATATTTAGTAAGATCTAGCACAAAGTCTGTTTAACAATAGCCTGACATGTAAAATAAATTCTCTTCTCTTTAAGAATAACCACCTCTCTGAGGCTAACACAGTAAGAACTGCTTCATGATAGGAACAGTGGCACTTGCAAAGAAATCCTGATTTAAGCCAAAATGATTACTAAATATCAAATGCTCCAAAACACAGAAAGCAGTTTTTCTGGAAAAATAAAACACTAACTAGCATTAGTGAAATGAAACACATTTCCTCCCTGTGCTATTAGTAATGCTACACATTTGTACTGCCAGTATCAAACCGTTGCCAAACCTGTAACTTGATGCCGAGTTTCTTCAACAGTCCAACAACTTCCTCTAGGTCTTTTAAGCCATACTTCACCAACTGCGCAATACCTGTTTTCTGTTTTATTAATGAATTGATTGTTGGCATTAGATCTTGCAAATCTCCCTTCTGTTCAATAAACTTGTAGAGTCGACACAGCTGGAAAGCAAAGGAGCACAGTTAGCTGCCCATCCATGGCAGGGGAAGACTCCCTTTGCACCGACTGTGTGCACCCGCAGGACCGGGAGCACATGGGACCATACGATTATCTTTGTGGTGAAAGATTATTTTAGCCTTTGCTACAATCCTAACTAAGGATTATCCTTTTCCAACAACTTGAAAGCACCTTGCTGGAATGCTTTAGACACATACTCATGGTTCACTTTTATTCAGATACATTTACTCACACTTAATGCTGACTCAGCAAAGTACACCCTGGCACTAGCAGAGCTTCCATTATCTATTTTCAGGCCAGTATTTTTCCACTTAACCTTTCTCATTCTTATGAATTCCTGCTACTGCAGGCATACACATGGGTGGACAAGAAGGCAGAGTCTGACTTGTTTTAATTCAGAATTAGCTAGAAATTCCCTTCCTTGGCTTGAATCCTTCCTACTTGCAACCTTGAGATATCTTCTCCTGTGGGCAACCTCCTGATCCTCCCTTCCTTCTCCTCCCACTTGGATGCCAGATCCTGGCTCTCACCAGCTGTACTCATTGACTACTCAAGAAGAGGGCAGTGGCTAGAGATGATTGATCTCACAGTCCCTGGTACTCAGCAGGAGTAACAGGAAACAACCATAGTCATGAAGCCAGAAAGAAAACTCATGGCAGCTAAAGTAGAAATTATTAAGAAACAAAATTATAGCCATTTTAAGACTGTAGGCAAGTAGAACCTAGTTCATCCATAAATTGGCACATGAAAACTAAGGGCTGAATGAAGGCTCAGCTTGACATAGCTTAATCTTAATAATAAATCACTTAAAGTTTTTAAAAATCCAAAAAATGTTAAAGCCTCCTATAATCTTGATATGGTTTTGCTGTGTCCCTACTCAAATCTCATCTTGAATGTAGCTCCCACAATTCCCATGTGTCATGGGAGGGATCCAGTGGGAGGTAATTGAATCATGTGGGCGGGTTCCTCCCATGATAGTCTCATGATAGTGAATAAGTCTCACAAGATCTGATGGCTTTATAAAGAGGAATTTCCCTGCACAAGTTCTCTCTCTTTGCCTGCTGCCAACCATGTAAGACATGACTTGTTCCTCCTTGCTTCCACCATGATTGTGAGCCCTCCTAAGCCACATGGAACTGTGAGTCCATTAAACCTCTTTCCTTTATAAATTACCCAGTCTCGTGTATGTCTTTATTAGCAGCACAAGAGCAGACTAATACAGTAAATTGGTACTGGTAGAGTGGGGCACTGCTGTAAAGATACCCCAAAATATAGAAGTGACTTTGGAACTGGTTAACAGGCAGAGGTTGGAACAGTTTGGAGGGCTCAGAAGAAGACAGGATAATGTGGGAAAGTTTGGAACTTCCTAGAGATTTGTTGAATGACTTTGACCAAAATGCTGATAATGATATGGTCAATGAAATCCAGGCTGAGGTGGTCTCAGATGGAGACGAGGAACTTGTTGGGAACTGAAGTAAAGGTGATTCTTGCTATGTTTTAGCAAAGAGACTGGCAGCATTTTGCCCCTGCCCTAGAGATTTGTGGAACTTTAAACTTGAGGGAGATGATTTTGGGTATCTGGCAGAAGAAATTTCTAAGCAACAAAGCATCAAGAAGTGACTTGGGTGCTGTTAAGAGCATTCAATTTCGAAAGGAAAACAGACCATATAAGTTCAAAAAATTTGCAGCCTGACAATGAGATAGAAAAGAAAACCCCATTTTCTGAGGAGAAATTCAAGCCAGCTGCAGAAATTTGCATAAATAACAAGGAGCCAAATGTTAATCACCAAAACAATGGGGAAAATGTCTCCAGGGCATGTCAGAGGTCTTCATGGCAGGCCCTCCCATCACAGGCCTGGAGGCCTAGGAGGAAAAAATGGCTTCATGGGCTGGGCCCAGGGCCCCCCTGCTCTCTGTAGCTTAGGGACTTGGTGCCCTGTATCTAAGCTGCTCCACCCATGGCTAAAAGGGGCCAAGGTACAGCTCAGACTGGTGCTTCAGAGGGTGCAAGCCCCAAGCCTTGGCAGCTTCCATGTGGTGTTAAGCCTGCAGGTGCAGAGAAAACAAGAATTGAGGTTTGGAACCTCCACCTAGATTTCAGAGGATGTATGGAAATGCTTGGATGCCCAGGCAGAAGTTTGCTGTAGGGGTGGGGCCCTTATGGAGAACCTCTACTAGGGCAGTGCAGAAGGGAAATGTGGGTTTGCAGCTCCCATACAGAGTCCCTACTAAATGCCAGCCCATGAAAGCATCCAGGAGGGAGGTTGTACCCTGCAAAGCCACAGAGGGGGAGCTGCCCAAAGCCATGGGAGCTTACCCCTGGCATCAGCGTCACCTGGATGTGACACATGGGGTCAAAGGAGACCATTTTGGAGCTCTAAGATTTGACCATCCCACTGGATTCTGGACTTGCGTGGGGCCTTTAGCCCCTTCGTTTTGGCCAATTTCTCCCATTTGGAATGGGTGTATTTATCCAATGCCTGTACCCTCATTGTATTCAGGAAGTAACTAACTTGTTTTTGAGTTTACAGGCTCATAGGCAGAAGGGACTTGCCTTGTCTCAGATAAGACTTTGGACTGTGGACTTCTGAGTTAATGCTGAAATGAGTTAAGACTTTTGGGGACTGTCAGGAAGGCATGATTGGTTTTGAAATGTGAGGACATGAAATTTGGGAGGAGCCATGGGCAGAATGATATGGTTTGGCTGTGTCCTCACCCAATTTCATCTTGAATTGTAGCTCCCACAATTCCCTTGTGTCATGGGAGGGACCCAGTGGGAGGTAATTGAATCATGGGGGTGGGTCTTTCCCATGCTGGTCTTGTGATAGTGAATAAGTCTCATGAGATCTGATGGTTTTATAAAGAGGAGTTCCCCTGCACAAGTTCTCTCTCTTTGCCTTCTGCTATTCATATAAGACATGACTTGTTCCTCCTTGCCTTCCACCATGATTGTGAGGTCTCCCCAGCCATGTGGAACTGGGAGTCCATTAAACCTCTTCCCTTTATAAATAACCCACTCTTGGATATATCTTTATTAGCAGTGTGAGAACAGACTAATACAAATCTGCTTACTATATTAAAGATAAAAATTTTGGCTGGGTGCAATGGCTCACGCCTGCAATCCCTCTATAAAAAAGAAAAAAAAAATTAACTGGGAGGCTAAGGCAGAAAGATCTCTTGAGCCCAAGAGCTTGAGGTTACAGTGAACTATGATTGTGCCACTGTAATTTAGCCTGCATGACAGTGCAAGACCCTATCTCAAAAAAAAAAAAAAAAAAAAAATTAAATTAAATTTAAAATCATGTATTTAAAATTTTTTTTTTTTTTTTTGAGACGGAGTCTCGCCGCTCTGTCGCCCGCGCTGGAGTGCAGTGGCCGGATCTCAGCTCATTGCAAGCTCCGCCTCCCGGGTTCACGCCATTCTCCTGCCTCAGCCTCCCGAGTAGCTGGGACTACAGGCGCCCGCCACCTCGCCCGGCTAGTTTTTTGTATTTTTTAGTAGAGACGGGGTTTCACTGTGTTAGCCAGGATGGTCTCGATCTCCTGACCTCGTGATCCGCCCGTCTCGGCCTCCCAAAGTGCTGGGATTACAGGCTTGAGCCACACCACCCGGCCTAAAATATTTTTTAAGAAAATAAAAATGATTTCTTCTCTATAAATTTGAACATTAAATTACCCCAATAATAAACTACCAGAAGCACTGGAGTCAGTGTCTCCAGATTTTGGTCCTCACCCTGTCATCAACTAGCTCCATGTGACTCAGGACAAATCACAATATCTCTCTGGGCCTCAGGTGTCTCATTTGTGAAATAAGAGGACTGGGTCAGACATGTGAAACTCTTTGGCAATATTTCTACTCCCCTTCCTAATATCTTTACAGTACATTTCAAAATAATCAAAGTACCAAATGCCTTTATTAGACACTATTTTTCTGTTTTTAAATGAATCAAACACATGTCTAATTAATGCTTAGCATTATCAAATAACCAGTGGTTAGAGATTTAACAGAAAGAAAAGTTGACATGTGAACAACCAATGTGGTTATTACGTCCAAATGTATATTTATAAGACTTTCTTTAAAAAAAAAAAAAAAAAAAGACGTTCTCAAATGTGACTTTAGTTCAATTAACCTTTTGGGTTGGAAACTTTGGGTACAGAATCATTGAACTGGGTAGTCTTGTGCAGATTCTCTGTGCTATTTACACATGGGACTATTTCTGCACATAGGTGTGTGCTGTGTACATGTTCAGATTATATGTAAATACTGTACACTGTTCTTCATATTTGGATATTTAGCTGTTGGGTTACTTTGCATATCATTACTATCTCCCCCAATATTAAATATTTAAGAAATTACCTGGCTCAATTTTCAGAACTCCTAGTGCTATGCACCTGGTTTAGTTTCCCTACCTGCAAAGGGGTGATTTCTTTGAACTGTGGTTTCCGTGTGCCCTTTGAAAGTTGTTTTACAGAGTTGAGGGCAGATACGTGCTGCGCATATCCCCTTGTGGCTTTTTAAAGGCCAATATGAACTAAGAAGCTGAATGCAGTCTATGGACTCCTCTTTATATCCCTGCCACTGTGCCTGTCACACTGTAGGTGTCCCAAAGATTGAGCGACTCTGTCTGCCCTGTGTACAATCATATTTTAATCTATCCCATATGTGAATTTTGCTGATCATCACAAGATCATACAATTGAGTGTCAGACAAGAGGCTAGAAGGGTTCTGGGAAATTAAAAAAAACTTTTCTTATTTAAATATTCAGGAAAATGTACAAAATCCCTGTTGTCTTCTGTTGTTCAGCTACTCAATTAAGTGTGGGTTACTGTACCAAAGATCTGGGATCAATCTGATGCCCATGGAGAGAATATGACTAAACTGCTTACTCCATAAGATCTCCCTTATTGATGATAGGATCAAATGTAAGATTTTAAGATTAACAGACGTACCAGAAAAGCAAGAGCTTTATTTCAACTCTGAGGAGTTAGAAGACATGGAGGTAGGGGAAGGGTAGCTCCCCAGATGAATTTGCAGAATTCTGTGCCTCCTTCTAGTCCCGTATAATCTAATTCAAAAGAGGACAACTGGTATTAGGTCTGTTCAGCAGGAGGCTCTACCAGGCACAGTTTTATAAGGGGTGTCAAAGAGAAGTATCTGCTGATCAAGAAAGAGCAGGATGATTACAGCATATCAAGAAGAAGCATGGAGAGACCCTCTTTGATCACAGCATTAGTTTCTCCCTTCTCCTAATCCCAGAGGTTGCCATGGTACCTAACACTCAAGGGGAAAACTGCATCTGCAAGGCAGTAGGAAGTGCTGCTACTCTACTGCAACCAGAATTTGGTGACATTTTCTGGTATCACAAAATTACAGAGAAAGCTGTAATAATACCATTAGAAGGTACTTACACTATTAGAAGACAAAGACAGATTACAAAATTTAGCTTCCACTTCTCTCCTCGTCAGCTTCTCTGTCTAATGTGGAAGAAAAAGGTAACAATGAGAGTCGTCAAATGTGGCCCTGAACAAGACACAATTTCCAGGCTAATTCTGAGAATTATAGCCTTCATTTTGAACAAACTGCTCCTAATGGTACAGAATAGATTTAATTCTGTGATTAGAAAACGTTTTTCCCCCAATTCACATGAAACCATAATTAACTTATTGTAAAATCTGAAAAACCCTGACATAAAAGAATTAAAAGGAGAAAGTTGTACTTGCTGAATGGTGAGGTGACCCAGATCTGGACAGGCTTAATGAGGGCATTTGTTTGGGCAGGGAGGGAGTCATTTTCCTCTGGGCTCCCCTAACAAAGGCCGGGCTCTGGGCATTTCATCCCATGCTGGCAGATGTGCCGTAGCTGTGGGACATGAATCAGTAAGAGCTGAAGCCCCTCGCACAATCCCTGGGGTTTCTGCCAGTGTCCGACTGACATCATATTGTATCTGTCACTGACAAATAGCAGCAGAGCTTTAGGGGGAGTAAAGAACCACTAAGAAACAAGCAGTAAAGTCTGGGCCATTGATATGTACCTGCCAGATGAAAGAAAAGCTAGTTAATCCTTTTGGTGTATAAAAACAATAAGCCATTACGTAAGGACTTCCACTACTCTGTTTTAACCATAGACTTTCTGGCACTGTTAGTTCTTACATCTCCTGGATGCCTCTTATTCAATATGAAAACAAAACTTAACATGAAAAGATATTAGAAAACATAAGCATTCACTTCCATCCTAGCATCGTAATATAACACTAATTCATTTTTTCAATGCATCCTCCTCCAAGCTCTGTACCTGCACATATACTATAAAGTAATGAATACTATGATGTGACTAAATTAGGGAAGAGTAACTGGAGGTACCATAGCCTCAGTCCCACAGGGAGGAGGTGGTAAATGAGGCCCCACCAGAGGTCGAAGCCATTCTCCCCTAATTCAATCAATGCAAATCTACACATGACTTTACTGATAAGCACAGGAAGACTGGAAGAATCAAGAGCAAGGCGCACTATTTATCTCAACACGAACAGTCACTCTTCTCGGTCGCTGTAAAGGAAAGGTAATAGCAGCACTAGTGTGAGAGTGAAGTGAGTGCATCCATCAGAGGAACTCAGAACAATGCCTAGCTCACAGAGTGGGGCTCAGTCAAAGTTAACTATCTTCGAAATTATTGTTGGCAAGTATCAGGACCAATTACTTAGTGATTTCTTGCCTTAATAAGTAGGTTAGTGAAGAACTTTACTATCTCACAAATTAAATAATTTGACCTTTTAAAATCAGAAGTTAGCCTTTTGAAAAACACTCCAGCGGTTATTAGTAGCACAGGGCTGAGGATGGAAAAAAAGCTCAGCCAATACTTGTTAACTGTTGATACAATTAAAGCCAATTGGTTCTTTCACTTTAGAGCAATGAGGGAAGGAGATAAGACTCCCAATTCAGTTTCATGGCTGCATCAGTAAGAAAATCATCAGGAACTATTGTCATTATCTTTCAACATCAAGGTATTCTCTTTCAACATCATAAGTAATTAAATGCTTACCACAGCATCATACAGAATAATGTAGACTTGACTGAGTTTGTCTTCTGGGATCCCACAGTGTAAGAGTATTGCTTTCAATAACATGGTATGGTTCAAATAAATACTGTAATTTCTTTCCTGGGATATGGAGAAAAATTACTATTTTCATTATAAAAGCAATTATTGGTACATGACCAAATCTGGAAACTTACCACCAATTTGTCATCCTAATACAATGGAAGGACTGAATTTAGCATATGGCTTCCTAGTTTATTTATTTATTTTTTTGAAATGGAGTCTCGCTCTGCCGCCCAGGTTGGAGTGCAGTGGTGAGATCTTGGCTCACTGCAAGCTCCGCCTCCTGGGTTCACACCATTCTCCTGCCTCAGCCTCCCGAGTAGCTGGGACTACAGGTGCCCGCCACCAGGCCTGGCTAATTTTTTGTATTTTTAGTTGAGATGGGGTTTCACCATGTTAGTCAGGATGGTCTCGATCTCCTGACCTCATGATCTGCCCGCCTCGGCCTCCCAAAGTGCTGGGATTACAGGCGTGAGCCACCGCACCCGGCCCTAGTTTATTTTTTTACATACATCCTTTTTGCACTGTTAAAGTATACTCTAAGTTAATACCATATTATATACATCCAAAATACTCAGACTGGCTGGGGTGGTGGCTCATGCCTGTGTAATCCAAGCATTTTGGGAGACCAGCGTTGGAGGATCGCTTGGGCTCAAGAGTTCAAGACCAGCCTGGGGAACATAGAGAAACTCCATCTCTACAAAAAAAAAAAAAAAAAAAAAATTAGCTGGGGTCAGTGGCACATGCCTGTAGGTCCAGCTATTCAACCAGCAAGGCAGGAGGACTGCTTGTGCCTGGAAGGTAGGGGCTGCAGTGAGCTGTGATAATGTCACTGCACACCATCCTGGGAGACAGAGGGAGACACTGTCTCAAAAACAAAACAAAACAAAACAAAAACAACTCTGGTCTTCAACTATGTTAAAAAGCCTGAGATAGTTGACGTCAAAGACAGAAGGATCTGATCCAATAGTAATTGACTCATAAGCACAGGCTGGTGGAATAGTTATCATTAACTTTTGTCCAGGCAAATTGATTAATGAGTATACCGAGTGGTGAGCCATGTGCCTAGCTAGCTGCAATGGGGTATATGGCAAAGAGGACTCGTAGGCTCTGCCCTAAAAACACATGCTCTGCTTGGAGAAAACAATGAACATAACTCCAGGTAGTACATGGGTGTCTCAGATCAAGACCTGTGAGAGTTGAGAAGAAAAGGTGTCCAACTAATCAATGAGGGTGCAGTCAGGCTTCCCGGGGAGAAAGGGCCCAAACCATGGCTGGGCAAAGACTTTCTAGGCAAGGGAACATTTGACTGACGGTGGCAGGAATGACAGGGTGTGTGTGTGGGGGGTGGGGAGGGAAGCCTGAGAAGGGCTGGCAGCAGGCCCCACCGGCTAGGCAGCATGCAGACTTGGTGAAAAGGGAAGTTGGGGAGTGAAGAGATTGGGTATAGGATGGAGCCACTGAGGGTTCCAAACAGGGTATGAACAGGCTAAGAGCATCTTAGGAATCTTAGTCTGATAACCTGCATTTTGGAAAAATGGGTAGAGAACACCCATTCCCCAAAACAAAACCAGTTCCTGTGAAGGTAAGAGCCTGAGATGAAACTCAAAAGCCACACCATCAAGCTCTTCTCAGTGACTTTAGTAAAGATGTGATTCATCTCCAGGACAGACTGAGAAGCAGGTCTGTAGCTGTGGTTTTCCTCACCACACTTGCTGAAGAACTATAGTGGGGAATCTTGGAATGTTAAAATATGGAAAGGAACCTGAAGTGCTGGAAACTCTTGGATGATTTCATAGATAGTGTAGATAATTTCAGCAGTGGGCAGAAAGCTGTTGGTGGTAGAAGTGACAATATCAAATGCACACTCCAGAAGTTCTTTAGGATGAAATCGATCTAACTTGCGCGGCCTGAACACACGTTCTATGCAGTATCTGGAGAGAGAAATACAAATTTCTAAGGTCATTGCTTACTAGAAAGAAATATGTAGGAGAAATTGTTGAACAAGATATAAGAAACAAATACGAAAAAAAATTAATCAGTGGTATGATCAAGAGGACTGAAAGACAGATTTGCCCTAGAACACCCTTGCCTTGTGATCTAGGTTCCAATTCCCAGTTTTGCCACTATTAAGCTATGGGGCTTAAGGTTTTTTAAATGTCTGAAACAGAGATGAAATTACACCAAAAAATTTTACCTTACTGATTGCTTTCTACACAGGGATACCAACACCATAGGACTGCTTATTAATCGTTCACTTGTCGCTAGAATAAAAACATGTAAAGAGCTTTGTTTTCAGTTGAAGAAAGGAGCTTTAAAGTAGGGTGCCTCATTGACAACAATACTGCTCCAAATTATGAAGATCTCACTGTTGGACCCCTGTGGTATTTGAATGTACAGAAAGCCTTTTTTCAGGGCTAAGTGGCTGGAGGTCCTCAGTGCTCAGCGTTCCTGCTGGGTTTACTCCACTTCTCTATAAGCAGCTTTTGTTCGGTTACCTGTGTAGGCAGTTTTCACATAGAGACCATTGGCCACTTGTCCCACCAATTAAGTTTTAAAAGGGGCCATCTGTGATCATGAACAGCCAGATGTTTTCATCAAGCAACTGTTTGTGGAAATAATTAGCTATGTTGCTTGGGGACATTTAGAAGGTACAGAATAGACTGTGGGAACATGACGGTACCTACCCGCTACATTCCTTCTAATAGTCCTAGTTACCTTACAGGAAGGGGTACTGTGGCTGGGCTTCTGGATCGTATTCTAAGCTCAATATTCTGAACCCAGAATTCTTAACTGTGTAAGGATCACAGGAAATAAAATACTCTTTCTTGGCTGACAAATTATTCAACCATTTTCCTATGTCTACCAAATGGAATCCCCTATTGTTTCTTACCGTTTTAAATTCAATATATTATTTCTTGCCACATATCTTGCAAAAGGGATCTGAAAAATAAACAAAATATTAAAGGTCAATGTCAAAATGTGCCAGCTACCACACTCCTTTTGTTAATAATGGCTTTACTGAAACGTAACTCCTGTCCCATAAAGTTCACCCCTTTTAAAGTACGTACTTCAGTGGCTTTTAGTATATTCACTAAGTCATGCACTGCTCACCACTCACACTCCCTGAAATGTTCTTCAGTGTTTCGGCCAGTGATGGATTCTACTGCTAGATATGCCATGAACCTTATTCACTGTGGCATTTCTTAGGTTTTTTTTTTTAAAAAAAGTTCACTTTTAGTTAAAGTGAACTTTTAGTTGAACTCTGTGGAGTTTTTATTATGTCCAATTAAAATTAGTGCAAGTTATTTATTTATGAATTTTTTTAAAATGTCACTTTTATAGTAATGCAGTCAAAATGGGTATTCTCTCTTATGGTGAATTTCCTGATTTTCCTATCAATCTTAGAATACATTCTTAACAATCACCTTCAAATAGTAACCACAACTAGTAAAACCATTGTCAGATTGCCAAGAGATCCAACATAGTATCATTAATACTGATGGGCCAAATTCTCAACATACGTTCACTTTTTAATGTTTTGCATTTGAATATCAGCTTATAGAACGGGAGCTGCTATTTAAAAATCGGCACTATAGTCTCCTAATATTTAGAGAATAAGAAGCTGGCTTTAAGTATAGCTATGTAAGTATTTGCACTTCTATTCTTTTTTTTTTAACAAAGCGCAAATGTCTGATCTGATTTGCTGTTTATTCACCTCTACCTCAGAATAATCCCACGTCACTCTACTCACTATAAAAGAAAAACAGAAGCAAGGAATGTGGAAGGAATTTCTTCTTAGATTATAAACACAAAACCTGTTTCACAATAAGCCATATGACAAAGATTTAAAAAAAAGATTCCACTCCCCCTCCAAAAAATACGGTCGAAATGAGTGTATTCTTTGACACTTTACTCTTTGGTGACACAAACAACCTGATTTGCATGGTCATTCACACATGTGAATGTGACAAGTTCAAGTTCTGCTTTTTGGAACTCTGTGAATTTTTTTTTTTTTTTTTCTGAGTTTCTTCCATCCTTGGTTGGATCCATGGACGCAGAACCCACCCAAGGATGTAGAGGGCCAAATGTGTGTATCTACACATACATCAGTGTACGCAAACACACACAGTATACCTTATATACACAGTTTTTTATTTTTTATTTTGTTGTTGTTGTTTTTCAGACAGGATCTTGCTCTGTCATCCAGGCTGGAGTGCAGTGGTGCAATCTCAGCTCACTGCAATCTCCATCTCCTGGGTTCAAGTGAACCTCCAGCCTCAGCCTCCTATACACATACAGTTTTTTTTTTAAAACTTTTCTTTCTCTATAATAAAAATGGGATAATAGAGTTCCCTTGAAATTTACTTTTTTAAAAAAGCTAACAATATGCCATGCACATTCCTACAAATCAAGTATAAATATGGATATATCTAAATATGTGTATCTGTCCCTCAGAAATTGGTTCCAGGACTTCCCCAAGGATACCAAAATCAGTGGATGGTTAAGTTCCTGATATAAAATGACATAGCATTTGCCTACAGCCTATGCACATCCTCCTGTATACTTTAAATCATCTTTAGATTATTTATAATATCTACTACTATGCCTATACATCCCTTCTTCTGTGTGGATTCAATGCAGTGTTTACCACATGGTAAATTCAGGTTTTGCCTGTTGGAATTTTTTTTTTTTTTTCTGAGTATTTTCCATCCATAGTTGGCTGGATATGTGGATGTGGAATCCAAAGATATGTATGAAGGGCTGACTGTATTTTCATCTTATACATATATAAAAATATGTATTTGATCTATGTAAAAATATAGATTGGCTGGGCATGGGGGCTCACGCCTGTAATTCCAGGATTTTGGGAGGCTGAGGCGGAAGGATCTGCTTGAGTCCAGGAGTTTGAGACCACCCTGGGCAACATAGTGACAGCCCATTTCTACAAAAAATTTGTTTTAAATTTTCTTTTTGAGACAGAGTCTTGCCTTGTTTCCCAGGCTGGAGTTCAGTGGCACAATCATGGCTCACTGCAGCCTTGACCTCCTGGGCTCAAGCAATCCTCCCACCTTAACCTCCCAAGTAGCTGAGACCACAGGCACGAGCCACCACACTGGGCTAATTTTTAAATTTTTTGTAAAGATGGGGTCTTCCTATGTTGCCCAGGCTGGTCTTGAACTACTGCGCTCAAGCACTCCTCCTACCTAGGCCTCCTAAAGTTCTGGAATTATAGGCATGAGCCACTGTGCCTAGTTCAATGCTCTTTTCAATAGCTCCTTAATATTCCATAATATTGTTGACAAATTATTCAACCATTTTCCTATTGATAAACAGGCAGACAGTTTTTGGCTACCTCAATAATACGGCAATTAACATCCTTTTAACATTCATACACTAATGTGTTTTTCTTTCTTTGAATAAATTGCTCAAAGTGGGATTGCTGGTTCTAAGGATACAGAATGTGCATCAAAATTTTACAAATTTTATTATAAACTTTTAGATTACATTTGTAAAGGTTTAGCAGTCCACATTCCCATCAGCAACATATGGAAGTACCTATTTTCCTACACCCCTGTCATCTCTGGATAACATTAATTTAAAAATGTTTCCTGTCTGATGGGTGAAGTTGAGATAGCGTTGCACTTCTTTATTATTGGTGAGGTGGAACAGCTTTTCAGAAGTTTATCAGCCATGCACATTTTCTCTTCTGAGAGCTGCCTGGTTACATCCTTTGCTCATGTCTCCCCTTGTCAGTGCTTTCTGCACATGAGAGGTATTAAGCCCTTGTCTGTCACATGCATTTCATGTTTTCCTTGCTCTATCATATAGCACCACAGACAGCTTGTTAGCAGCCAACACTGTGTGAGTGAAAGACTAGTAAGACTGCTGCTGTTGTCGGGATCCCTGGGGGTCAGAAGGAAGCAGGACAGGCAAAACTCAGCATACCCAATTAGGAGAGACACTTGCTGCTAGAATAATTTAACTGTTCTAGGCATTAACATGTTAGGATGTTTACTGAAGATCTAGCCAGGAGGTTAAAAAAACAAACAAACTACATTTATTTGTCTGAGTGGGTGGGGTTAACCTGCTGTAGTCACTCAACACTGAGGTACACATGTGGCACCTGCAATGCAGGGTTCCTCCAGTTCCTAGAGTCATAAACACCTGTGCTATTAGGAAGGTGGAGGCATTTAGGACCAAACATTTCCTCCACTCCAATAATGCTCTCAATCTGACAACTTCCTCAAGAATACATTTCCTAAAGGTGATATTTATAATATAAGCCTAGGGAAAAAATCCTTTAACAGAGATGCCATTCCTGTGACTAGATACAGCATCCTGATTGTCAGCAGTGTGTTCCCAGCCTCACCCGCAGGTCAAAAGGAAGCATCACCAGCATCCCGCTGTGGTCCATAAATAGGGCAGCTTCATTGTGCTCATATATTTGTCTGTTTCGGGGAAGCAGCAGTGGGGTACACAACTGAACAGCTCCTACACCAAATGAGAAAAAATAGCTCATCATCAAGTTCACATTCTTCTTAGGAGGTAGCCTAAAATTAACACAAACCTGACAGTTAAGTAATTGCTACTGGGACCATTGAAATCATATCAGTTTTTCTTTTTTTTTTTTTTTTTTTGAGACGGAGTCTCGCTCTGTCACCCAGGCTGGAGTGCAGTGGCCGGATCTCAGCTCACTGCAAGCTCTGCCTCCCGGGTTTACACCATTTTCCTGCCTCAGCCTCCTGAGTAGCTGGGACTACAGGTGCCCACCACCTCGCCCGGCTAGTTTTTTGTATTTTTTTTAGTAGAGATGGGGTTTCACCGTGTTAGCCAGGATGGTCTCGATCTCCTGACCTCGTGATCCGCCCGTCTCGGCCTCCCAAAGTGCTGGGATTACAGGCTTTGAGCCACCGTGCCCGGCCATCAGTTTTTCTTTAGTTCTCTAAATTTATAAATAGAGAGCTCACCTAGAGTTAAGTTTGACAGTTTGGTCATATTTCTGACTCCACAAATACTAAAGCATTTTAGTATTAACAGCGAGGCTGTAGCATTCAAATCAGTTTCAAAAATAAGCTTAAATTCCATATGATGTCAATTATTTATAACTGAATTTGAAAGTAAAATATGGTATGCCCAAACACTAACAGCACTTTCTAATGAGGAAAAAAGTCTTATGAGAAGAAATATCATTTTTAAAAAGGGCATACATACCGTGTCTTTTAAAGATGCGGATGATGGTTTCACACACATGCTGCTGCATCTTGGCTGTATGGATTGAGAAGTTGCCCTAAAACAGGACCGATTAAAGCGTCATCATTGAAGGCTTATCAAATGGATCCTTTAAGATATTAACCTGTGGCTTGCAGTAGGCACTACATCGCTTATTTCCAGGTTCAAAAAAGAAGTCTTGACAAGTCCCTTCCTCTTTGAACACATCAGTGAAGAGGACACATACCTTTCATGGCCTGCTTTGGAAAGCAAGAGCTAACCTTTCAAGCAATGGGAAGGTTGCCTGGGTTCAAAGTCCAAATTCTTGGCTACATTGATACTGCCTTTCAGAGGGAGCTAATCAAATAAACACATTCTCCCTGACTCTCAGGAATACTGTGGCACAACGACCACCTAACAGTATCAGGCCCCTCCTACATACCAAGGTGATTCATGGCAGGCCTGTTGAAAGCTACATGGCATTTACATATTTTGCCAATAGCTTTCTTTTTCATTTGCTTTTATATTATAAAAGTAGTACCATTTCACTATAGAAAATTTAGAAACAACAGATAAGCAAAAAGACATCTATAAAAAAGTCACCTATAATCCCGCAAATATCTTTCTATAATAATATTGCCAGCCAGTAAAAACTGTGTTTGGTCTCTAAAATCTATTCTGATCTTCCATAAATTTTACTATGACTTCCTCCACTACTCTATCTTTTAAAATTATATCATATTTTAAGCATACAGAAACATATACAGAATATAACAAACACCTGTTAGCTACTCAGCCAACTTTATCAAATTTTAATATTTCACTAATATGCTTCAGATTTTTTTTCTTTTTAAAAGAAATTAAATGTCTCCCCAAACTGGCAACCTAGCTACACTTCAGAAACTGCTTGGGAGCTTTTAACGAGATTCTGAAATGCCTCACACCTGGAGATTCTGAGCCACTAGATGGGCTATGGGACTTGGGCATCTGCCTTGTCAGAGAGTTTCTGAGATGAAGTAGATGTGCAACCAGCACTGGGAACTACTTTCTACTTCATCTAGATATGAGCTGGTTGATGCTTTTGGCTCTGGGCATTTTGGCTAGGGATCAGTCTCTAAATGCACTGTTTCTTTTTGTCTTTTTTTTTTTTTTTTGTGAAGGGGTCTTGCTCTGTCTCCCAGGCTGGAGTGCAGTGGCGCGATCTTGGCTCACTGCAACCTCCCTGCCTTCTGGGTTCAAGTGATTCTCCTGCCTCAGCCTCCCGAGTAGCTGGGATTATAGGTGCATGCCACCACGCCCGGCTAATTTTTGTATACACTACTTCTTAATCTCTTGGGTGGGTAGGGAGGAGGAAAGATCAAGGACTCCTTCAAGCAGGTGATTGAAAGTATGGATCCTCTTCTCTGAATGCATATACACATTTTGCATGTACTTTTAGGGGCTTCTAATACCTCACATAAGAACTTATGTTGGAGGCATTAAAAGAATCTGTGAGAAACTGGCTTGATCCTTTTGTGGACCAGGTGAAGCTCCCTTTGTGCAGCGTGGTTTAAGCCCACCTTCAGTATGTCGCTGTCATAGGTGTAATCGATGGCAGGGGAGATGCGTTGGGAGAAGATCTGAGCCATCATGGTGCGGTAGGCCTTCCCATCCACGTTGGTCAGTGTGTGGTGCAGCACTTCATGCAGCTCTGACTCCTCCATCTGGGGCGGGGGCAGCAGCTCACTCTTGAGCAGTTCTGTGGCTGTAGGCCGTTTTGCTGGATCGTGGTTTAACAGCCAGGAGATGACGGATTTCTACAATAAAACCCAGGCACACTGCTGATGGGACGCAATGGATAATGCTCAGCTAGTCTCTGGACAAGTCAGTAGTCAGTTCAGGTCAAAGAAAAGGTACCACTATTCTTTATTATTGCACTTAACTGGCATTCTGAAATTTCTGAATAGGTCATTATTTTTTCTGCTTTATTATGACGACAGAGTTGTGCAACAATGTAGTATGAACATTTCTTAAAAGGAGGCCCCTTCTTTTTATACTTTATTGTCACAAGCAAAAAAAAATTAACTCGACAACTACATAGAAGCAGAAATTAGGCCTCATAAACACACAAAATATCATATAAAAAGGTGTAAAAAGATAAAATAAATAGCTTCACATGCCTAATTTTAGTAGAAATTGTAATGCATAATAGCTGCTGGAATCCTAAAAGCAATGTAAAACATCTTGTTTTAATGGTTTCTTCTCCATTTATGTTATTTGTATTGATACTATTCCCTTGAATTCTCTTGATTTATGTTACTCATTTGTTATATCTCCACAGCCACCTCATTAAAGCAGTGAACCATATGAAGGCAATCTAAACCTTTGAGAGATTCCTTAATGATGCTTAATCCTCTTGTTTATAATAAAGATTTATAAGGAGTTAGAGAAATATTTGAGATAAGAAAACCTCAATTATTAGATGGACTTTTATTAAGCATTTTCTAATTATAAATCTTTAAAATATGTCCCCCCTCCCCACTCTCCTTCCAGTCGTAGGGTAAAATAAAAACACAGGCAATTACTTTGTATGGGATATAGGAGTATTATATAGAAAGAAAATGACATGATACAACTTTTATGAAAGGTATATTAAGCTGACAAAAACAAGAATACCTTACTGAGCATAACAGCCCCTGCTGTACTGGTAAATGTGCATGGCAAAAAGTTATGTTATGCTCATTCTATAAGCATTTTCTACGTTTGCTCCTTTCAGCTAAAAAGCAATGACTATGACATGGGAGGTGGTTGTGGTTTTGTTGTTTTTGTTTTGGTGCCAATTTGTACAGCCCAGACTCAAATGCTCAACGGTAGGAGTATATATCTGATGGTAGGAGTGCAGTCCTCATGGTGAAAAATGGTTTGTATAGTTCTTGGGCCATTATAGCTGTCAACAAGGGGAAAGACTAAGTAAGACTGACCTTGTTATAAGAAAAGGCTATGAAATGAACATTTACTTATGACACCCAGAAACAATAATAGCTACCAAAAGAAGCAGAAACATGACTCAATGTATTTCTAATGGCCTTCACCAACTAAACAGATGAGGCAGAATGGGTCCCTACAGCCATAAATAACCGTCATGTTAAACATTACCAAGTGACACAGAGTTAGTGCTAATATAAATAAGGAGTACTTCATCTTTTTATTTTATAGGTGAGGGAAATTAAAGTCTAGAAAAGTGGTTTGTCCATTCAGATACATAACCAGCAAGCAAGAAGCACCAGATTAATACAATATTCTATCTATGCTTCTGTACTCAACATTAATGATTTAAATAAGGGATTTGCCTTGATTATAACTGTCAGTAAGTCAATTTAAGAAATAAACTTCCGTATGACAAGAGTATTAACCACTGTACCAAGACAAACAACCGGCATTCAGAAGAAAGGCGTACCAGAAGCCCAATACACAAATTCACTAAAATAGTTTTCTTTTTAATATTTGCTGGATGCCAGTACTAGCCTATGTCATGAGTCACACACACCTACACTCAGATATTTATGGTATATAGAAGAAATTATTTTGCTTTAAAATACTGTAACAATAGACTGTCTAGAAAATGCAGCCCTTGCCCTATAATCTGAGCTACTGCAACTACAAAATAGAACAAAATTACAGTTTTAAATTACATTTTTTTCTTAAAGCCCCAAGCTTTATCAAAAACAATAAGCTGTAAAAGGATTCTTTTTTTTTTTCTCAACAGCTAAGCCAAGGGTCCAAATAGCACTTCAAAAGCACAATGAATTGCACAAAGAACCCTGTAGTTTGTTCATTTTCTGTGCCAGCCGTTGGCATTTTTATGGTGTAGATCAAGTCTAATAACATTTTAACTGCTTCATCTTTTGCTATTTTTTCCCCACGTTGTTCCCAGGACACAAGAGAATGAGTGGCAGAAGATTACTAATTGAAAAAGAAGAAAAATAATAATTAAAATGCAAGATGGAAGACATTGTAATTGACGCATCAGAAAATTACCTGCTTGGCATGCTCTCCATCATCAAAGTCTTCTGGAAACTTAGGCGAAGTGGGCTAAAAAAATATATTCAAATCAGCAAGGTTTTGGCAGACTGCCACAGTGAAAGCATTTATTCACCATAGGTAAGAAAATCAAATACAGAAATAAAAATTTGCTAGCAAGGAAGGATAGGTGATACCTTCTTGAAACCTGACGCTTATTCTTCCAATTACATATATATTATTTTAATATAAACTTTACGCAAATGACATCCTCACCCAAACCTCACTCTTCACTTTTGTCCTTATGCTGTTCGCACCTTTGACCTCACATACTATAACACTGGTCCCTTTTAGTTCAGGCAATAACAGAGGCAAGGACTAACCCCAAAATCATAAATGGAAATTTCATTGAGAAAAAAAATGTCAAGGGGCAGAAAGCACATCTGAGTACAAAGTAAAAATCTAATGGCTTTGGAGAACAACAAAGTAGTTTTATTAAACATGTAGATGAAAAAAGGCAAACAAACAAAAAAACACCCATCTACCAACACAGATAGAGTAAGAGAAAAAAAATCTCTACTTCCCCAAAAGTTCTCACCTTTCTGGTAAATAAACATGAATTTTAGACTAAAGAAAGGCATTTCATTAAGGACACAATCATCTAAGAGTATTCCAATCAAGGCAAGGCAATAGTAACCACTTCACTTAGTCCTATACTTTACGAGCACAGCTGTCCACGTTGCACTGACAGTAAAATAATTTAATTGTTTTCAAAACTATCCAGAGAAGTATTCTTTCAGTGGAATACAGGAGTATTCTTACTGCATTCTAGTTACCGTGTTTATGAATTAACTTAATAGATATTCCTGCTTCACTCTGCTCAGTAAGAAAGAAGGCGGCTCTCCAGATGTCTTGCTCATAAATAGGTGAATTTAAATTACCCTCACCCAAACCTCATTCCTCACTTTCATCTTAATGCGTTTGCTCATGGGCACCTCTAATCTCGCACCTGTAACGTGGGTCCTTTTTTAGCTCAGGCAGTAAAAGAGGCAAGGATTAATCCCAAGAACACAAATGGAAATTTCATTGGGAAAAACATTTCAAGGGGCAGATATTTTTTTCAGACTCATTTTAACTTCTGGTCTTGGTAGTTTTCTTTAGACATAACTACACCTGGTCCACTCAACAGGCATCTTTCACTTCTAGAACTAAATACCCATTATTCTTACAATCTACTCCCTTGTTATAACCATATTAATATCAAATCCAATTTTGTGGCTTCTTCCTTTGTTTTAAAATCAAGAGTAAATCTCAGAATAATTTTTTAAAAAGCAACTATAACCTAGCAATTTCTCCAGGTAAGATTTCCAAAAACAAACAAAACTGGGGCAAGTTTTTCATCATCGGAGGTGGGCTTCCACTAACCTCGCTGTAGAAACACAGTAGAGAGACCAGTAAGATCCCTCCTACATGCTGATGATATTTGGCTCCCAAAACTGCTATTTCAAGAACTTAACTGAGATGACTTCCTTTGCTCAGAAAAATGTTTCACTAAAAATGGGAAAACTGGTTAGTCTCGCATATCTGAATACATGAGTCATTAAAATTACAGTAGGACAGCCTTTTCTATATTATAAATACCAGAAAAATATGCTGCTTTGAATTCTGATCTCTGTGTTAAGATTCGGGTTACTGAAAATGTAGGTACTGAGACACCTGATACATACATCTCTGAGTTGGTTGAGAACAAAGATCCTTTCCGAAGCCGTGACCATGGGGTGATAGGACATCTCAAAGAAGATAATTCCCAGGCTGAAGAGATCCACTTTCTGAGACGGAAAAATAATTGCATTTAGAGAGCCTTGATATGAAAGCATAATTTACCAGGGAATTATAGGATAAGCATTGTTAGCTGAAATAAAGTTTGTATGAGTACAAAACAGGTCACACTGGAAAAATGTGAAGATTTGTTCTCAAAAATTATGGTTATAAAGGCTAAATGATATATTTTGTATCTAGATGATGACAAAATATTTGGCATGATGTCTTTAAACATTTTCATAGAAATTTTTTTTCTTTTTTGAGGCAGGGTCTCACTCTGTCACCCAGGCTGAAGTGCAGTGGTGCAAACTTGGCTTACTGCAACCTCTGCCTCCTGGGCTCAAGCAATCCTTCCACCTCAGCCTCCCAAGTAGCTGGGACTACAGGTGTGCACCACCATGCCCAGCTAATTTTTTTGTGTGTATTTTTTGTAGAGACTGTTGCCCAGGCTGGTCTCCAACTCCTGGACTCAAGTGATTCACCCACGTTGGCCTCCTAAAGTGCTGGGATTACAGGCATGAGCCACCACGCCTGGCCTTCGTAGAAAATTAATGGTAATTGGTTTAGTTGTAGCCACAGACAATAGAAAACCACTGATTGAAAACTGGAAATAATGGCTGAAGAGCAAGGACAACTGAGATTGATCATAAGAATCTGCTTTGTTTTGGGCCAGGTGTGGTGGCTCACGCCTGTAATCGCAGCACTTTAGGAGGTTGAGGTGGGCGGGTCATAAGATCACGAGATCGAGACCATCCTGACTAACACGGTGAAACCCCATCTCTACTAAAAAATACAAAAAATTAGCCAGGCGTGGTGGTGGGCGCCTGTAGTCTCAGCTACTTGAGAGGCCGAGGCAGGAGAATGGCGTGAACCCGGGAGGCAGAGCTAGCAGTGAGCCGAGATCGTGCTACTGCACTCCAGCCTGGGTGACAGAGTGAGACTCTGTCGAAAGAAAGAAAGAAAGAAAGGGAAGGAAGGAAGGAAGGAGGGAGGGAGGGAGGGAGGGAGGGAGGGAGGGAAAGAAGGAAGGAAGGAAGGAAGGAAGGAAGGAAGGAAGGAAGGAAGGAAGGAAGGAAGGAAGGAAGGAAGGAAGGAAAAAATTTGCTTTGTTTCGCATCTTGGCTAATCATCTTAAAAGTGAAACACAGACCAAAATCCAGAGCTGATAGAAAAGGCCAGTTCCTGACTACAAGGTCATACGGCCTTCAAAAAGAAGAGAATCTTGCCATTTGTGACAACATGGATGAACCTGGAGGACATTATATTAGGTGAAATAAGCTAGACACAGAAAGGCAAATACTGTATGATCTCACTGGTATGTGGAATCTAAATAAAAGTCAAACCCACAGTAATAGAGAACACAGTGGTGGCTACCAGGGGCTGGGGACTAGGGGTCAAGGGGAGATGCTGGTCAAAGGGCACACATTTTCAGTTAAAAAATGAATACATTCTGGAGACCTAAAGCACAGCATGGTGACTAGAATTAATCATAATGCATTGTATTCTTGAGGTTTGCTAAGAAAGTAGCTCTCGAGTGTTCTTACCACACATAAAAAATGGAAACCAGGTGAGGTGATGGGAATGTTAGTCAGCTTCGTTGTGGAAATCATTTCACAATGTATACATACATCATAACATCACATTGCACACCCTAAATATAGACAAGTTTTGTCAATCATACCTCCATAAGCTAGGAAAAAAATAACAAATAAGTAAAAATAAAACAAAAAGCTAGAGAAAAAAACAGTAAAGTCAAAAAACTAGAAGGATATAAATAATCAAGATAACTATTAAATAATTGACAAAAACAAAAAAAGTATCTATAATAAAAAGAAAAAAGAAGCAAAAAGACAAGGCAGTGCAGAGAAAATCTAAGCACCGTGCCATGAAGGAGAAGATGGCGTTGGGAAGGCAGTGTGTCTGAGGAAGCCAAGCATGGCACGGGTGCCGAGGAAAAGACTGTACATGGTCAAGGGCACAGAGGTGCAGAGCTGCTTTCAGGACAATGGAAGCCATTTTCAAGAAATACTCTTGACCTCTGATGTCTTAAAAACATTCACTGTGGCATTTCCTATACATGTTGGCTACAGAAAGCATAGAACAAAAGCACCAAGAATAAAACAGCAATCTCATGATTCCACCACTCAGGGATACCTTAATTTTGAGGTTCTTTTTCCCCACAAAACCCCTTACCTGGTTGTATGCAGATTTGGTGCTTCCTTGGACCTCTGGGCTTACATAGAGAGCAGTGCCAACCATCCCAGTTAAGTGACCTGTGTGGAGGAAAACAGAGGGAAAACTTCCCAATAACAGGACTTACAGATGACACAAACTAAAACAAACAAACAAACAAGGCTTCTTAAAAGTGAGGCATGATCTGTTAACTGTCTATGCCACTCACAGGAAGCAGCAGCATGCATTGTACCAAATGAATAACCATAAGTCACATATGGCCACACACTCTGTTCTACACAAGGATGTCTTTGCTATTGCAGAGGAGGGACAGTGCCAGGTAACAAGACTCCAGATGGACTAGGGTATGAGGTAACCTCACATTACCAGCGGAGGTTAGACAAAATAAAACTGTCTACGCCTGGGAGCCAATTATTTTACTCACTGAAGCTCTAATTTCTTAAAGTTCAAAGAACAATTAATACATTGAAAAGAAAAAAATTAAAGCATTTCCATAATTTTGTTATCTTAAGGAACAATTAAAATCTGCGGTAGAATAAAACCTTTACAAGTAAAAAGCAGTTTTCAGGTTAAGAAATTCTGAGGTCTTTAACACATGGATTAAATATATAGTCTTCTGGGTTTACCTGAAGGGTCTGACTTAATCAAGTCTCCTGTCTGATCGTCTTGTTTGCTGTCAGCCTAAAAATATAAGTAAGTCAAATATCCAATCAAAACCTGATATTATTCCATGAGAAGGCTTGTCTGTTTCTAAATGAAAACTGAGGAAATATTACATGGAAATCAAAATAATATAATAATGCTTTGAGTTTTAATTTTTTTTCTAGTTTACTCAACTCACTAATGCAAGGCTCTCAGAAAAACCCAATGAAATCAAGAGGGAGGGGGGCCAATCACTATACAACTCTTTCTTTAGGACAGAAATATGCAAACACTTAGAGAAACCAATTTATTTTCATGTTGCAAATGCCAAAAACAGAATCTATTTTCTAAGAAGAGTAAGAGTGTATTAAAAACAACAAATTCATCTTTCAACTTCCTCACTGCTGTTACTTTCTCTGCATCAATTTTTATTCTTCTTTCCTAGAGTCTGCTCAGCAAATGTGTTCTACCCTCGCTCATGGCTAACATCTCCCAGGTAGCCTCACCTTGCTCCACTATGTGCCACGGTGTTGTCAATACCCTAAGTCACTATTGTTATGTCTGCATTTGTAATAGGTGCTTCCCATTATAAGCCATCACCATCAGTAACACCAGCTTCAACATTCTTAGTGCTGGGCACTGTTCTAGGTGCTTTACCTGCATTCTTATTTATCTTGCTGATAACTTTTTGAGCTAGGCACTAGTATTAGGCACACTTTACAGATGAGGTATTGAGAAGTTAATTAGTTGTCCAAGATCATGCTACAAAGCAGTGGCAGAGATAGGATTCTATTCCAGGTCGGTGAGACTCCAGATCCTGAGCTCTTACCTATCTCACTATGCTACAGCCTTCCAGGCATCAAGTTAAATTCTTTAGTTTGGGGATCAAGATTCCCACCATCTGGCCCGTCCTTGGTCTCAGCACTCTCCCATATGCTCCATGGGGAGCATGATCGGGACCATGTCCTTACTGTCCGCCTTCCCTCTCCTCCCTTTCTACTCCTAGTCTCACCTTCTAACTTGGCCCCAATGGTTGTTCTGACCATTAACTCAAATCCTACTTTGCTTTCCTGATCACCCTTGGAATTAACTGCATTTCCTACAGATCTTGGTGCCTAATAAGTTGGGTTTACAATGTGAAGTAAAATTCCTCCCCTGGCATTCAAGGCCTACCACCTACAAGACTGCCCAACCTTCCAATGACTCCTCAACTGCCCTGCATCCTCTCACTCTCCCCTGCACCTCACAGTTTTGGCCAGTCAGACAGTATGCTAGTCTTCCGACAGCCAAGTCTGCTTACCCTGGGGCCTCTGCTTAGGCTGTGTTTTCTCTCTGGAATCCCCATCCTGGTGTCACCAGGCCCTGCCCTCAACCTCCACCTTTTGGACTCCCACCCACCATTTAAGGACATCTGAAATGCTACTGTCGTTATCCAGCCTTTCTTGATCCTCACAACCGTATGCTCTCCTGGTGTTTTATGTTTTTGAGCCTCATTTCCTCAAATCAACAAAAGCCTCTGAGGTATAAAGCATCTAGTCCAGGGCCAGGCATGGTAGACCAAAATACCAAATGATTTCATAAAGTACTGTATGCCTTTGACCACAATACTGTTCCCAAGCCAATAATTTTGTGTCCCTCAAGTGGAATGCACTCAAAAAAATATACTCAAATTTCAAAGCCTACAAGATCACCTGCAGCATGCCCCTTCAGGTTTGTGTAATCTCCTGAGGATTAGACAGCATAGTTCTGTGAATGCACTACTCTATCTGCTAACACTTTCAGGATTATCAAGGCATCTGAGTCTGTTTTTAGGTACAGTCTAATTTTTAAAATACTTACAGAAAAGGCTAGATGGTCTGTCGCCAAACCAAAATCACCTATTTTCACATGGTCATCAGAATCCAAAAAAATGTTGACAGGCTTCAAATCCCGGTGAATCATTCCCTGTTGAAAGAGAGTGAAGAAATAAACAATGGTTTCCCATGCATAAAGTTATACCTACCTCCTAATTTAAAAGGCCAACCTAGTGATGAAAATCGTACGAGGTGTTCTCCCACAGAGCACCCTGGTCCAGGCTGTCTGGCCTCTGCAATGTCTCCTGACTGTCCTATGACCTCTTTACCATCTCCTAGTTCTACCTGGTGGTATCCTGACCAGGTGAATTCTAAATAGTTCCCTGTGGCATCTAAGGCCCCTTCCACTGGGTTCACCAAGTTACCTTTACCCCTGCTACATCACAAAACCTCTGCTCTGGTCACAGAGACACACCATTTTTATTCCTTCTTCTATTCCTTTCTTTGTATCATCTCCCCTTCATAGGATACTCTTGCTTTTTTCCATGCATTTGCACTGTACCAACATTTGCAAGTGCCAACTCATTCGTAAGCCTTCTACAGTAATTCTAACAGTTCAACTTGGCATCCCCAGCACACACAGTAGGTGTGCAATAATTACTTGTTTACATAAGACTGCTTTCTCATTTTCCTAATGGCTTGTAATGTGTATTGTTTCATGCATTATAATATAGAAAGTAATGATCTCTTTTACCATTACATGAAGGTAAATTCTGGCTCCCTCTAGAAGCAAGAAGTCCCTCGCAAGCATGGGACACACACTTGTGCCTCCTTGTATTTCTAGGTATGGCACAGTGTTAAATGCCAGCAAATGGTTAGCCAATACTGAGCAAACTGGATGGAGTAGAAGCAAGCACAGGGGGCACTGTTCTAGCATCCCAGGATAAAATCACAGTAATACAGCTTAAATGGCCCTCATCAGAACTCATTTTCATTTCTAACCTTGCAAATTCTGCTTCTACCAAATCATTTATAAACTACACATGTGTAAATTACAGCCCTTGCTTCTCAGTATAAATATGGTACAGTATAAACATTTTAAGGTTAAAGAAATTTGAGGCAAAGGAAAAAAATAATGAATTTATTTTGGTTAATGCATTAGACAATCCCATTTTTAAAATGTAAGCAGTGTTTCATCCTGAAGCTAGGCCCATTAGCATTTACATTATAATGGCAATTTCTAGCTTTAAAATGACATTTTAGACACGTGACAAGCTGCTTTACTCAGGAAGTCTCATTTCTCTTCTTGCTAGATGGCTTTCTGGTTTCTCCGTGTTCCTCTGAAGGGCGGCACTAATTCTGTTAGAATCAAATAACTTGGCAAATATTAATCACATCTTTGCTTAATTCTTTCTTTCTCTTTTTTGAGATAAAGTCTTACTGTCACCTATGCTGGAGTGCAGTGGTACAATCTCAGCTCACTGCAACCTCCACCTCCCAGGTTCAAACGATTCTCCTGCCTCAGCCTCCCAAGCAGCTGGAATTACAAGTGTGCACCACCACACTCAGCTAATTTTTGTATTTTTAGTAGAGATGGGGTTTCACCATGTTGACCAGTCTGGTCTTGAATTCCTGACCTCAAGTGATCCACCCACCTCGACCTCCCAAAGTGCTGGGATTACAGGTGTGAGCCACCACACCTGGCCCTAATTCTAAAGCACTCAAGCAATAATCCTCACATTCCCTACATGTTCAAATATTTTCTCCTCTCCCAGAGATTAACAGAGAGTAAAAACTTTAGGCTTTACAGTCCCTGTTGCAACTATTCAAATCTGCTGTTATGGAAAAAAAACCACCACAGGCAATATGTAAACAAATGAGCACAGCCATGTTCCAATAACCTTGGGAGCATTGGAATTTGAATTTCATGTAATTTTTATGTGTCATGAAATGTCCTTTTAATTTTTTACAACCATTTAAAAATGTAGGAGCCATTATTAGCTCACAGGCCATACAAGAACAGGCAGTGGATTAGATTTGGCCTGTGGGCCACAGTTTGCTGATCCCTGTCCTAACCTTTAAAGTTTTCTTAACATTTTTTAATGTTATACTCTGATACTTTGTAATATTTTATTGTCTTCGACACTTTGTTCTATTAGCTTTCCCTCTATTTCAGTTTTTCTCCAATCTTACATTTGACACTTTTATGCATACATTTTTGTAAACATAAGTCTTCAGATATGAAATGTTGTAAAGTTTACTTTCTCATGGATATAAGCTAATCCATCCAGAATCTCTCGAAAAAGTCTCCAGAGTCTGACAGTGTCTTGATACAGTCCCTGGTCAATGGTGTCTCGTAAAGTGCTCTTCTCACAGTACTCCATCTATGTACAGACAAGGACAAACCAGGAGAATTTGATTACACGACAGGTTTAAGTTAAGGAGTATAACTTCAATTTACATAATCCTCCATTTTAAAACCTGTACCATGGGTTTTAAACAGTTATGGGAAAGACGTGGTTTTTTACACTGAAAAAGAAACCAACAGTATTAAAAAAATACCTTGGGGGTAAATATGCATAATCTTAGCACTCCAACATAATCATTTCTAATTTTTTATATTATTGCTTATTTAAAAATATGACTTGTTTAAAATATTTATCACAATTAATATAAAAAAACTGAGAATGTAGTAAAATTTTACAAGATAGCTTCCAAACCCAAATTTACAAGGAGAGCTAATCTAATGATGTCATTAGCTTTTCTTACATTAACGACAAATGACCTTCAAGTTTAGAGCAAAATATTGCAAATATTAAAACATTCAAGTCTTCTTGGGACAGTGAGACAGGGGCTCTGTCTCACCCCTTCTTGAGTGTTTTCATATATCAGAAAACAGTGCAACATGACTTAAATCTTCAATCGACATGCACCATCTGATTTATGAAACTAGCCTATATGCTTCAACTAGTGCCAGAGTTGAGATTTCTCATGAAGAAAGGTTTTATTGTTTTTAAAAAGAAGAAGATTAGCTTTTGTTCTATCATCTTTGGAATAACTGTCAGTAAACTCTGGCTCACCCTCTGGGCCTCACAAGGCCTCCTCTGATGCCCACACCGTGATCCTGATGCATGTCGGAGGCAACTCCTTTGTGTACTTCTGTTTCATTCTAATTGTGTAGAAGGTAATGGAATATAATAGAGGATAAATAGTAGTTTGGGGGACCAATGCTTTATTATCTGTGTAAGTGGTACCTCAAAGATATTTATGTTATGGAATACCTAAAACCAGCTCCAACTCCAGGAAAGCAAATACTTAACTCATCTCATTCGAAATGCTGTAACTTGTCTGAGGGTTCCTTTTTCCTCACAGTTCTGTATCTCACATTTAAAGATCTGCCTGCTGGCAGTTATGACTGAAATACTAACAGTGACCCACAGTCTTGTTCACTTGGGGCAGAGGAAAGACTTCTTTGTTTTATGGCCACTCCTCTACTAGCAGAGCCCACCCTTGTTTAGGATACTGCTGCTCTGGCAGGTAGGCAGGCCAAAGCCCAGGCTTCTTAGTCATGCCCCATTGGAACTGGCTTGCCTGTGCACTGGTCTCCAGAGATTCCAGGACAAGCCACTTTGCCTAAAGTCACATTGGTGTTACTTTTGCATGTACAGGCATGTGTGCATCATATCTTGTCCAGATTCAGTTGGTTAGGCAAAGTGGAGTTTCTGTGCTCATGCAGTCTAGCATTTATGGAACTGAGATACAGTTCTAAGTACTTCACATGTTATTTATTCTTTATTACTGTATAAGAGTTACTATTATGTAATTTATAGATGGGGAAACTGAGGCACAAGATGCTGAAGGACCTTGCCTGAGTTCACGCAGTCCTAACAGGTGGATCCAGGATGTGAACTTACACAGCCTGAGCCCAGAGCCACCCTATGGCACCTCCTGATAAGCTGCAGGAAAGCAGGAATTCCAGGCTGGGGAAAGGGCCTCCACATGGTAATCCTCTCGGCCAATTAATCTTTGGTAGTGGCAGTAAGCCCTCCTCTGTCCATTATCTTGTTCCAATACCCTGAAACAGACCCATCAGCCACTACTGGGTGTTGCTGTGTCACCTAACTACACACCACGACCTCACCTGGATGTAGAGGTAGTGCACAGCCTCGGTCGTCACTGATGGCTCACTTTCATGGCAGCCATTCTTTTCACTGCAGTCTTCATCCTAACCCAAAAGGAACACACAGTAACTCAAAATGGAAGTCAAAATTAAGCACAATCATCATCAAGTATTTGTGCCCACCCCCAACACAAGGCCACCCTGTTGCCTTAGGGAGAAGTCAGTGAGCAGAACATAACCACTGTCCTTAGAAGCTCAAACATTTGGCTGACAAATCCTGGTTTGTTTTGGGTTGATAGGCTATTAATTACTGCCTCAATTTCAGAACTTGTTATTGGCCTATTTGGGGATTCAACTTCTTCCTGGTTTAGTCTTGGGAGGGTATACACATCCAGGAATTTATACATTTCTTCCAGATTTTCTAGTTTATTTGTGTAGAGGTGTTTATAGTATTCTCTGATGGTAGTTAGAGAAGCCAGTACCATTCCTTCTAAAACTATTCCAAGCAATAGAAAAAGAGGGAATCCTCCCTAACTCATTTTATGAGGCTAGTATCGTCCAAATACCAAAACCTGTCAGAGACACAACAACAAAAGAAAATTGCAGGCCAATATCCCTGATGAATATCGATGCAAAAATCCTCAATAAAATACTGGCAAACCGAATCAAGCAGCACATCAAAAAGCTTATCCACCATGATCAAGTAGGCTTCATCCCCGGGATGCAAGGCTGGTTCAACATAAGCAAATCAATAAATGTAATCCAGCCTATAAACAGAACCAAAGACAAAAACCACAGGATTATCTCAATAGATGCAGAAAAGGCCTTCGATAAAATTCAACACCCCTTCATGCTAAAAACACTCAATAAACTAGGTATTGATGGAATATATCTCAAAATAATGGGAGCCATTTATGACAAACCCACAGCCAGTATCATACCAAATGGGCAAAAGCTGGAAGCACTCCCTTTGAAAACCGGCACAAGACAGGGATGCACTCTCTCACCATTCCTATTGAACATAGTGTTGGAAGTTCTGGCCAGGGCAATCAGGCAAGAGAAAGAAATAAGGGGCATTCAATTAGGAAAAGAGGAAGTCAAATTATCTCTGTTTGCAGATGACTTAATTGTATATTTAGAAAATCCCATTGTCTCAGCCCAAAATCTCCTTAAGCTGATAAGCAACTTCAGCAAAGTCTCAGGATACAAAATCAATGTGCAAAATCACAAGCATTCCTACACGCCAAGAACAGACAAACAGAGAGCCAAATCATGAGTGAATTCCCATTCACAATTGCTATGAAGAGAATAAAACACCTAGGAATACAACTTACAAGGGATGTGAAGGACCTCTTCAAGAACTACAAACCACTGCTCAAGGAAATAAGAGAGGACACAAACAAATGGAGAAACATTCCATGCTCATGGATAGGAAGAATCAATATCGTGAAAATGGCCATACGGCCCAAAGTAATTTACAGATTCAATGCTACTCCCATCAAACTACCATTGACTTTCTTCACAGAATTAGAAAAAGCTACTTTAAATTTCATACGGAACCAAAAAAGAGTCCATATAGCCAAGACAATCCTAAGTAAAAAGAATAAAGCTAGAGGCATCATGCTACCTGACTTCAAACTATACTACAAGGCTACAGGAACCAAAACAGTTTGGTACTGGTACCAAAACAGATATACAGACCAATGGAACAGAACAGAGGCCTCAGAAATAATACCACATATCTATAACCATCTGATCTTTGACAAACCTGACAAAAGCAAGCAATGGGGAAAGGATTCCCTATTTAATAAATGGTGCTGGGAAAACTGGCTAGCCATATGCAGAAAGCTGAAACTGGATCCCTTCCTTACACCTTATACAAAACTTAACTCAAGATGGATTAAAGACTTAAATGTAAGACCTAAAACCCTAGAAGAAAACCTAGGCAATACCATTCAGGACACAGGCATGGGCAAAGACTTCAAGACTAAAACACCAAAAGCAATGGCAACAAAAGCCAAATTGACAAATGGGATCTAATTAAACTAAAGATCTTCTGCACAGCAAAAGAAACTATCTTTAGAGTGAACAGGCAACCTACAGAATAGGATAAAATTTTTGCAATCTATCCATCTGACAAAGGGCTAATATCCAGGCCAGGCACGGTGGCTCATGCCTGTAATTCCAGCACTTTGGAAGGCCAAGGCATGTGGATCACCTGAGGTTGGGAGTATGAGACCAGCCTGACCAACATGGAGAAACCCCATCTCTAACAAAAATACAAAATTAGCTGGGCGTGGTGGCGCATGCCTGTAATCCCAGCTACTTGGGAGGCTGAGGCAGGAGAACTGTTTGAACCCAGGAGGCGGAGGTTGTGGTAAGCCGAGATTGTGCCATTGCACTCCACCCTGGGCAACAAGAGCAAAACTCTGTCTCAAAAAAAAAAAAAAAAGCTAATATCCAGAATCTACAAGGAACCTAAACAAATTTACAAGAAAAAACAACCCCACCAAAAAGTGGGCAAAGGATATGAACAGACACTTTTCAAAAGAAGACATTTATGTGGCCAAGAAACATATGGAAAAAAGCTCATCATCACTGGTCATTAGAGAAATGCAAATCAAAACCACAATGAGATATCATCTCACTCCAGTTAGAATGGTGATCATTAAAAAGTCAGGAAACAACAGTTGCTGGAGAGGATGTGGAGAAATAGGAATGCCTTTATACTACTGGTGGGAATGTAAATTAGTTCAACCATTGTGGAAGACAGTGTGGCGATTCCTCAAGGATCTAGAACTAGAAATATCACTTGAACCAGCAATCCCATTACTGGGCATATACCCAAAGGATTATAAGTCATTCTACTATAAAGACACATGCACACGTATGTTTACTGTGGCACTATTCACAATAGCGAAGACTTGGAATCAACCCAAATGCCCATCAATAATAGACTGGATAAAGAAAATGTGGCACATATACACCATGGAATACTATGCAGCCACAAAAAAAGAATGAGTTCATGTCCTTTGCAGGTACATGGATGAAGGTGGAAACCATCATTCTCACTAACACAGGAACAGAAAACCAAACACCGCATGTTCTCACTCATAAGTGGGAGCTGAACAATGAGAACATATGGGTAAGGGAGGGGAACATCACACACTGGGGCCTGTTGCGGGGTGGGGGCTGGGGGAGGGATGGCATTAGGAGAAATACCTAATGTAGATGACAAGTTAATGGGTGCAGCAAACCACCATGGCACATGCATACCTATGTAACAAACCTGCACGTTTTGTACATGTATCCCAGAACTTAATTAAAAAAGAAAAGAAAAAGAAAAAAGAAAAAAAAAGAAGCTCACAGCATCATTGCAAGTTTGCTAGTTCCAGAATCCTCGTGTGGTTTACAGGTCTGTTGTTACGCAGAACAATGATGGGGTAAACAGATACTAGGCAGGCATTAAAGATGTGCAATCTACAGAAAGACTCCTTGTCAATTCTTTCTTACCACTGATATCCATCTATGGCTAAGAAGGTCAGAATGCATACAAGCTAATATTTGAAGGGTTCAGTTTTACTGGAATTCCGTACTTTTTGGTGGTAGGCTTATTTCAGAAACAGAAGACTAGAAATCTACCTTTAGCTAAAACAATTTAAAAGTGACCACACTGTCAAAGGGCACACTGTCCTCAGAGGTATATGCTTGAAGAACATGCCTTCAGCTGCCGCTTGCAGTGAACGACCCTCTGGAACACTTCCCATACCATCACTCTGTCCCCAATAGCTAATTTTCTTTCTCACACATGATACTTTTCTTAAAAAAAGTCTTTTTTTCCCCAATAGATGTATTTAATACTTATAACCCCAAGTACAGAAAAAGCATTAATTAGTATTTGACCATTTCTGATTTATAATTTTTTTCTGAGGAAGAATTTTTTTGAACTTTTTCCTTTATCCAAGAAAAAAAAAAAGCTCCACTCTGGTAACAATCAGATTCTACTCCTGAATCATTTATGGATGCTGGGGATTATCTGTATTACACTGTTAATCTCTTGGAGACTTCTACCCATCAAATTAGGATGCCCATGGATGCTGTCCTTAACTGAGCAAAACCAGGATTTGCTGCCCCTGTAATAATTATGTGCATGATACATGCTAAAACCAAACATTAACTTGGCTTTAGCAGTAGTTCAGACTTATTTTTCTTCCAGACAGAGTTTTGCTCTTGTCACCCAAGCTGGAGTACAATGACGTGATCTGGGCTCACTGTAACCTCTGCGTGCTGGGTTCAAGCAATTCTCCTGCCTCAGCCTCCTGAGTAGCTGGGATTACAGTCACCTGCCACCATGCCTGGCTAATTTTTGTACTTTTAGTAGAGACAGGGTTTCACCATGTTGGCCAGGCTGGTCTCAAACTCCTGACCTCAGGTGATCCACGTGCCTTGGCCTTCCACAGTGCTGGGATTACAGTTGTGAGCCACCGCAGCCAATGTAGTGTATTTATGCTATTATTCCTGGTTAAATCTATAACTAACAAATTTTTATTATCAGTGGTTTGACAAGGAAAGTACTTATAAAAAAACACACTGGCTTAACACTCAGATCTCCTTCAAATCAATTGAACCGCTTATCTAAGAGCCTACACTTAAAATTTTCTTTATCTACTATGAATGAACCCTTATAACTGCTGGTAATTATATTTTTATTCCTGGTAATAAAGTCATTGCAGGCTGGGCATGGTGGCTCATACCTGCAATGGCAGCACTTTGGGAGGCTGAGGCAGGAGGATCATTTGAGCCCACGAGTTCTAGGCTGCCGTGAGCTAGGACTGCACCACTGCACTCCAGCCTGGGAGACAGATGGAGACCCTGCCTCTTAAAATAGTAATAGTAATAAAGTTGTTGTGTTCAGTCCCCAATAGTAGAATAACTCCCCACAGCCACAACTGACAACCCTGGTAGTTTTTGGTGACCTCCCTTACTGGGCTAATCAGCACTTGATCGGAAGTCCAGGTTAGTATGTGAAGCCAGGAGTACTATTATTATTGTGTTAGCAACAGTTGCATTAACTATCTCAAAAATTACTGCCTTTAGAACAAACAACCTCCAGCTATATTTGTATTCATATTTGACACCTGGATTGGGTTTATGTTTGACGCATTCTTTGGGAAATCTGCAACACAAACTGGCATAAGAATTACTTATTCTGATGATGAACTTTTATGTATTTTGTATTAGAAAGTAGAACTAATTTTAGATTTTCAGCTTGATGGATTTTCAGTTTTTCCTGAAGAATTTTGTTTACCATTAGTCTTCAAATTGGATACCATTGTGCAGTGGTATACTGTTATACTTCAGAGAAAGAGTAAGAGTACATGTAGTTCAGTTCCTATGAGGTAGCTGTAACTCTTAAAAATGAAATGTCAACTCTAGGGTACATTTGGCATTGAAAGAATAGTTAGGAAACAACTTGGTTTTGATGGGGTCATGATTAAGAAATGATATATTGGTTTTATTTATGGAATTGTTTTATAGCGCATACAAATCAGTGATCAGCCAACAAATATTTTTCTTTGAGCTTATGAAAGCTCTGTATTGTTTTGCCTTCAATCTGTTGTCTTCAAAACAAAAAACAAAAAAGCTTCTTGCACCTTCCCCTCCCCTCTTTTCTTCCTTTTTCTTTTTGCTTGTATGTACAAGGTAGGACTTACTTCGTAAGAAACAAAATGCCAGTATTTTCTTAAGCCATGATGTGAAACCAATGACCCTGTGACCCCATGGCACAGAACACTAAATTGTGGTCCCATGGCTGAAACTTGAGGGTGACTAAAAGTAGTGCCTGTGAAACTTGATATCTATCTGTGATGGCCATTTGATCTCTAAGAGGAATTTTGTACACTCCACAGAACTCCTATCTACAGTAAAATTGATTTTCAGTTTTACATGTGGGAAAAAAGGCATTTTCTCCAAGATTTTAAAACTAATTCTTATTTTTAAATGGTTTACCAAAATTTGTCAGTACATTTTACATGTAGAAGCATTTTAAAAATCATTTCTAGCAAGCACTTGACATCTAGTCAACTCTCTACTCCTTCTTTATTTTGTTTTATCAAAAGATTAAGAGTTCCTTTCTTTGAATAAAATAATTTCTTATAATTAAGCAGCAGAAGATCAATCTTTACAAAGTATGAGGGATGCCAGATGTTGATAAACTTACTCTTTCTTAATCTGGACTAAGTAAACTTAACAGATTTTTCTGATGAGCATGCTTTATGAATCCTCCATTGTGCTCCATTCTATCACATGTGCATTTTTCATGTTAAACTGCAACTACTTAATCTCTTCCCCTATCCTTCTAAATTAATTTTCTGTAGTTGGAGTATAGTCTTTTCCCCCTTAGGCTATGCATTAATCAAAGTTTTCTTTTCACCATGACTTTACAATGTCTAGTAAACAATATTTCTACTTCCCACATCTTTGCTTTAACACAGTCACTTGCCCTTCCTCCCAGCACCTAAGAAAAAAGATGGTCATACTAACAGGTGAAGTGTACAAGGTGTCTGTGTGTTTTGTGTAGCTTCAGAATCAGATTGAAATTACCAGGCACAGGTTTAGTCTTGTCATTTTGTTTACATATTGGGGAAAACAAACCAGTTTATTAAACATTTCATGTAACTGCACCTAAGTTTTGCCAACTTGGAAACTTGGACCTTTTCTGTGTAGTGACTTTTTAAATTATAGTTTTCATAACCTGGAGATCAGACTGTTGCTTTTGCATGATATATGTAGGGTCTCATGACTGGAGTTTGCTTTGTTTTACAGTATCTGTACTCTTTGTATTTTTCAAGAGCTATTTTGTAAACAGATGATGTATTTCTCCATTGAAAACACAATAAAAAAACACAGCACAATCTCAAAAAAAATTATGGGATATTTTTGTGATTTTTTGCTTGTTTGTTTAGCTCGTCAGCTATCATTAGTATTAGTGTATTGTATGTGTGGCCCAAGACAATTCTTCTTTTACCAATGTAGCCCAGGGAAGACAAAAGCTTGGACACCCCTGCATTATAGGATCATGATACACAGTGTGAAATCACTGTTGCAGAGATGGTCTATGAAAATAAGGAATCAGGATTAATTGATGTGGGACAGACCAAAGTTAACTCCATGATGAGGCTGTTTAGTTCATCTATTTGCATTCAGTTCTCATCCCCAACCATAGAAAGTTTCCAAAACCCTTAGAAAACTGTTTTCATCACATACAAAAATGCAGTGTCTCAACTTCGAAAAGGTTGAAGAACTTCTAAAAGGTTGAAGTTTTATTATTTTTTTATTAATGATAAATTATTATTATTAATTTAATTATTACTATTATTATTGACAACAACATTATTCTCTCTTCTAAAAGGAGGTATGTTTTGCTATGTGGATAAATAAAAGTCTATAAATAAGCACAGGTAGAATATATTTTAAATGAATAATCATATTTTAAAATGGATGGTTTCTGCATTTGAACATCAGACTAAAGCTTTATAATTTACCTAAGGTTTATGACATCAGACATCAATTATATAATGAATAAAATGGTATAATTTCTATTCATATATATACCTGATTCTGACTTTTACTGTTCTCATCTTCATTGTCAAAGATAATATCACTTTCAGAATCTGAAGCAGGCCTGAAAAAGAGAAACAGAGATATACAAAAGGAACAGAAATCGCTATTATAATTATAAACATGGACACTTTTAAATACTAGAAAGCACAAGAGGCTACAGACATCACACCGTGAGCCCACAGGCATCAATGTGTACTCTACACTGTATTCATTTGTACTATTATGCAAAACACAGAACTCTTGATTTAATAAAAATGAGCCAGATTAAGTTTCCTGAAAAAATTTAATAGCTAAGAGTAATCACGAACTGTATCCACCTGGATAAAATAAAACAAAATCATGAAAGTAAACACCCAGGGTGGATTCTGAAAAGCATAAACTTTAGGATTATAATTATTGGTTTGGTACTTTTTTGGGGGCTGCAGTTGGCACTGTATCAAAACTCCAAATTAGTTCTTAAATGTTTCACAGGGCTGCAAGCCCTTATCCAAAGGAATGTCCTATGAGAAATTCTATTAAATGTATAAGATGAGGTATTGGATTTTCCTTTTTCCAGGGCTGGGATTTTGGAGATCCTTTAGCGGGAAAAAAAATCCTTTAGATTAGGGGCCCCAAACCCCCAGGCCATGGACAGGTACAGGTCCACGGCCTGTTAGGGTCGCACAGCAGGTGAGCAAACTTAATTAAGGCCTAAGCTCCACCTCCTGTCAGATCAGCAGCGGCATTAGATTCTCATAGGAGCGCAAACCCTATTGTGAACTGTGCACACGAGGGATCCGGGTTGTGCACTGTTTCATCAGGCATTATGAGAATCTAATGCCTGACGATGTAAGGTGGAACAGCTTCATCCCGAAACTATTCCCCTAACACCTGTCTGTGGCAAAACTGTCTTCTATGAAACCAGTCCCTGGTGCCTAAACAGGTTCGGGACCGCTGCTTTAGACTGCATTTGGTTACTCTCTAAAAGTGGGTTTAGTTTTTTTTTTTTTTAAACATGGTCAACACGTCTGGATTTCTAAATGAATCTCCTTTTCCTTGGCTTGGACTTGGTGGGGATAAATGTTGGGGGACATTCGCTGGCCCGGGAGGCGGAGGTTGCAATGAGCCAAGGACACGCCACTGAACTCCAGTTTAGGTGATAGAGCAAGGCCCTATCTCAAAAAAGGAAAGAAAATAAGGAAGGAAGGAAAATGAAAGGAAAACGGAAAGAAAAAATAAAGAAAGAAAGGAAACTAGGGGGTGCGTCAGAGGCAGCTGGTCCGCGCCGTGCGCTTACAGGAAGGACTGGGAGAAGACGCCACCGTGTTCGTCCTCGTCGTCGTCCTCGTCGTCGCTGGAGCCCGGGCCGGTGGCGGGGAAGCGGGCACTAGCCGAGCGCTCGCCCGAAGTACTCCACTCCACCGAGCTGCTGAGGATGGGTGGCGGCGCGGCAGCCTCCACGCTGTCCGGGCTGTCCGTGTCGCTCGCCAGCTGCCCGCGTGCAGCTCGCTCATCCTTGGCTAGGGGCCCGGAGTCCGGGGGCGGCGTCCCCGGTCCCGCCGGCCGCTCGTGCCGCTCGATCCAGGCGTTGTAGTAGCGCACAATATTCTCATGGTGCAGCCGTGACAGCAGTGTCACCTCGCCCTTGATCCTGCGGAATTGCCGGCTGGCCGGGTTGATGGGGATGCGCTTCACCGCGTAGCAGCAGCCGTCCAACTTGTTCTGCACCTGCGGTCAGTCGGGGGAAGGTCAGCCGCTCCGCGCCTTGCACAAACTTGGCATTTGCACCACGTCACCCCATCCCCTCCCAAGGAAAGCGTGAAGTTCTAAATGAGTCCTACAGCTACAGTCAAGAACCACAGGCCTGAAATTCTTAAACTGAAGAAAGCTTTGACTGCTACAAAATTCAGAAAACAGCCCAGTCAACTTTAGATGTATTTAGCTTGCTGGGAGAGCCTGGGGAAAACATACTCTCCATTTTAATAATTACTTTTACTGACAGTTACTTCCCTGCTTTTCCAGTGTATCTGCTATCTAAATTTCTGTCTTGATTTTAAGATAAAAATTATTTTCTAAAGTCAGTGTAAGGTTTCAGATGATTTTAGTTTCTCTCTGATTTTTTTTTACACTTAAAGTCACTAAAAACAAATTAAACTCCAAAAATATTAACAGACCTGAACACAAAGGTTAATTCCTTGATTTTTAAATGCTCCAAAAAATGATAGCTGTGTGAACTTGGGAAAATTACTTAATTTCCTTGATACTCTATTTTCTTATCTTTAAAATGGCATTTATACCATTTCCACTACCCCAAATGGTGACTGTAAAGCACCTGTATCAAGGCCTTATAGAGAAAGGTGCTTAGCTTAGTAAATAACAGCAATTGCTATGAACACAATCACTGTCCACTGATTTTGTTCTATAATTAAGATGATGCGTACTGAAACCAGAACAATACAATCAACAACACAGTAAAATAATAAAAAAACAAGAAAACGTTGCAAAGGCAAGTCCCCCCATCCTACATAGAGGTGTCCTTATGCCAGGCAGTTTCACTATGTAATTGGGGTGACTGAAGCAACTTTATTATAGAGTCTTATTCACTGGAACATTGTAGTCCCATCCATGCAGGTCAACTGAGGTGATGATACACTCTAGAAAAGCAAATGTCATGTGGCCATGGGTGGCAGGAGAAATTAGTTCATTACAAAACACAAAACAGAGTATCATTCTCTTGTTTGGCTAACAAGTTTCAATTAAACTAATGAAAGTTTAAGTGAAGTCCTGGGAATAAGGAGGGAGTACTACAAAATTGAGTTTCAGATTATCCTTTTTTGTATGGAAATAGTGACAAGAACACACACTTTGTAGTACAACAGAGGTGGGTCTGAAAGCTGGTTTTATCTCTTAGTAGAGGTGTGTCATCTCAGATTGCCTGAGATAACTTTCTCTGAGCTTCAGTTCCCTCATCTAGAGAATGAGGATCACACCTATCTCGTAAGAATGTCCTGAGATTTAAAGACAGGGTTTGTAAACCACAGGGCACAAAATCTGAAATATGGCAGGTGCTCCAAAAAATGATAGCCCTGTGTTCTTTTACTGCCACATTAACAGGGAAGAGGACAGTGTAGGGCGGGAGGTGGGGACCTTGGCATTGTCTTTCAATCTCCTGTCTCAGTACACATCACATACGAATTGGGTTGGGGGTAGAGCTTGCTATACTGGAAACCCCCAGGAATTCATTTACTGAAGTGAAAAGGTGCAGAAACAGTAATGGGTCCAACTGCTAATGAATGCCAGATCGCTGGGCAGACTGCCCTGCTCTCACCCAGATGCACAGAGATGGGAGGTAAGGGCTGTGGATTCTCATAGGGAGAAACTACTGGAAACGGTGGGGGCTTAAGTTACTCAGATGATTTTGTTATATGAGCTTATCTATCATTATTAAGTACTTGTAAGGAGATGAAATTTGTTACTGTTCTAAGTTCAAGAATCTAAAATACAATGAAGTTAAAGGATTTGATCAAAATGATACTGTGTTAAAGAAACAGTATATGCTTCAATCATCCCCTCCTCTTAGACATAATTATGATCTTTCTGATCAGGACATCTGTCTTGCTTGTCTTTCTTTTACCATAGGAAAACCAATTTAATTCCTTTTTCAGTGTAAAAGTTTTTCTACAGTAACAGTAATGCTTCCTAATGATACTCTTAGAATCCTAAACAGAAAAGATACTCCGTTGATGGTGGGTTACCCTCATACGTGAAAGATGACATATACTGTATATGGACTTAATATAATAATTTGGGTCTCCTAATTTACAAAGAAATACTTCAATTATATAAAAACAGCTGAAATCTCTTTCTACAAGGGGCAGATAATAATAAAAGTCAACCAAATAGACTGGAACGAAGAAAGGAAGACCTAACACCAGTGCACCTTACTAATACATCGCTATTTTCCTGTCCCAATAATAGCTGGAAAATAAAAGCCACCGAAACCTGCTGGGGCCATCTCCCAGTTTGAAGTCCATCTCTCTTTTAACCTTAGAACCTTTTTATCTACAGCAACTCTAACAGCAAACAGGAGAAAAAAAGAACAATTTTCTTTCTGAACCAAAGCACACAAAAATGTTCTTTCTGTGGAGGTCTTGATTCCACTTGAAGTGCTGTTATAATCATGTGTGTTTCATGTTAATGCTCCACATGAAGCAAGGAAAGAGTGGGACATTCTCAACTGTGTCCAGCGTAACTTAAATGAAACCTTTAACTCCAGGAAGGTGAGGATGAGCATAGTATCGAACATCCATATTCACTTCCCTCCCCACTCCCAAAATAGAAGTCAAGTTCATGAGTCTTTGTGGAAATGGAACAGAGAAGGGGGTGGGGGGGATGACTCTGTACCACACCTTGATGACAGCTCCGAAAGCTCCTTTACCAAGAAGCTGTAATTCTTCAAACTCAATGAAGTATCGGGAAAACTGTCTCTGTGTCTCACTAAAAAAGGCAGCACTGGGTAGCTGGTTGCTAGGAATAACAGTCTCAACATAATCTTGTCCTCCAGAATCTGAGATAAAACAGAGAGTAAGAGGCACATGAGGCACTGGAAATTTAGGAAGAGCTACACAGCCAACAATGATGGAAGCCCTGGAAGAAGAGCCCCAACCAGTAGTTTGAAAAATAATCTTAACCTGAGTCACCTTTTAAAACTTTTCCTCACCTTGCCCTCCTTAAAGTAGGCAGAAATATATAATTAGCCCAAGTTTATAGGTGGGAGATAATACAGAGTAAGTGACTTAACTATAGAGTTAAGAACCCAAACCCAGGTCTCATGATCCATCCCAATCTCTACTGAGGTTCCTTAATCTCAGGTGCAGCAGGAAAAATCTAGTTACATGGCACTACGGGTGACTAAACACTACAAGAGACTATAGCAATGGACAGTCCATCAGTACAGACTAGAAAAATCAGGGTGGTAAAACAGTCCCATGCACATGGCACACATCAAACTAATGGATTTATGTGTAGTTCAGAATAAAAGACATAAAATAATACATGCAGCCCCTTCCAGTTTTAGGTTTATGTATACTTTTAAAATAATTTAATGTCAAACAGGATATCAAATAAAGAATGGTAATAGACTCACCTTCAGGACTTTGTTCCACTAGAGGCATTTTTGGCTGAGGATTTATAAAGCTGTGTTTCAACAACTGCTGGGGACTCCATCTTTCCTTGTCATCCAAGCACACACATCTCGATGAGAGGGAAGGAAGAATCTCAGCATCACATACAATCAGTGCTAAACTAGTTAATCCAAGGTATTAACTATGGATTTTTTTTTTTTAAAGATACACATTAGAGAATTCATGTTACTCATAGACCAGAATATACTCTCACAGGTGAATTTAAATAAACATTCCTGAAGGATTTACATGCTATGAAACAGGCTAGGTACAAGAGGCCAATCAAAAAAAGGCGTCTGTAGATGCAGAAGACTTACCCTCACGGAACAATTTTTTAAAAGTCTAAGGTAGTGCAAGTAGGCTATAAATTTTCACCTCGATTAACAGTTTAATGCCTTGTCATGCCAAACTAAGCCTTTCGGGAACTGGTTATAAATAAAGCCTTCTAAAGACAAAGCAAATCAGAGAGTTGGTGCAGGAGAGCGGCTCAGTATGACGAGCTTTAGATTAAGCCTGCTCATTACAGGATGAAGTAAGTTGGAAACATTTAGGGAAGGCTTTTTTAAAGTCCCATATTCTATTACATAGTTTTTTAAAAAATTGGTTTATGCTTTTTTTTTTTTCTTGAAACAGGGACTTGCTGTATCGCCCAGGCTGCAGTACAGTGGTGTGATCTCAGCTCACTCCAACTTCTGCCTCCTGGGCTCAAGAAATCCTCCTATCTCAGTAGCTGGGACTACAGGCAGGCACCACCAGGCCTGGCTAATTTTTATATTTTTTGTAGAGAGGGGGTTTCACCACGCTGACCCAGGCTGGTCTCCAACTCCTGAGTTCAAGCAGTATGCCTGCCTCGGCCTCCCAAAGTGCTGGGATTACACGTGTGAGCCACCGTGCCCGGCCTCATATACTTTCTTTTAATCTTCATTCCTTGAACCCATTAACTTACTGTTTAATGGTATAATAGACAATTCTTGTTTTGTTTTTTAACGAAGAAAAACAAACCATACTTTTAACCCAGAGCTTCTGAAAGTGAAGGTCCCTGGCCAGTAGCATCAGTATCCCCTAAAAAATGTTAGAAATACAAATTCTACTGCACCCCTGACCTAGTAAATCAGCATCTTGGGGGGTGTGGACAGTGATCTGTGCTTTAACAAGAGCTCCAAATGATTTCAATGCAAGCAAAAGTCTAAGTTAAAGTCTAAGTAGTTAAATTCTAACTGATTTAAGCTGGACTTTAAAAAAAAATTTTTTTTTTTTTTTGAGATAAGGTTTTGCTCTGTCACCCAGGCTGGAGAGCAGTGTTGTGATCATCACTCATGGAAGCCTCGATCTCCCATGCTCAAAGCATCCTCTTGCCTCAGCCTCCTGAGTAGCAGACATGTACCACCATGCTGGAATGCTTTATTTATTTTCATTTTGTCTATTTTTTTTTTTGAGATGGAGTCTTGCTGTGTTGCCCAGGCTGGAGTGCAGTGGCACTACCTTGGCTCACTGCAACCTGCAACCTCCACGTCTCAGGTTCAAGCGATTCTCCTGCCTCAGCCTCTCAAGTAGCTGGGACTACAGGTGAGTGCCACCATGCCTGGCTAATTTTTATATTTTTAGTAGATATGGGATTTTGCCATGTTACAGGCCAGGGTGGTCTTGAACTTCTGACCTCAAGTGATCTGCCTGCCTCAGCCTCCCAAAATGCTGGAATTACAGGCGTGAGGTATCGCGCCCAGCTGTGCTGGAATACTTAAATTTTTTTTTTTTTTATTTTTAGTAGAGATGAGGTCTTACTATGTTGCCCAGGCAGGTCTTGAACCCTTGGGCTGAAGAGATCCTCTCACCTAGGCCTCCTGCAATGCTGGGATTACAGGTATGAACCACCATGCCAGGCTACTTTCATTACAATGGCACAAGTAGTACTTGACTTGGTAGCACTTGACCTATAATTATAAACAATATACTTAAAAGAATCAACTGTCATTGTGAGTTCTGGACTTAAAAATCTATACATATAAAGTGGTGACAGCAACTATCATAAATGGTAACTTTTTTTATGTTGCAGCAGTAAAAAGCAAGGTACTCCTAATTTCATAGCTTGAACAGGCAAAAAAGTTCTAATAAAACTATTTGTATACGATACTGTATTTCCTTTAAATTTAAAATTAATTTTTAATTATATCATTCAAACATAAATACCTTCTCCTTGCAAATATTAAAGCATTACTGATAATGATAAAGCCTTTGACCAGCCTCCCCTTCCAATTCTTTCTTCCATTTAGTGTGTATCATTGTAGAGATTTTTCTATGCATTTATACACATAAACATACAATGATCCAAACAAAATAGTATTGTTTTTTGATTTTTTAAAGCAATATCATCTTGTATGTATTATTCTTCAACTTGCTTTTTTCATTCCACCATGTGTCTTGGAGTTCTTTCTAAGCCAGTACTTAAAGTATTTTTTTAAAACTTCTGTATAGGCGTGGACCTACCAGAATTTATTTACACATTCTCCTACTGTTGAGATTATTTCCAAGTTTTCACATTTTCACAAAATGCTTCAATGAGCATCCCTATATATGCCCTGTTGGGTTTCTGAAGTGCATTATCAACTGTAACTCAACTGTGACATAAATGCTATTAACTTGAAAGAAAATCTGGATCAGAAAAATGTTAAAGCCTACCTAGAATGCACAGTATTTTTAAGAGATTTATAGCCACCAAGATCTCACTTTAAAAATGAACTTCTCTGAACCAATAATTTTGGCAATAGGGTAGCCGTATATAGAAAAGGTTCAGCTTTGAACAAAAAGGGGTAAAACGCCTGGCAGCATCCACATTTCTTCATAGTTCTCACTACTGAGGATGGTGATGAAAACCAGCACTGACTCAGTCTGGGCCAAGTGCCAGAAACTTTACGGGTGTTAACTAATTTAATCCTCACAACCACCTCATGAGGTAGGCAGTGCTATTATCCCAGTTTCACAGAGGAGGAAACGCAGGGCAGGGGGTTAAGTCACTCAGCCAGTAGGGCATAGAGGTGGGACCCGAACCCAGATGTTTTGACTCCAGAGTCTTACCCAACACAGAGGCTGATTTGAAACAGAATCTTTCTCCAAAGGGTGTTCAACAATATGTAAAAATATAACTACAAATGGAAGGTTGCTGTTTTCATTCTTTGTGAATGGTGTTTTTCTTTTGTTAACCAGGGCTGGACAGCAAAGTTCCTAAAACAGTTCTTGGCAGCTCCTTAACCAAGCACAGTCTATCAAATCACTCCAGGGAGAGGAGTATACAAAATATTCTAAAGAAAAATCTTGTTAAAAGAATAAGAAGGCCATGAGCTGTGGCTCATGCCTGTAATCCCAGCACTTTGCAAGGCCGAGGTGGGTGGATCATGAGGTCAGGAGATCGAGACCATCCTGGCTAACACAGTGAAACCCTGTCTCTACTAAAAATACAAAAAAATAGCCAGATGTGGTGGCGGGCGCCTGTAGTCCCAGCTACTTGGGAGGCTGAGGCAGGAGAATGGCCTGAACCTGGGAGGCGGAGCTTGCAGTGAGCTAAGATTGCACCACTGCACTCTAGCCTGGGTGACACAGCGAGACTCCATCTCAAAAAAAAAAAAGAATAAGAAATTGTGTGATCTCAAGTTTGAAACTGACAAAGCGTAGAGCTATTTAAGAAGAGAACTAGTAAAGTTTTAGCTACTGAGCCCATTCATTTTGCTACTACACAGGAAAGGAAAGGTACTTCTACTTAAACCTCCCAGTGCTGTTTATAACAACACATAACGCTATTGCTAACCTTGACTAAATTACTCTTCATCAATGAGGAAGGCAGAACACTAAAGGTGACATTTTGAAGATGGAAATGAAACTTTCCATCTGTGATTCTATCATCATATTTGTCATTTTAGCCAACCTCATTGTTAGGGTGCATCTAAATAAATATTTTTAAAGTCCCATTGCATTAAAAAGATACCATAAAAGATTTCTTTAGAAATCTTAATATTTTCATATACTTTAAGGAGCAAAACCAACACAAAGAATCAAAGTTGGTCCCTTTCCACAACTGTGTATGTGTGTACATATATATATATCTCATATTCACTTTACACAAAAACAATCTCATTCAAACACAAATGCAGCTACTTTCACATCTATAATGGTAAGATCATCAGTGACAGGGCATCACAGTGTAACCCAGGCCAACTGGCTACTGGGATAGACGGAATAGGAAAGAAATGTGAAGGGTAAAATAAATGTTGCAAATGGAAGAAGTGAATAAAAGCAAATGATTGGGAAAAAGAAAGTAAAAAACAAAGAGCATCAGAAATGGAAGAAACCAGCCCAGGTCAACTCCTGCAGGACAGCTGGACAAGAGGAGCATCTGGAAAAATCCAGACTGAAGGGGTCTTACCTCCCAATTAACAGAAACTAAGAGAACTTGGCTGTGGCTTGGACTGAAAACAGAGGCAGCACTAAATTAGAAAACACTTAAGTGAAGGACCTGGACAAACATGTTAGGCCTGAGGAAACATCTCAGGAAGGGTTCTCCCAAACAGAATAAAACTTGGCTTTGTAATTAAACATGCACCTGCGATTTACAGGTATTGAAAATTCTCAGGCTAGAGTAAGGAATTTATTTGCATTCTACAACTTAGATGAATGAGACAGCCAATGAAAAATGGTTAAGAAGCACAAGGGGCAGAATCTCACTCCCAAAGCTATTAATGAAGTAAGAAGCCTCGTCTTTGACCCTTTAGGAACCAGAGCAAAGGTCAGTATTTGGAATTCCTAGGGCATTTCTCACCGTAACAATCTCTATTGACTTCCAAGAGTATACCAGCAGTCCCCCAAAAGGAGTTTGAAAATCAAGTGTGAATTCCAAGTGAATTTCAGAGAATGTGGTAGTTAAGAGAATCACAAACCTACGTGAGAAAACAGAACATATAAGACGAGGACAGGACTGGGAGAGCAAAGAATGAAGTCCTGTTCCTCACTTTTCAGCTTCCACATCACTTAGATGTCTGGCACACTCCAGCACAATCAAAAGTATAGGAGTAAAGTGCTATTAGAGAGAATCTCAGTGATACTCACTTCTTTAGAAAATCTTGAAAGTCAGCTGGTAAGTCACTAGGGATGGTCACAGGGTACTCTCCACATTCCTGTCCTTGGCTGAGGGACAGCAGCAGGAGGCCAAGACACCAAACATCTCCTTTCTTCCCCGTTTTATAAGGCAGAGCACTGTCACTAAAACGAACTCGGGTTTGCTCAAACACATCCTCCTTGCAAATGTCTGCGAGGCGCTTAGAAATGCTATAGTCCGTAATCTTGACGGTGCCTTCTGCATCCACCAAGACATTAGATGCACTCAGGACCTTATGCACCACAGAATTGCTGTGCAGATAATCAAGGCCTGACAGGAGCTGAGCTGTGTACCTGCGAAGCTGATGCACAGGGATGGGGCCTGCGTGGCTCAGGTGTGCAGCAAGAGAGACCCCACTAATGTGCTCCACTAAAATGTCCACCACGATGGAGTCGTCTTGCTCTTTGAGATTCATTGCAAGGTAGCGTACTACATTTGGATGGCTCAATTTCACCAGTGAGTTGAATTCTGTTTCTGTTCCTTGAATCTGATAAGTTAAAAAAAAAAAAAAAAAAAAGAATAACATTGGGCAAATCAACATTAACTTGGGTTTCATTTCAAAAGTGAAGTATTTGATCACACAAGGGAGGCAAAACAACAACAACAACAAAAAAACCCCAAAACAAAAGTGAAGTATTTGATAGAAAATATACTTTCAAATGAGAAGAGAACAAATATGCCCTGAACTGAATCCTCCCCAAACTATATGGTCAACCTAATAGTTCATAAAGATGGAAAAAATTTAGTTAATTCTCAACTTCTCTAATCTCAAAACCTACTATGCATATACTACAAAACTAGTGAACAGTTTTTAAAATAAAATTCTTTTGAGGTATGGCCACCAGAAAAAAACAAACTTTAATTTAAAAATAACCTTTTCTGATTAGCTTTGTGTTTGGGTTTTCAAAAATATAGTACACGATTCGAGCAGCAGAATAATGGCTCCTCAAAGATGTCCACATCCTAATCCTCAGAACCTCACATGGCAAAGAGGAGTTAAGGTTGAAGATAGAAAAAAAAAATAACCTTTTCTGATTTAATAAAGATCACAGTCAACATCTAAAAAATTAGTTTGATAGAAAATACCCACATGTTATCTATCTGGTCACCACCCAAAGATAACTCAAGATTTTGGCACATTTACTTTCAGTTTTCTTTCTATACTTAAATACACACACATTTCTGAACATCATGCTTTATCTACGATTTTTGTAAACCTTGTTATTATGTAACACTACAATATGCAATAGTGAATGTTCTCCTTATGCTTGGTTACAAATCATAATTTATAAATTAACTGAAAAATCCTCCAGTCCCCCAAAATTCAGTTTTGAAGCAGTATTTTTCTTTCTTTTTTCTTTTTGGAGACAGGGTCTTGCTCTGTCACCCAGGTTGCGGTGCAGTAGCATGAACATAGCTCACTGTAGCATCAACCTCCTGGGCTCAAGCAATTATCCCACCTTAGCCTCCCAAGTAGCTGGGACCACAAGTATGTGCCACCATGCCCACTAATTTTTAAATTTTTTGTAGAGACAGGGTTTCACCATGTTGCCCAGGCTGGTCTCAACCTGGGCTCAAGTAGTCCGCTACCTCGGCCTCCCAAAGTGCTGGGATTACAGGTATGAGTCACCACACCCAGCCCTGAAGCAGTATTTCAAGAGTAGGGAAAAGAAGAATTGCAAAAAATCCAATTTTTAACTAGTATTTAGTCCCAGTTGGAAAGATGACTGTTAATGCCATACTAAGGGCTGAGAAAGGAGCTTAAGAAGGCAGCTAGAAGTGCTTTGACCATGTTGTGAAAATTCTGAAACCAGAAGCAAGGGGCAAAGAGGTACTGGTCCTTCACGGTGTTCTCTGGTCAAACAGTTCTCATACTGCTCTGGATCATCTTTGCAGGACAATCAAACGCAGGGCTATTTTATTCTGTCATCTCCTAAAGCCTGAGAATAGGCCTTTTGCTCAGTCAGCCACCTTGAATGCTTACCTGCTTTTTGCACTTATCAATCTTCTCTTTTTCTTGACTGGTAAGGAATGGACCCATTTTTTTCTGCCACTGAAGGACCCACTCATACAACAAGACAAAGCCGCCAGTGGCTGTTTCCAAAGCATTGTAGACTAATTTCCCAAGTTGTTCATCACTGCCTGCACATTAAACAGAAAGTATAATTAAATCCCACTGATAAGGAGGGGGTAATACACATTCTTTAGTTCAACAATGGATACCATGTGCTAACTATTGAAAATATGACTTTATGTAATAATGTTCTTTTGTAAACAATTTTTGATATTTAGCGATATACCCTGAGTCCTAAAATAATTTTTTATAAGGGGCAAGAATCAACAATGAGATCTTAGTATCAGACAAATAAAGAACCAATGTTTGGCCAGGCGCAGTGGCTCACACCTGTAATCCCAGCATTTTGGAAGGCTGAGGCAGATGGATCACCTGAGGTCAGGAGTTCGAGACCAGCCTGGACAACGTGGTGAAACCCCATCGCTACTAAAAATACAAAAAAGTTAGCCAGGTTTGGTGGCAGGTACCTGGAGTCTCAGCTACTTGGGAGGCTGAAGCAGGAGAATCACTTGAACCTGGGAGGTGGAGGTTGCAGTGAGCCTAGATTGCACCATTGCACTCCAGCCTGGGTGACAAGAGCAAGACTCTGTCTCAAAAACAAAAGAGACCAGTGTTTTATACTACTAGCCATTACGCACAATGTTATTTTCGTAACGAGTTTACCTTTGCTGACTGTCTACTGGTGTACCCTCATACAGCTAAATACCAACTAAAATGACAGAAAGAATATGAAAATAGAGAACCAGCCATCAAGATCAATGTAGATTAGTGTGCACAGTAAAACAGTAATTTGAAAATCTGGGCCGGGCGCGGTGGCGCAAGCCTGTAATCCCAGCACTTTGGGAGGCCGAGACGGGCGGATCACGAGGTCAGGAGATCGAGACCATCCTGGCTAACATGGTGAAACCCCGTCTCTACTAAAAAATACAAAAAACTAGCCGGGCGAGGTGGTGGGCACCTGTAGTCCCAGCTACTCAGGAGGCTGAGGCAGGAGAATGGCGTAAACCCAGGAGGCGGAGCTTGCAGTGAGCTGAGATCCGGCCACTGTACTCCAGCCTGGGTGACAGAGCGAGACTCCGGCTCAAAAAAAAAAAAAAAAAAGAAAAGAAAATCTGAATACATCTATGACTTTCTAAATGCAAAATTTGTTTGAATATGCTCAGTAAATACAAATTGGTCAATGCTTTGGAAGGAAAGAACAAGAGATGTCAGTTTAGATTTGAAGCTAGAAAATGAGACACATTTATTTAGTGACAGTCATATGGTTCTCACACAGGGAGAGCTAAATTCTGTAACACCAAAAATTTTCTTATAAAAATCTCTATTTTCATTAAAACAATAATAGAAAATTCTAAAAAATTAGAAAAGGAGAAAAAAATCACTGTTTTATTTTTCTTTTAGATTCTCCTTTACCCCATAATTTACCATATCATAGCATATATATAGCACCTTGACACTATGATATTTTGGACCAGGTAATCTTTGTTGCAGGCAGCTTTTTGTGCACTGTAGGATTTTAGCAGCAATCCTGGTATCTACCCATTAGATGCCAATAGCACCCCGGCCCCAATGTTAGCCATCAAAAACATGTGCAGACATCACCAAATGTCCCCCAGGCTATAAAACCGTCCCCAGCTGATAACCCCTGATACATAGTATTCTGCCTTTTTCTCTTACATAAGTAGTAGTTTTCCATGATGCTATACTATCTTCATAATGAAAACAAATTTTTAAAGAGACATTGATAATTATCTTTTCTATCTGAATAATCAAAAGTGAAGAAACCTGTGTATATATGATAAAGATGTCTCAGCAAAAATACTTTGGAGAAATATGCTGAACTAGCTCACTTTGACTTTTTACCTGAGAAGCAGTTTTTATTTCACGGGAATGCTGATAATTTGGAGATTTTAATTAAAATGACCTATTATGTTAGTCATAAATAACTCCTGACAGTCTTTGCCTAAGGGGAAAAATCCTGCTATTTAAAAATTTGTCAACCAAAGGAAGCAACCTAAGAAATGTGGGATCTAAGCAGTCTACTAGAAACACATGGCATTAAATGTTTATGGGATGGAGTATGAAGTTATTTACATAAAGCCTAATTAAATTTGTGTGTTATGCAGTACAGTGTTTTGCAATATTTGTTTCCCTAATTGGGACGAGGCAGGCATTTCATAGTTGCTGGGGTTTAAAAAATTATACTTTTAGTATTGCCAGCCTCTTCTTGTCAGTTTTTCATGATGGGGATTATAAAAGGGAATAGAATATACTGTGATGAGGATAAGGGAAAATACGTTATCAAAAGAACTCTAACTCAAACTCTATGATATGCCCACAATGATCGTTCATGCAGACAGTCTCTATAGTGCTGTAGCCATATCTATAAGTAAGTGCTCTCTTCTCTCTAGTTCTAACAACTTTAAAATGAAAAACAAATATTGTTTTTTATAAAAATACTTCATCAAAAATAAAAAATTAGTAATCTTTTATGAAAACATTTCATAGACAGGGCATATTTAAAAAAATCAGACCCACTGTGAGAAAACAAAATAAATAATTTACTTGGTGATTTTATTAAAAATTCTCCAACTGAAAATGTGCCTCCTAATAAGGGTATTAACTGTGGTGAATCTGTCTAATGAGTACCAGTGAGAATAAGAGACCAAGTTAAGGTAAGAAGAATTGAATTAATTTGCCTTCTTGATTTCCCCAGGTTCTTGGAAGTAGTGAGTTCTATGTTGTCACTTCGTGAATCTGAAATGTCTGAGTAAAGGACAGTCTCAGGTCCAAAGCCAACCACCACTACCACTAATGTCTCGAACTCGCCCAATGATTCCTTTGTCTAAATACAGCCGCTCTGTGTATGTGCAGGATCCTCTACTATCCAGGCTGCTGTTTGTCTGCCAAGGTTAAGTATCCCGCTCATAGATTATTGAGAAGTTTGGTTTCTTCTCCCTCCACCTGCTGCCTCCTCCCTGGCAACTCTTTTGCTTATTTGTATCTCCTTAAAGAGGAAGGGGAAAAGATGCCAAAAGAAACTCAATTCACATAATTTGGCTACCTGTTACCTCTGCAAAAATATTCACGGCATTGAAAATTAAAGTTAACTGACAAATTCACTATGTACAAATGATTTCTATACCAATTACTGGTTTTATCTGTAAGGCTAGCTAAAGATGACGTACATTTAGGGCAAAGGAAGAGATATCAAAAACTTGACTTTAGTGTGAGCAATTCAAATTCTGATTTGCTGAACCAGCTTCATTCCAAATAGCCATGAGTAGACAAAACTTCTAAATAAGGCATATAGAAAATAAGGTAGTCTTCCCGGTCAGGTATAACATGCCAAGCAGGAAACGGCCAAATGGATGGATATCCACTTAAGAAAATGAGATCTGGTCAATAAAGACCACAGGTGTTACTGTAGTCCTAGCTACTAAGGAGGCTGAGGTAGGAGTATTGAGTGAGCCTAGGAGTTTGAGGTTACAGTGAGCTATGATTGTGCCACTGTACCACTCCAGCCTAGGTGATGGAGCAAGACCCTGTCTCGACAACAAAAAAGGTAATAGGCATTAGAATGCATTTCATTATACATATTTTATCAGCATTAGGTGTATATGACGCAAAATTCTTACTAACATTTTAATTATGTTTTTGTTTCAATAAGCTTTGATAATTGTAATGTCCGATTTAAAATTATCTTTACGTTAATAATATTTCCAAGAGCACGGGTTTTTAAATTTTATTTTATTTTATTGAGACAGGGTCTCATTCTGTCACTCACACTGGAGTGCAGTGGCTTGCTCATGGCTCACTGCAGCTTTGAACTCCTGGGCTCAAGCAATCCTCCCACCTCAGCCCCTCAAAGTACTGGGATTATAGGTGTGAGCCACTGCACCCAGCCAAAAACACAGGTTTTTATTTCCATCTGACATGAGGGGAAACCTGAGTGACTTCTCATTCCAGTCATTAAGGATGGGAGCCAGAATGACTACCAGCTTGATGGTCTTCCTTGGACCGCACTGGTCTGAATGCCACAGTGTCTAATCTATCCCATTCCTTCATGATTAACTTTTGCCATTACAATAATATAAATAGATTTTGTTAGTTTACTTACCAATACATTTCCCTTTGTGCACCATGAGCTGATCAGGACTCCCCATATTGAAATACAGAACTTCACAAGAGCCAGGAGAATCTTCACTATTACATACAGAATACTGTCGTTCTCGCCTTAAAAACAAATTTGAACAATATGTTTGAACAATCATTTTTTTCTTTAAGATTAACATAGGAATGTTATAGATTAACATAGGCAAGAATGTCCCTCTGTTTTCTCCTGTTTGTTACTGTTTATTAGCCCACCCACAGTCTAACATCTGTTTCTACTGGGAATTGAGTGGGAGGTGCTAATGGGAAAGCCATTCGTTTCCCCACTTCCCACTGTCATCTTCCCCACATGAAAACCATAAACCCTTAACTCCAGGTCTGTGCTGCCCGACGCTGTGGCTACTAAAATAAAACTGAAAATTCAGTTCAAGTGCAGTAACCACATTTAAGTACTCAATAGCCATACATGGCTAGTGGCTACTACATTGGACAGCACAGATACAGATCATTTCCATTATCAGAAAAAGTTCTACAGGTCAGCAGTGATTTAGATCAATTCCACATGTATCCCACATTGCTTCATTCCCATGCACATGCACATCTGGAGAAAGCTGCAAAACAGAGGGGGTTGGAGCTGCCACAAATTCCTGATTTCCAACTGGGCCTCCAGTCACTGAGTGCACATTCCTTCTCTTGCTTGTCTTTGGTAGATATTCCCATCATTCCCCACCATGACTTCTCCAAAACACTTAAAACCCAACCTCTCCTCTCTTTCTTTTTTTATACTTTTTTTCTGGTGGGGAGCAATAGCTAAGAAACTAGATCATAATGCAAGAACAATAAATTAGGGGAGAGGGTGCAGGGAAGAGGTACCAGAGAGTCCTCTCGATGGTCAGGATTGAACACTTAACAGAAACACTTTGATGAAGTGCGTGGGCAGATCTCTAGAGAGATCACCCTCTCATTCTCAGCATGATTTTGACTTTTACTTTCACTGATTACATGATGCAATGAGGAATGCAGTCCACAATTTCTATTGTTCCACCTATAAACTTACTTGGCATTGGCACTATTCATTCTTTGTGGGTGACTTTGAGGAATGATGGCTACTCCTGTCCTCAGTCCCATCCCCTACAGAGGTCTCCTCTGGAATCTTAGTCTATTAGTTAGTCCCTTTCTCCTGTATGTTCAATCAGCCCCTCTCTCTGGGCTCCCTCCCCCCAGCCTATAAATCTTTCTGATCCACACATTCCCCTCCCTCAACCCTGCACCACCCACCCCGTCACCCCTCATAGTCACACTCCTGCACTTGCTGTCTCCACTTCTGCACTATTTACCCCTCACACCATTGCAATGTCAGTAAAACTGCCACCTCCCTCCACTCGCTCTAAACCTGATTTTTTCCCTTGACTCTCTAATTTTGGTTAGAGGCACAGTCATCCATTCTGTCTCACAGGTCACCTGTGCTCCTAGATCTGCATCTAATTGGTCTTCAAGTATGACCCTCTCCTCTCTGTTTCCCCTGCCCTGTTTAGTTCATCTCCAACTTTCTCCTGGACACATGCAATACTCTGTTATTATCTGGTCTTTCTGCTTCCAATCCTACACATCCTCTCTTTCCTTAAAACCCTCCCACACTGGTGACAAGATTATGTATTATGATACAGATATCTTACACCACACATATGTCCATATATTGTTTTTTGTTTTTTTTTTTTTTTTGAGATGGAGTCTCACTCTGTCACCCAGGCTGGAGTGCAGTGGTGCGATCTTGGCTCACTGCAAGCTCCACCTCCTGGGTTCACGCCATTCTTCTGCCTCAGCCTCCTGAGTAGCTGGGACTATAGGCGCCTGCCACCACGCCCGGCTAATTTTTTTGTATTTTTACTAGAGACAGGGTTTCACCGTGTTAGCCAGGATGGTCTCAATCTCCTGACCTCGTGATCCGCCCGCCTCAGCCTCCCAAAGTGCTGGGATTACAGGTGTGAGCCACTGCGCCTGACCCATGTCTGCATATTCTAAACATCAGAAAATAACAAATACATTGTAGTTCTGTTCAAATTTCTACTTCTAAAGTTACACGTGCAACTAGGAACACACTGAGATTTATGAAGAAAAGGATAAAAGGAAAGGTTCAAAATTACATGCCAGACTTAGTAACATAAATTATGCAGATCTCTGCATCACCTCTGGCCTCCTCAGCAGATGGTGCTAATGGTCATTTTAGTCTAGGCCATCTTTCTGTTCTTTAGTTTATAATGTGTAAATGTTTGGTTTTAAGGTGTTTTAGAATGTGAATCACCCTATTATGATGCATAAGCACAAACACAATGAGTGTCGCCGGCTGTAAGATTAAGGAATAATTAGTATTGAAGGAAAAGTAGACATAATCTTAAAAGTGAAAGTAAGAAAAGGACAAATGTGGTACACGTTGCATGGCACAGGTTGTAGCAGAAACAATTCTGAAGGATAAAAAGCTAAATCACAGAGTTTGAAAAGAAGGAATAAAAAGACAAATGCAATGTCATCAATGTCTATTGTTTACGCCAAAAAGATTCATATATATTGGATGCTTATGCTGTCTACTTGGGACTCATCAAGAACTGGGTTTGGAACAACCTTTTGGATTTGAATCCATTCATAAGTAAAACAGCTTCTGTACTTCAGCAGAAACAGCCATTCCGATGCAAACAAATGGTGTTCAGAAGTTATGACTCTGGTCTCATCATCAACGATCTATTCCAGACTATGGATGTTCATGAGGTTTGCAATATAATATTAGAAATATCACCCATGTTATCAGTTTTGCCAAGTAACTGTGGCGGTTCCCAACCTATATGGATGAAGGGTGTTTCAAATACAGAGAATTAAACACAATACAATTTTAGATGACTAAATTAGGCAGCTAGGAACTTGATACCTGAAAAAAGAAAAAAGGATAATCTTTTTTTTTTTTTTTTTTTTATTATACTTTAAGTTCTAGGGTACATGTGCATAATGTGCAGGTTTGTTACATATGTATACATGTCCCATATTGGTGTGCTGCACCCATCAACTCGTCAGCACCCATCAATTCATCATTTATATCAGGTATAACTCCCCAATGCAATCCCTCCCCCCTCCCCATGATAGGCCCCAGTGTGTGATGTTCCCCTTCCCGAGTCCAAGTGAGCTCATTGTTCAGTTCCCACCTATGAGTGAGAACATGCGGTGTTTGGTTTTCTCTTCTTGTGATAGTTTGCTAAGAATGATGGTTTCCAGCTGCATCCATGTCCCTACAAAGGACGCAAACTCATCCTTTTTTATGGCTGCATAGTATTCCATGGTGTATATGTGCCACATTTTCTTAATCCAGTCTGTCACTGATGGACATTTGGGTTGATTCCAAGTCTTTGCTATTGTGAATAGTGCCGCAATAAACATACGTGTGCATGTGTCTTTGTAGTAGCATAATTTATAATCCTTTGGGTATATACCCAGTAGTGGGATGGCTGGGTCATATGGTACATCTAGTTCTAGATCCTTGAGGAATCGCCATACTGTTTTCCATAATGGTTGAACTAGTTTACAATCCCACCAACAGTGTAAAAGTGTTCCTATTTCTCCACATCCTCTCCAACACTTGTTGTTTCCTGATTTTTTAATGATTGCCATTCTAACTGGTGTGAGATGGTATCTCATTGTGGTTTTGATTTGCATTTCTCTGATGGCCAGTGATGATGAGCATTTTTTCATGTGTCTGTTGGCTGTATGAATGTCTTCTTTTGAGAAATGTCTGTTCATATCCTTTGCCCACTTTTTGATGGGGTTGTTTGTTTTTTTCTTGTATATTTGTTTGAGTTCTTTGTAGATTTTGGAAATTAGCCCTTTGTCAGATGAGTAGATTGCAAAAATTTTCTCCCATTCTGTAGGTTGCCTGTTCACTCTGATGGTAGTTTCTTTTGCTGTGCAGAAGCTCTTTAGTTTAATGAGATCCCATTTGTCAATTTTGGCTTTTGCTGCCGTTGCTTTTGGTGTTTTAGACATGAAGTCCTTGCCCATGCCTATGTCCTGAATGGTACTACCTAGATTTTCTTCTAGGGTTTTTATGGTATTAGGTCTAACATTTAAGTCTCTAATCCATCTTGAATTAATCTTCGTATAAGGAGTAAGGAAAGGATCCAGTTTCAGCTTTCTACTTATGGCTAGCCAATTTTCCCAGCACCATTTATTAAATAGGGAATCCTTTCCCCATTTCTTGTTTTTGTCAGGTTTGTCAAAGATCAGATGGTTGTAGATGTGTGGCATTATTTCTGAAGGCTCCGTTCTGTTCCATTGGTCTATATCTCTGTTTTGGTACCAGTACCATGCTGTTTTGGTTACTGTAGCCTTGTAGTATAGTTTGAAGTCAGGTGGCGTGACGCCTCCGGCTTTGTCCTTTTGACTTAGGATTGTCTTGGCAATGCGGGCTCTTTTTTGGTTCCATATGAACTTTAAAGCAGTTTTTTCCAATTCAGTGAAGAAACTCATTGGTAGCTTGATGGGGATGGCATTGAATCTATAAATAACCTTGGGCAGTATGGTCATTTTCACGATATTGATTCTTCCTATCCATGAGCATGGTATGTTCTTCCATTTGTTTGTGTCCTCTTTGATTTCACTGAGCAGTGGTTTGTAGTTCTCCTTGAAGAGGTCCTTTACATCCCTTGTAAGTTGGATTCCTAGGTATTTTATTCTCTTTGAAGCAATTGTGAATGGAAGTTCATTCCTGATTTGGCTCTCTGCTTGTCTGTTACTGGTGTATAAGAATGCTTGTGATTTTTGCACATTAATTTTGTATCCTGAGACTTTGCTGAAGTTGCTTATCAGCTTAAGAAGATTTTGGGCTGAGACGATGGGGTTTTCTAAATACACAATCATGTCATCTGCAAACAGGGACAATTTGACTTCTTCTTTTCCTAACTGAATACTCTTGATTTCTTTCTCTTGCCTGATTGCCCTAGCCAGAACTTCCAACACTATGTTGAATAGGAGTGGTGAGAGAGGGCATCCCTGTCTTGTGCCAGTTTTCAAAGGGAACTTTTCCAGTTTTTGCCCATTCAGTATGATATTAGCTGTGGGTTTGTCATAAATAGCTCTTATTATTTTGAGGTACGTTCCATCAATACCGAATTTGTTGAGCGTTTTTAGCATGAAGGGCTGTTGAATTTTGTCAAAAGCCTTTTCTGCATCTATTGAGATAATCATGTGGTTCTTGTCTTTGGTTCTGTTGATACGCTGGATTACGTTGATTGATTTGCGAATGTTGAACCAGCCTTGCATCCCAGCGATGAAGCCCACTTGATCATGGTGGATAAGCTTTTTGATGTGCTGCTGAATCCGGTTTGCCAGTATTTTATTGAGGATTTTTGCATCGATGTTCATCAGGGAGATTGGTCTAAAATTCTCTTTTTTTGTTGTGTCTCTGCCAGGCTTTGGTATCAGGATGATGTTGGCCTCATAAAATGAGTTAGGGAGGATTCCCTCTTTTTCTATTGATTGGAATAGTTTCAGAAGGAATGGTACCAGCTCCTCCTTGTACCTCTGGTAGAATTCAGCTGTGAATCCATCTGGTCCTGGGCTTTTTCTGGTGGATAGGCTATTAATTGTTGCCTCAATTTCAGAGGCTGCTATTGGTCTATTCAGGGATTCAACTTCTTCCTGGTTTAGTCTTGGAAGAGTGTACGTGTCCAGGAAATTATCCATTTCTCCTAGATTTTCTAGTTGATTTGCGTAGAGGTGTTTATAGTATTCTCTGATGGTAGTTTGTATTTCTGTGGGGTCGGTGGTGATATCCCCTTTATCATTTTTTATTGCATCTATTTGATTCCTCTCTCTTTTCTTCTTTATTAGCCTTGCTAGCGGTCTGTCAATTTTGTTGATCTTTTCAAAAAACCAACTCCTGGATTCATTGATTTTTTGGAGGGTTTTTTGTGTCTCTATCTCCTTCAGTTCTGCTCTGATCTTAGTTATTTCTTGCCTTCTGCTAGCTTTTGAATGTGTTTGCTCTTGCCTCTCTAGTTCTTTTAATTGTGATGTTAGAGTGTCAATTTTAGATCTTTCCTGCTTTCTCTTGTGGGCACTTAGTGCTATAAATTTCCCTCTACACACTGCTTTAAATGTGTCCCAGAGATTCTGGTATGTTGTATCTTTGTTCTCATTGGATTCAAAGAACATCTTTATTTCTGCTTTCATTTCGTTATGTACCCAGTAGTCATTCAGGAGCAGGTTGTTCAGTTTCCATATAGTTGAGCGGTTTTGATTGAGTTTCTTAGTCCTGAGTTCTAGTTTGATTGCACTGTGGTCAGAGAGACAGTTTGTTATAATTTCTGTTCTTTTACATTTGCTGAGGAGTGCTTTACTTCCAATTATGTGGTCAATTTTGGAATAAGTGTGATGTGGTGCTGAGAAGAATGTATATTCTGTTGACTTGGGGTGGAGAGTTCTATAGATGTCTATTAGGTCCGCTTGGTGCAGAGATGAGTTCAATTCCTGGATATCCTTGTTAACTTTCTGTCTCGTTGATCTGTCTAATGTTGACAGTGGAGTGTTGAAGTCTCCCATTATTATTGTATGGGAGTCTAAGTCTCTTTGTAAGTCTCTAAGGACTTGCTTTATGAATCTGGGTGCTCCTGTATTGGGTGCATATATATTTAGGATAGTTAGCTCTTCCTGTTGAATTGATCCCTTTACCATTATGTAATGGCCTTCTCTGTCTCTTTTGATCTTTGATGGTTTAAAGTCTGTTTTATCAGAGACTAGGATTGCAACCCCTGCTTTTTTTTGTTCTCCATTTGCTTGGTAGATCTTCCTCCATCCCTTTATTTTGAGCCTATGTATGTCTCTGCATGTGAGATGGGTCTCCTGAAGACAGCAGACTGATGGGTCTTGACTCTTTATCCAGTTTGCCAGTCTGTGTCTTTTAATTGGAGCATTTAGTCCATTTACATTTAAGGTTAATATTGTTATGTGTGAACTTGATCCTGCCATTATGATATTAACTGGTTATTTTGCTCATTAGTTGATGCAGTTTCTTCCTAGGCTCGATGGTCTTTACATTTTGGCATGTTTTTGCAATGGCTGGTACCGGTTGTTCCTTTCCATGTTTAGGGCTTCCTTCAGGGTCTCTTGTAAGGCAGGCCTGGTGGTGACAAAATCTCTAAGCATTTGCTTATCTGTAAAGAATTTTATTTCTCCTTCACTGATGAAACTTAGTTTGGCTGGATATGAAATTCTGGGTTTAAAATTCTTTTCTTTAAGAACTTTGAATATTGGCCCCCACTCTCTTCTGGCTTGTAGAGTTTCTGCCGAGAGATCTGCTGTCAGTCTGATGGGCTTCCCTTTGTGGGTAACCCGACCTTTCTCTCTGGCTGCCCTTAAGATTTTTTCCTTCATTTCAACTTTGGTGAATCTGGCAATTATGTGTCTTGGAGTTGCTCTTCTGGAGGAGTATCTTTGTGGCGTTCTCTGTATTTCCTGAATTTGAATGTTGGCCTGCCCTGCTAGGTTGGGGAAGTTCTCCTGGATGATATCCTGTAGAGTGTTTTCCAATTTGGTTCCATTTTCCCCCTCACTTTCAGGCACCCCAATCAGACGTAGATTTGGTCTTTTTACATAATCCCATACTTCTTGCAGGCTTTGTTCATTTCTTTTTCTTCTTTTTTCTTTTGGTTTCTCTTCTCGCTTCATTTCATTCATTTGATCCTCCATCGCTGATACTCTTTCTTCCAGTTGATCGAGTCGGTTACTGAAGCTTGTGCATTTGTCACGTATTTCTCGTGTCATGGTTTTCATCTCTGTCATTTCGTTTATGACCTTCTCTGCATTAATTAGTCTAGCTGTCATTTCTTCCACTCTTTTTTCAAGATTTTTAGTTTCTTTGCGCTGGGTACGTAATTCCTCCTTTAGCTCTGAAAGGTTTGATGGACTGAAGCCTTCTTCTCTCATCTCATCAAAATCCTTCTCTGACCAGCTTTGATCCATTGCTGGCGATGGGCTGTGCTCCTTTGCAGGAGGAGATGCGCTCTTATTTTTTGAATTTCCAGCTTTTCTGCCCTGCTTTTTCCCCATCTTTGTGGTTTTATCTGTCTCTGGTCTTTGATGATGGTGCCGTACTGATGGGGTTTTGATATAGGTGTCCTTCCTGTTTGATAGTTTTCCTTCTGACAGACAGGACCCTCAGCTATAGGTCTGTTGGAGATTGCTTGAGGTCCACTCCAGACCCTGTTTGCCTGGGTATCAGCAGCAGAGGTTGCAGAAGATAGAATATTGCTGAACAGCGAGTGCACCTGTCTGATTCTTGCTTTGGAAGCTTCCTCTCAGGGGTGTACTCCACCCTGTGAGGTGTGGGGTGTCAGACTGCCCCTAGTGGGGGATGTCTCCCAGTTAGGCTACTCAGGGGTCAGTGACCCACTTGAGCAGGCAGACTGCCCCTTCTCAGATCTCAACCTCCGTGTTGGGAGATCCACTGCTCTCTTCAAAGCTGTCAGACAGAGTCGTTCGCGTCTGGACAGGCCTCTGCTGCTTGAGCTGAGCCCTGTCCCCAGAGGCAGAGTCTACAGAGACAGGCAGGTTTCCTTGAGCTGCTGTGAGCTCCACCCAGTTCCAGCTTCCCAGCGGCTTTATTTACCTACTTAAGCCTCAGCGATGGCGGGCGCCCCTCCCCCAGCCTCGCTGCTGCCTTGCGGTTAGATTGCCGCAGACTGCTGTGTTAGCAAGGAGGGAGGCTCCGTGGGCGTGGGACCCTCCCGGCCAGGTGTGGGATATAATCTCCGGTGTGCCGGTGTTACAGCGCAGTATTGGGGTGGGAGTTACCCGATTTTCCAGGTGTTGTGTGTCTCAGTTCCCCTGGCTAGGAAAAGGGACTCCCTTCCCCCTCGCGCTTCCCAGGTGAGGCGATGCCTCGCCCTGCTTCAGCTCTCGCTGGTCGGGCTGCAGCAGCTGACCAGCACCGATTATCCGGCACTCCCGAGTGAGATGACCCCAGTACCTCAGTTGAAAATGCAGAAATCACCGGTCTTCTGTGCCGCTCGCGCTGGGAGGTGGAGACTGAAGCTGTTCCTATTCGGCCATCTTGCTCCGTCCCCCCCACTTTTTTTTTTTTTTTTTTTAAAAACCTAGTGGCAAGAAGAGAGATGGCAATTTTTCAAGTGGGGACTTGAGAACTGGGCTACCATCCAAAAGATTGCTCCACCAATACGATCAATATGTAGATGAAGGGGCAGGATGGAGAAAGAGGATCTCATCTGAGACACAGGGGCAGGGATAGTCTCACCTTCCTGCCTAACTCACCAAGATGCCACAGAAAATGCTAGTCTAGGTCCCTTAATTTGAAACTCAGAGCCACTTTGTAGAGACAACGTTAGTAAGAATTCCTGGTATTGTTTAATTTGAGGTAAACCAGTCTGTGCCTCCATGGAACCAACCAGAGAAACTGAACAACAGAGGACCATGTCTGGAGAGACATATCGAGGATCCCCTCTCCCCTACACCTTTATACTTCGATGGTTCCCCAGTTTTTTGTGGAGAGCGGAGACAATCCCATGTCTTATACCCTTAATGATCTCTTCTCTGTAAGGATGAGGAGCCAGCAGTTACCACATCTGCCTTTAGAATAGGGAAAATAAACTAGATAACCTAATCCTGTTGATGGTGGATATAAATAGGTGATATGTTCTAGATTCTGGGCTACACTACGGTAATCGGCAAAGACAGCAAGTCTGAATATGTGAAGGTAATTTTCTACCATGAGCTATTTTATAGAGGTTTTTAGTTTTGCTTCTTCTACAAAATTCAAATTGCCCACTTATCAGGAGCAACATCCCAGAAGCAAGGCAGGGGGTTAGGGAGACTATGTGTGCACTTCACAAATATAGCCTCACACTGAATTGTACACGCTGAAATGGCTAATTTTATGTTTTTTGATTTTTACCTTAATATTCGAAAAAGTGAATCCTTCAAGGTGGGAAAAGAAGGCTTGAAGGATAGAAAATAAAGTTCTTCAACAAAAGCAAAGACTCATCAGTGAAAAGCCTTTGAGTATCAGGCCTTTACGTTCTTTCCACTAGAATAGTGAGTGGTTTTCTTTTCTCTCTTTCTCTTCTTTTCAGCAGTGAAAATCTTTTGTTAAATAAAAACTCACTGGTTTTTCACATACCCCACAGATCAAGAGAAGCAAAATTGCCCTGGTTAAAGTGGCTGCAGACTCTACAAACACCAGAAACACAGTGTCCCACTTTCCCTGTGTCGTCTTCCCTCCCTTACTCCCTCCCTGCATCAGATGTTTACCAGGCACCTACCATATGTCTTCCAGGCACTGTTTCAGGCTTTGCTCTCAGAGACCTCACATTCCAAAACAAACAAGTGAACAACAATTTCAGCTAGTGCTAAGTGTTACATAAAAAAACAAAACAGAGAATTGGAGAGCAAGGGACAAAGCAGGGAAATAGGGTAGAGGGAGGCTCAGGAAGGCATCCCTGAGAAGGTCGCATTTGAGGGAGAACTGAATGAGAAGGAGCTCACCAAGCAAAATGCCAGAGGGAGAGTAGCCCAGGCAGAGGGGTCAGCAGAGGCTCTGAGATGGGAAGGAGCTCTGTTGCCCAGGCTGGTCTTGAACTCCTGGGCTCAAGTGATCCTCCAACCCTGACCTCCCAAAGTGCTGGGATCACACATGAGCCACCATGCCCAGCAGGCTATCTTTGATCTCAAAAACAAGCCTAACCTTGGATTCACTGTTTATAGTCAGTCACAAAAATAGAAACGTTTAAACTTAAAACAATCGTTTTCCATGTATCTGAAAAGACTTATTTATTTTTATTTTATTTTTTTTTTTGAGACGGAGTCTCGCTCTGCCGCCCAGGCTGGAGTGCAGTGGCCGGATCTCGGCTCACTGCAAGCTCCGCCTCCCGGGTTGACGCCATTCTCCTGCCTCAGCCTCCAGAGTAGCTGGGACTACAGGCCTCCGCCACCTCGCCCGGCTAGTTTTTTGTATTTTTTAGTAGAGACGGGGTTTCACCGTGTTAGCCAGGATGGTCTTGATCTCCTGACCTTGTGATCCGCCCATCTCGGCCTCCCAAAGTGCTGGGATTACAGGCTTGAGCCACCGCGCCCGGCCGAAAAGATTTATTTATATCATTGATTCAATTCAAGGGTTCTAATACAGTAAAAATTTGTTAGATATTTCCTAGTGAAATTCTCTGACAACTTCAAACTCTGTTGCTTATTGGATGCCCAGATTCAAAAATAATTTAAATTGGGAAGGAGTTATAATCTTAAAAAGGAATGGTTACCAGAAACAGTATTTTTAAAAACTTTAGTTAACCGTAATAGTAGGTAAACATTAGTGTCAAAATGATTTCTGAACTGTTTTTTTAGTAGTAGATAATTAGGGAAAGAACTAAAATGGTTCCTTCTAATAAAAAAACCATACAGAAGTTTATATAAATCTTGTTTGATGCCTAAAATGTTTCTTTTCATAGAAGCAAAGTGGTGATTTTAAGTTCTGCTCAGAGTCTCACAAGAGATAATTTAAACATACAATGAAGGCTGAAGTCCCCACACTATTTAGTAACCCACCCCACTCATAAATGGCTTCTGCACTAAAATTTCTTTCTGGTCTACAGGGGCGACAGCAAATAGAAAGCAAAGTCACAATTCTTCAGTGAAAAAGACATAGAACAAGTAGTATCTTTTAAGTGACCAGTGGTGCCAGGGAACAGCCCAGGAGCCCACCTCAGTACTAGGGAGGGGACCCCTGGTAGCCAACTGGGGTTCCTGCTCTCACATAACAGATGTCCCACCTGTGCTCATTTTTAGGCACTCCTTACATCTGTGGTGGGACCTAATGCGTTGTAGACTGAAACACTGGATGATGATGATTCAAATGGAAGAAAATTTTTAAAATCACTTACTGAATTTAAGTTATTAAATGTTAAATCAAATCGTACTAAGGCAAGTTTGTGATGGTTATAGGCTGTTATAAAGGGGAATGAGGCTGGGTGCGGTGGCTCATGCCTGTAATCCCAGCACTTTGGGAGGCTGAGGCGGGTGGATCACGAGGTCAGGAGTTCAAGACCAGCCTGGCCAACATAGTGAAACCCTGACTCTACTAAAAATACAAAAATTAGCCGGGTGTGGTGGCACATGTCTGTAGTCCCAGCTACTAGGGAGGCTGAGGCAGGAGAATCACTTGAACCCAGAAGGCAGAGGCTGCAGTGAGCTGAGACCACGCCATTGCACTCCAGCCTGGGTGACAGAGTGAGACACCGTCTCAAAAAAAAAAAGGTAATGAGCAACAAAACTAGATTCATGATAGATAGTTGGTAAGTGTTAAATGCAATTTTGTTTCATATTGCTAAAAATATACTCAATATATTGCTAATATATATAAGGTTTAAAAAAAGTTATTAAGACTATTGCCTTAAATTTCCATCAAATTTCACTAAATCTTTAATGAAATCCCAGGGACTTACCTAGACCTTCCTGAGGAATTTGCCCGATGTTTACCATTTCCTACAAAGTCAGGAGAGCCTCCATGTAGAACGGCAGCTGTTCTGGGTCCTCCTGGGTCCTTCTTAGAGGTATGATCTTGGTTTGACAAACTAGCAATTTCCAAACGTTCCTAGAACAAGAAAAGTAAAACCTACTTTAGATGTAAGTCATAAATGGAAGACAATCATGGTACATAATTATTAATTCAGTATAGAATGCAAATTTTAAGCTGAATGTTTACAAGTGAAATAAAATTGAACTCAACTTTTAATAGTTTAAAATAGCTAGAAGGAGGACATTGAATGTTTCCAACACAAAGAAATGATAAATGTTTGCAATGATGGATGTGTTAATTACCCTGATCTGATCACTATACATTATACATATCAAAACGTCACTATATACCCCATGAATATATACAACTATTATTTGTCATTAAAAAAAAATTTAAAAAAGTTAATGCCTAAAAATGTACTGGCTCAAAAACTGAAGTCCACGTTATGGTTTCAAGAAAATGTAAATTTTATAAATGAAAATGCTTAGAATCTTGCAACAGTGTAAAAAGTTAGGGAGAAGAGTAACAGGAGATGAACAGAAGAAGGGGGAATCAAAGAGAGGGTAGAGAGTGGCTGACAGGAAGGCATGTCAAGCGTAAGACAGGAGCACTGGTGGAAACGGGGATCTCATCTTACGTTTCTATTCAGGTTTAGTTTCACATAGGGCAGTACACTTGTCTGTGGAAGTAATTATACAAGACAGAAAGAAAGGCATTATCAGTCCCATTTTAAGGGACAAGTTAAGTGAGTCACAGAGAATGTCACCTTGCCAAGGTCACAGAACGAGGCAGTAGAAAAGCTGAAGCTTTAAACCAGGAGAAGCTTGCTTGTGCTTCAGTGCCTCTTCCTGCTACCACATCGTGTCCCTTAAGTTTAATGCTATAATTATGTAAAAGAGAATGAGTAAAATTTTATCTGAATTTCTCCAAACATGTCTGACTGGTTTTTTGCTTGAGCTAGACTCAGGAAAAATAAAGGAAAAAGTACTCTATCCTTTTTCACCACTGTCTTTTAAATCTGCTCTGTTGAATAACTCTTTTTCATCACTGAATGAAATTTCAGGCAGCTCCATACGGTTTCTATGCCCTCTTCAGTATCAACAAATCATTTTATTTTCCAGGTATTAAGAATTCTTGATCGGGTGCGGTGGCTCACACCTGTAATCCCAACACTTTGGGAGGCCATGGTGGGTGCATCACTTGAGGCCAGGAGTTAAGGACCAGCCTGGGCAACATGACGAAACCCCATCTCTGCTAAAAAATACAAAAATTTGCCAGGCATAGTGGTACACGCCTATAACCCCAAATACTTGGAAGGCTGAGGCACAAGAATTGCTTGAACCTGGGAGGTGGAGGTTACAGTGAGCTGAGATCATGCCATTGCACTCCAGCCTGGGTAACAGAACGAGACTCTGTCTCAAAAAGAAACAATTTTAGTCCAAGTTAATTATTAAAGCCGCAATGTCTTTCCCTCCCTCATTTGATAAATTATAGTAATTATGTAAGTCTAAATCATCTACCGACAACATAAAACTCTACATTTTGCCACCTATTTGGGGAGTCTGAAATACACGGTGAATATTTATTTGTTTTTAGTGCTTCATTTTATTTTGTATTACTGATAGTAACACAGATGTCATCAGTGGAAATAAAAACACTTTGTTTTGCAAAATGTAAATTATTTTATTATGATGGAGTTGATAGGGTACCTGCTTAGCCATTTCTTTCCTTTTTTTCTCTTCTTTTATCTCTTCTTTCCTTCTCTGAATCTCATGTAGGATTTCACGTTGCTGAAATAAATCAAACCATCATCAAAAGGCAATCTCTGAAACCTATACAACATATAAATTATGGAACTACAGAAAAATCTTTTAACTTTCAACAATTCAAACCCTCTTTTCCTAAGAGATCTGAAAATACAGCATCTCAGTACAAACTGCAGTTCTATCAGTTTTATCAGAGTTCTTATGCAATAGGCATTCCCATTTAAACAGGTTTGAGAATGTGTGGGGAGGGGCATTTACTCCCCATTCTTCATGTTTCCATGTGCAGGAGACTTCCACTAGAGCAACACTGTTGGCTTCTCACTTCTTCTCACATTTGTCTTAGCCCCTCCTGTTTGATATCCGTCTATCTGCAGAGAACAAGCACTTGTGCCTGCTCTCTGCCCGGGGATCCCGGTCAGCTTGGTGAAGGTGGGCTGAGCAAGCCTCAATGCCTGGACCTGGGGTGGCCATGGCCCAAGTACCACACCTACCTGCCATTCTTTAATCACCTGCATTTTCCAATCAGCTTTCTCAATGTTAAAACTGGTGTTTTGATCTCTATTTTGTATTATTCCTCTAAAATTCCAGATTATAAATATCAAAACTATTAAGAGATTCACCAAAAACCATAATAGCAATAATACAACATGTAAAAACATACCTCAAACTTATAGGTAGCTATAAGCAATATGTCGAAACAAAATTGTTAGCTAAATAATCACTATCTTCTAATAAAAATTAGCTTTCCTAACAACAAGGACAATAATAAAAACTACAAACTCCCAGCAGGGCGCAGTAGCTCACACCTGTAATCCCATCACTTTGGGAGGCCAAGGTGGATGGATCACAAGGTCAGGAGTTTGAGACCAGCCTGGCCAACATAGCAAAACCCCATCTCTACTAAAAATACAAAAATTAGCCAGGCATGGTGGTGGGTGCCTATAATCCCAGCTACTCGGGAGGCTAACGCAGGAGAATCACTTGAACCTGAGAGGTGGAAGTTGTAGTGAGCCAGTATCATACCACTGCACTCCAGTCTGGGCAACAGAGCAAGACTCTGTCTCAAGAAATAAAAATAAAATAAAATAAAAATAATAAAAAAAAGAACTACAAACTCCCAACAATAACTAGGCTACACACTTAAATAGAAAATAAGTAACAAAATCAATGGCACCTAAAAAAGACAGTGTTAATGTAAGCACAGGATAAACAAAATGAAGCAGAAACAAAATGAAAAGAGAGGCATAAGAACCTAAGAACAAAACGCTAAAAGTAACTTTAAGAAACAGTAATATCTAGAAAATTAGAACGCCTCACTAAAAGATAAAAATAGATATACAAATGGTGCTGGGCACAGTGGCCCATGCCTGCAATCCTAACACTTTGAGAGGTTAAGGCCGGAGGATTGGTTGAGTCCAGGAGTTCAAGACCAGCCTGGCAACATAGGGAGATCTTGTCTCTACAAAAAAATTTTAAAATTAGATAGGTGCAGTGGAGTACACCTGCAGTCCCAGCTACGCAGGCGGCTTAGGCGGGAGGATCCCTTGAGCTGCAGTGAGCCAAGATCGCGCCACTGCACTTCAGCCTGGGCGACAGAGCAAGACACTGTCTCCAAAGAAAAAAATCCAAAAAACAGAAAACAAAAACAAATAGTACTGGTTGGAAAAAGAAACAATCCTGGATGGGAAGTCTAAATACTGTGAAGATACCAATTCTTCCTAAATAAATATGTAAGTTTTTAAAAATTCAATAGAAATCCCAGGAGGTTTGTTTAGTTTTTGACTCTGGGAAAGCAATTCTGTAGATCTTCTGTAAGAATAAATGGGTGAGAATGGTTGAGAAACAAAAACAATGGAAGACGAAGGGATGGGGAGGGGTAGGCTTGACTTGTCAGATATTAAAACATTATAAAGATATAATAATTCAAAGAGTGTGGTAGAGATTCAAGAAAAAACAGATGAGTTGAACAGATCATTGACAAACAGAACCTAGTATAGGTAAGCAGTTAAGATGCACTTGAGAATTGTGTTTGCAGCTGCTGCTGCACCAGCTATAGCTCCAGCAGAAGGAGAAGTGGGTAAGTAAGGAGGTCTCTATACTATGGCTTGTAGAATACAAAGGAGACGGCTCACAAATCCACAGGTGGTAGAGCACCTGGCTCATTGTAACCTCTGCCTCTCAGGTTGAAGCCTCTGGCTACAAAAAGCCGCTTGCAAGACTGCATCTTCTACTGGAGGAGTGAAGAAACCTATCGTTTCAGGCCTGGTACTGTGGCATTCCGTGAAATTAGACGTTACCACAAGTCCACCGAATTGATTCACAAACTCCCCTTCCACCATCTGGTGAGAGAAATTGCTCGGGATTTTAAAACAGATCTGTGCTTCGAGTGCAGCTATTGGTGCTTTGCAGGAGGCAAGTGAGGCCTATCTGGTTGGCCTTTTTGAAAACACCAATCTGTGTGCTATCTATCCATGCCAAACACGTAACAATTGTGCTGAAAGATATCCAGCTAGCATGACACACACGTGGAGAGCGAGGTTAAGAATCCAAAATGGATCGGGCATGGTGGCTCAAGCCTGTAATCCCAGTTACTTGGGAGGTTGAGACAGGAGAATCAATGGAACCCAGGAGGTGGAGGTTGCAGTGAGCTGAGGTCACACCACTGCACTCCAGCCTGGGACTACAAGAGTGAAAGTCTGTTTCAAAAAAAAAAGAATCCACTATGATGGGAAATTTCATTCTCAAAAAAAAAAAAAAAATTATCTTATTATTCCTGATAGTTCTAAATGTTGTTACATATTTTTTTTCCCATGGGGTCAAAAGGTACCTATATATATGCTTGTGAGTGGAAAAAGAGGGGACAGAAATCACATATTGGCCGTTTTTCTATTTTCATTCATGTGTGAATTTTTAATATAAATGGGAGGATGTAAAGCATTAATGCAAAGAAAAATGTTTCAATGAACAAGTTTCAGTGGTTCAACTTTATAATAATTATAGATAAACTTGTTACGTATTTCTGGATAACGCTAGTATTTACATTTTTTTAAAAACAAGTAAATTCTTTTCTTTCTTTCTTTTGCTTTCATGTCAGATAGGTAATGTGCTGATGTCCTAACAAGGTTCAGGGGTGGCATATCTCACATGTGTGTGAACACCCAATCATCAAGCTTATCAACTACAGAAGGATCAAAACAAGTACATTTTTTATTGATGGCAACTAAATGGTTTGTAGCATTCTTATCACACAGTAGATTACACCCATTCACTATGTTTTCCTTTCTTTTTTTTTTTTGAAGACAGAGTCTAGCTGTTGCCCAGGCTGGAGTGCAATGGAATGATCTTGGCTCACTGCAACCTCCGCCTCCCGGGTTCAAGCAATTCTCATGCCCCAGCCTCCTGAGTAGCTGGGATTAGTGTGAGCCACCACGCCCGGCTAATTTTTTTATTTTTAGTAGAGATAGGGTTTTGCCACGTTGGCCACGCTGGTCTCGAACTCCTGGCCTCAAGTGATCCGCCTGCCTCAGCCTCCCAAAGTCCTGGGATTACAGGCGTGAGACACCACACTGGTCTCACTATACTTTTCTAACTGAGTTGTCCTACATGAAAGTACATGTTTTTAATGTTATGTGTCTTCTGTGCAGTTATTACAAGTTTGCTATTAATATTAAAATACATGAAACTATTTTTAAACATATAAAGGAAGTATTATGAATCACTTAAAGAATTATTACTTAATAAATGTGTTAGGAAAATGCCTAAGAAAAATATATGTAGGCTTTTTTTTATAACCTGAATCAAAATAAGCTCTAGATAAGTTGATTAAAGCGCTAAATAGAAAAAACAAATAAAAATTTAAACATTTAGAAAAATAAATTAAAATCAAAAAGGAAATTTAGATGCATATATTATCTTTGATTTAAAAGATTTTAAAAATAAGACAGGAGTTTATATCCTTATGCAAACAAATTAAAGAAAAATACCAATGGTAACCATTTGATGTATATATTCTCTGATTTAAATACAAATGGTAACTATTTGTATTTAAACAAACCTGTATTTAAACAAAGCTTTAGACTGTCAGCATAGGATATAAACAGGAGTTTATAAAATACAAATGGTAACCATTTAGATGTATATATTATCTTTAATTTAAATACAAATGGTAACCATTTGTATTTTTTCTTTACTCTGTTTGCATAAGTATGTAAACTATCTTATTTGTAAAATCCTTTAAATCAAAGAAAATACATATATCTAAATGTTTGAATAAAAAATGTATTATCTGGCTTTTGCTACTCATTTGGGCATGAGATACTTGTCTCGCACAGGGAAGAAGAACATAGCCTCTAAAACACAGTGAATTCCTGTACACCCTCACAAGCTCCAAAAGACTACAGGTGGTTTGGTTAAACAGCTTCTTTTCTCTTCTCTTTTATTTCTTTAAGACCTGGACTGAGGGCTCTAAGGGGCAGTATTGATAAGTGTCAGGAGGGAATCACTCATATTTTTTTTTTTTTGCGATGGAGTCTCGCTCTGTGGCCCAGGCTGGAGTGCAGTGGCGTGATCTTGGCTCACTGCAAGCTCCACATCCCAGGTTCACACCATTCTCCTGCCTCAGCCTCCCAAGTAGCTGGGACTACAGGCACCCGTCACCACGCCTGGCTAATATTTTTTGTATTTTTAGTAGAGACGGGGTTTCACCGTGTTAGCCAAGATGGTCTCGATCTCCTGACCTCGTGATCTGCCTGCCTTGGCCTCTCAAAGTGCTGGGATTACAGATGTGAGCCACCGTGCCTGGCTCAGTTTTTCATACTCTCACATGTATCTACCTTTCTTGAATCAAAGGTTGGGCCAAACTTAAAGATAAGTTTGTAGGCAGAGACAGATGAAACCTACAGTAGTTTGCAATCCTCCAGGCTGGCCATGCACACAGACATGGACAAGGGCATCTCACCTCCTGCTCTTCTTTCCGTTTGGCCTCCAACAGCCTCTGCTGCTCCTCCTGAGCCCGCCTTTCCAGCATTTCTTCGTGAAAAGACTTGGGAGGGGGCTTGTTATGCTCACTGAGAAATGACTGCACGTGGTAAGCCAGTTCAAAGATCATCACCTAAACGTGTAAAAATCAACCACAAATGATCAAATAATGGGAAGGCCCAAACAGGAGAGGCTACAGAACAGGAAAGCAAATCGGCAGTCAGAGGCCCATTTAGAAGGCCATTATTCATTTCGATATGACATATTCTGAATTTGGTACATGAGACAATCACAGCAGGAAAAAGCTTTTAAAGGGCCCATTGCATTGTGTTACTATCAAGACAGATCATTACTTAGGTAAATAAAAAGCTTCACTTTTCTTTTGTAGACCTATTCAACTTATTGGCATTTTCTCTATAATAAATCCAATAAAATATTTTTCTTTAGAAATAAATCTGATAAAACATTTAAGACTGCTGAAAGTAAAAGCTGTCTTCCCAACTAGAAAACCTGTCTACATAATGAGAGTTGGGCAGAGAATACTCATTGCTAACATCAGAGCTTTGTCTATGCAACATACTGAAAATATTCTGTTGGGAGTACAGAGGCAAATATTTAAAGGCCTCATTATCTCCTTGTTAGTAATGTTTCAATAAGAAGCTGATAAACACTTAGAAACCATTTTATATAAGAGGCTGATAAATACTTAGAAAGTACTTTATTTCCATTTACAGAAGCATTCACATCTAGAATGAGGAAGAAAATGGTCTCCCTTTCACACATTCTTTATGTGAACATAGGAAGCCCCTTTCCCTTACCCCCCAGGAGACGCAAGTCATACTTGGGTTGATAAATCAATGGAACAAAGGTTTCTGAGACCCCTCCCTGAGTGATTACCCAACCCCAAAGAGGTAAAGAGTGCCAATCCTTCTGCAGATGAGGAACATAACATTGATATTTCTTTTCTCAGTTACAATGAAGCAATTTAAAAATTCTTATTTTCATTATATGCTTGAAACCTTTTCTAAAGGGACTTAACAGGGTGGTAAATAATAATAGAAGTCATTGTACACAAAAATATAAAGTTAGTTCATTTGGTATCCTGCCTTTCTCTTGGGGAGCAAATACAAAGAAAGCACAGCTCCTGTTGGGTGATGTTAATGCATTTTTTCTTACACCAGAAGCTGTGGCATTTGCTGGATATATTTCACTTTAGAGTCAGAAACACTAGTCTACAGTCTAAGAGGCAGGTTATTCTAAGAAAAGCTCTTCTAAGGAAAGCTGGGGAAAGTAGGCAATTTCTATCATGTCAAAGAGAAACCACTTCTAAACCAAAAAGGAGGCAGAAGCCAAGCTGTGGAGGGTTTTTCTTTTGCTGTTCTATTTACTTTACTAGAGTCTTCTGTACAAATCGATCTGATAAACCTTCTAAGACTGGATGAAAAGAACTGCTTTCCAAACTGGCTCTTGCCTCCTACTTGCCTGGTGCTACAGGGCTCACCGGCCTCCTTCAGACCTCTGCTCAAGTCTTGAAGGCCTCTCCTGAGCGCCTTGTAAAGAACAGCCACTCCACCGTCACACTCTCTAGACCCCTCACCCTGATCTTCTTCACGGCACTTATAACTGCCTGGTTGGTTGTGCAGTTATTGGACTGCCTTCTGTCTGTTCCCTTCCCACTGCAGCCCACGGCGGTTTGCTCACCGTGGTTTTCCCAGTGCTGGAATAGCACTTGACACATGGTACACAAACAATAAATATTTGTTGAATAAATTAATAAAAAAATAAACTTGGCTTTAAAAATTTGAAAAAATAGAGTATACTTAGGTTTACTTTTACAGGACAAAGAGCTGTATATAAATTAAAAATTATAAGCAATTGGAAGTGCTTAAGAACAAGCTGTTTTTGAGTACTTACTTCCATTCAAATAATTAAATGACTCCTAGTTTTAAAAGGCAAGTTTCAGTGAATGCCATACCGCAATGAATCCCTATGCCATGCTTTAGTACCTAATTATGCTCTATTTTACTTAAAAATAAAAAAAAATTTCTTTAGAATTATGTCTATTTTAGACTTTCCAGTACTTCAGACTTAATGGAAATGAATTTTAGATAAACAAGAAGAGTGATTTGCGCAGTGCCTTCCCATGTTTAATGTCCATTCAAATCTCATTATATGACGATGACTCAGATGAACGCTAGCACAGGCGGCCCTCGGAGACATTGCAGGTTCAGTCTCAGACCACTTCAATAAAGCAAATGTCACAATAAAGCAAGTCACACAAATTTTTTGGTTTCCCAGTGCATATAAAAGTTATGTTGGCCAGGCGCGGTGGCTCAAGCCTGTGATCCCAGCACTTTGGGAGGACGAGACAGGTGGATCACAAGGTCAGGAGATCGAGACCATCCTGGCTAACATGGTGAAACCTCGTCTCTACTAAAAAATACAAAACACTAGCTGGGCGAGGTGGTGGGCGCCTGCAGTCCCTGCTACTCAGGAGGCTGAGGTAGCAGCAGAATGGCGTAAACCCGGGAGGCAGAGCTTGCAGTGAGCTGAGATCCAGTCACTGCACTCCAGCCTGGGCGACAGAGCGAGACTCCGTCTCAAAAAAAAAAAAAAGTTATGTTTATACTATATGGTAGTCTATTAAGTGTGAAATGGCGTTATGTCTGTAGAAATCAATGTATATACCTCAATTTAAAAATACTTTATTGCTAAGAAATACAAACGATCATCTGAACCTTCAGGACGTCATAATCTTTTTGCAAACAGAGGGTCTTCTCTTGATGACGGCTGCTGACCAGGGTGGTGGCTGGTGAAGGCTGGGGTGGTTGCGGCAATTTCTTAAAAGAAGACAACAATGAAGATTGCTGCATCGATTGACTCTTCCTTTCATGAAAGATTTCTCTGTAGCATTCAATGCTGTTTGATAGCCTTTGAGTCACAGTTGAACTTCTTTCAAAGTTGGGGTCAATCCTCCTCAATCCTGCTGCTGCTTCAAAACAAAGTTTATGAAATATTCTAAATGCTCGATTGTCATTTCAACAATGTTCACAGCATCTTCAGGAACTGCTCAAGAAACCACTTTCTCTGCTCATCTGTAAGAGGCAACTAATCATCTGTTAAAGTTCTATCATGAGGTTGCAACAAATCAGTCACATCTTCAGGCTCCACTTCTAATTCTAGTAATAGTCCTCTTGATATTTCCACCACTTCTACAGTTACTTCTTCCAGTGAAGTACTGAACTGGAAGTCATCCATGAGGGTCAGAATCATATTCCAAACTCCTGTTCATGTTGATATTTTGACCCCTTTCCATAAATTATGTATTTAATGGCACCTGGAATGGTGAATCCTTTCCAGAAGCTTTTCCATTTACTTTGCTAAGATACATCAGATCAAAGGAATCACTATCTATGGCAGCTATAAGTTTGTAAAATGTATTTCTTAAATAATAACACTTGAAAGTCAAAATGACTCCTTCATCCACAGGCTGCAGAATGGATGTTGTGTTAGCAGGCATGAAAACAACAATAATCTCCTTGTATATCTCCATCAGAGTTCTTGGGTGACTAGGTGCGCTGTCAATGAGCAGCAGGTCTCAACAATGGTCTTAAAATACTCAGTAAACCCTACTTTAACAGATGTGCCATCATACAGGCTTTGCCTTTCCATTTATAGAGCACAGACAAAGGAGATTTAGCAAAATTCTTAAGGGTCCTAGAACTTTGGGAATGGTAAGTGAGCACCGGCCTCAACTTTCGAAAAGTCAGCAGCTGTATTAGCTCCTAACAAGAAAGTCAGTCTGTCCTTTAATAAGGCTTTGGAGCCACACATTGACTTCTCCTCTCTAGCTGTGAAAATCCCAGATGGCATCTTCTTCCAATATAAGACTGTTTCATCTACACTGAAAATCTGTAGCTAACTTTATCAATTATCTTGGATCTTCTGGATAACCTGCTGAAGCTTCTTCATGACCACATGCTGCTTCACCTTGCACTTTTATGTTATGAAGATGGCTTCTTTCCTTAAACCTCAGGAACCAAGCTCTGCTACCTTTTAACTTTTCTTCTGCAGCTCCCTCATCTCTTCTCAGCATTCACAGAATTGAAGACAGTTAGGGCCTTGATCCGGATTATGTGTTGGCATAAGGGAATGTGGCGGCTAATTTGATCTTCTTTCCAGGCCACTAAAACTTTCTCCATATTAGCAATAAGGCTGTTTTGCTTTCTTATCATTCATGTGTTCACTTGAGTAGCACTTTTATTCTCCTTCAAGAACTTTTCCTTTGCATTCACAACTTGGCTAACTGTTTAGTGTAAGAGGCCTTTTGGCCTATCTTGGTTTTCAACAGCGTTCCTCACTAAACCTCATCATTTGTAGCTTTTGATTTAAAGATAGACATGCGGCCGGGCGCGGTGGCTCAAGCCTGTAATCCCAGCACTTTGGGAGGCCGAGACGGGCGGATCACGAGGTCAGGAGATCGAGACCATCCTGGCTAACATGGTGAAACCCCGTCTCTACTAAAAAATACAAAAAACTAGCCGGGCGAGGTGGCGGGCGCCTGTAGTCCCAGCTACTCCGGAGGCTGAGGCAGGAGAATGGCGTGAACCCGGGAGGCGGAGCTTGCAGTGAGCTGAGATCTGGCCACTGCACTCCAGCCTGGGTGACAGAGCGAGACTCCGTCTCAAAAAAAAAAAAAATAAAGATAGACATGCAACTCTTCCTTTTATTTGAACATTTAAGGCTATTGTATGGTTATTAATTGGGCTAATATCAATATTTCTGTGTCTCAGGGAATAGGGAGGCCCAAGAAGAGAGGGAGGGAGAGAGGGGAATGGCTGGTCAGTAGTTAGAACACACACAACATTGATCAAATAACTTTGCTGTCTACATGGGCAGAGTCTATGGTGCCCCAAAACGATTACAATAGTAACATCAGAGGTCATGGATAACAGATCATCAAAACAAATATAATAATAATGAAAAAGTTGAAACATTGTGAAAACTACCAAAATGTGACACCGAGACATGAAGTGAGCACATCTGTTTGGAAAAATGACACTGATAGACTTGCTCAATGCGGGGTTGCCACAGATCTTCCATTTGTAAAAAACACAATAATCTGTGAAATGTAATAAAGTAAAGCACAATTAGAGGTACGCCTGTGTTTTTTAAATTGTGGCAAAATGTACACAGCATATTTACTATTTTAACCATTAAATATATGTTCAGTAGCATTAAGTACATTCACATTGTTGTACAACCATCTCCATCATCCATTTCCAGAACTTTTTCTTCTTCTCAAACTGTACTCATTAAATAACTGTCCATTCTCTCCTCCCCATAGCTCCTAGCAACCACTGTTCTACTTTCTGCCTCTGTGAACTCAACCACTCAAGGTACCTCGTGTAAGTGGAAGCATATAGTATTTGCCTTTTTGTTACCAGCTTCTTTCACTTAGCATAATGTCCTCAAGATTCCTTCATTTCGTAGCATGTGTCAGAACCTCCTTCCTTATTAAGGTTGAATAATATTCCCTTACATGTACATACCACATTTTGTTTATCCATTCCCCTGTCAATGGACCCAGGTTGTTTCCACCTTTTCGTTCTTGTGAATAATGCTGCTATAAACATTGGTGTACAAAACTACTATGTCTTTAACAGTTTCTGCCTCTTTTAATAATCAGGACATGTTCCCTTCACAAAAGGCAGCTGTAGTGGAACAGGCAGGAAAGGCATGGGACTCTTACTAGTTACTGGGAACATAGTAAATATTAAAAATCACAAATCAGGACTTCCACTTCTGGGAAGCTGGCGTATACCTACTTTTTCCTATTCCTTCTACCAAATACAACTAAAAAACCCCGGACATGACAAATAAAACAAGAGTAAGATGACCCTGAAAGGTAAAGAGTAAAAGGAAAACTGGCTAGGGCCTTAGGACCCAAGGAACAATGCAGATGTGGAGAGGGTAGAGTTTAGGGGGTGGCTGCAGAAGGGCACCATGAGAGATCCTTGTGGTGAGAACAATATTCTGTATCTTGATTGTATCAATGTCAATATCCTGTTTATGACATTGTACTACAGTGCAGCACACTGTTATTGTTGGGGCAAACTGGGTAAGAGGTATATATAAATATATAATTATCTCAAAATAAAAATTTAAATCAGGCTGGGTGTGGTGGCTTGGGCCTGTAATCCTAGCACTTTGGGAGGCCGAGGTAGGAGGATTGCTTGAGCCAGGAGTTTGGGACCAGCCTGGGCAAGACGGTGAGACTTTGTCTCTCAAAAAAAAAAAAAAAAAATTAAACACAATCAAAAATCCAGGAAACCAGAAGTTTCTCTGTAGTTGAATTTTCCATATAACTTCATATTATTTTTCAGTTAGACACTGGAGTCCCGTATACTAGAAAGAACTTTGGAATCATTCCCAAGGCCTAGTTTTTTATCCAGGCTGTTCTACACTCACTTTCTATATCTCATCAATCACTGAAGTTCTTGGAAGCAGCAACTTCAATGGACACTATTTTTACAGCTAAAAGGCAGTCCATGGATTGTACTATGACTCATTGTGTTATGAAAAGCAAGTAAAAATCTGTCCAGTTACTTTCTGGGAGGTGACTGTTACCATTCGTTATCTCTAATAAAAGTCTGAAACAGACATAGAAGCCAAGGGGACCTCTTCTCAGCTTTCACATAAAGGGATCGTTAAGCATGAGCTGCCAGGTAAAAGCACTGAGTGATTTTATACAAAAGTGAGGCAAACAAGCGTTATACTTCGAGGGAACTGGTCTGGCCTAAGGAAAGCACAGCCATACTCTGCCTCCAGAAGACACTTAGTCTTGCCTTCCAGAGAGAGTTGTGCCACCCAAGAGAGAACTCATATGTAGATCCTAATGTTCAGAAGATTAAAAAAGAATGAGGACTGAACTCAGTGTAAATGCTCAGGTATATGACAGACATTGAAAGAGTAGAGTGTGTCGCTAATTATTGAGAAAGAAAACAACAAATTCCTCTGATATGCAAAGGGGAGAGGCAGTCAGAAATTGCTTGTCTGCCACATTTTTCCAACAAAAAGGTTCAAGTCAAGATCAAGTCATGATGCCAGATCCAAAGTGTACAAAAAGTATGGCTGGGTTCACATCAACTGTTTTCAGAAAAATTCTTCTTTTTTTATCTTTAAGAGACAGGATCTTGCCCTATGGCCCAGGCTGGAGTAAAGGGGTGTGATCATAGCTCACTGTAACCTCAAACTCCTGGGCTCACGCAATTCTCCCACCTCAGCCTCCTGAGTCGCTTGCACTATCAGGATACACCACCACACTCAGTAAATTTTTTAGAGACAAGTGCTCGTCATTTTGCTCAGGTTGGCCTCAAACTTCTGGGCTCAAGTGATCCTCCCACTTCAGCTTTCCAAAGCGCTGGAATTACAAGTGTGAGCCACCATCCCTGACATGGGATGGGGCCCATGTTTCTGAAGGTTTTCGGAAACACTCTTCAGCATCAACAGTACCATCTATAGACTACACATTTCATTAATCCTATTAAATAAATAAAAATCACAATGTTCCCTTTTGTAGAACCAATAAAACACAAAACATGCTACTCAAAATTGGATTTGAGGTGCAATGGGGAAGTTTACTGTCTTCTTTTAATTCCAGTTTAACAAATCTTACCTCCCCACAGTGTTTCTTGGCCAGTTCTTCTAGGCGAGATTTTAACAAATTAACACTTTCATTTGATAGACCTTTGGCATTTTTTAACTCTATTTCAGGAACTCTGGAAAAGGCAAAAAAAAAAAAGAGTTACTCCAGAAAGTATAGCCTGTTTGCATCAATATTTGCTAAACTGAAAGCACTCTGGGCCTGAGGTCCTTAATCTCAAAGGGACTTCAACATATCCCTGTAACTCCAGTTGACACAGTGGAGTCACCTGCATCCTACAGGGAAGAAGTGGACTGGCCAAAGCCTTCTATCTGAGCTGTCAGACTTACTTGACCCCTGTATCTAATTTCAGCTTTACAATCTGATTAAAATTTCCCAACATCAATTACTATTTATTTCCTATGATTTGCCCTGGATCCCTAACTCTGAGTTCTTCGCTTAAAAAACAAACAAACAAAATCATTCCAGTTCTGTGGCTGACTCTAGCCTAGTAACTTAACCATGCGCTCCTCTGTATGGTAATTCTCTACCCTAGCTTGCAGCCGATGTGAATTAACCTAGCTCTGACAGCTCACTGGCAAGGCCAAGTGCTCTGCACTCAGGTGTGCTCTAGTGTAAAGCAGAACAAGAATAAATAGGTAAGACGGAGCCCTGGTGATCCCTCTAGTATTCTCACAACACACTGCTGCATCCCAATCACTCATTCTGATCGAAACAAGGTGGAAATGCTCACTTCCTGTGTATAAATACATCTAGTCATGCACACTCTCTGCAACTCTGCCTAGAGCTCATCTAAGTCAACATTTTCAACTCAAGGAAATTATACAACCAGCCCTCGGATTTCATTTCACTCCCAACCAATAAATACCCAATAACAACTCTCTGAGATTAAATATGAGTAATTTAATTTTAACTGAAGAGATGATGACTCATCACTTTTTACCAAGCGTTTCTGAGTAATTCATGGCATTTCACCCTTTAAGTCTTGAGTATGCACTTATCTATGCATTCTCTCAATGCTTCAGTATGACAGGGTGCTATGATCATTATCTATTTCTATAGATAGAAACCTGACAGAAAGTAGTTTATATGAGGGAAAGAATAGAAAAACCAACCATACAGTCCTCAGTCTATGTATGGAATCCGGGGTTAGATTCCTCCCTCCCCAAAGAACTGGGATGGGGCTGAAATTTCCAGAATTTAGATTTCCAGAATTCCTCCCCAAAGGTCTGGGATGGGGCTGAAATTTCCAGAATTCCAGAATCTAACCTGGGAGTCTCCTTTCACAGTGGTATCAAGGACTATTCTGCAGAAAAGCAATGTTTTCCTGAACCATATTCAAAAGTATAAGAATATTACCCCGGGCCGGGCGCGGTGGCTCAAGCCTGTAATCCCAGCACTTTGGGAGGCCCAGACGGGCGGATCACGAAGTCAGGAGATCGAGACCATCCTGGCTAACATGGTGAAACCCTGTCTCTACTAAAAAATACAAAAAACTAGCCGGGCGAGGTGGCGGGCGCCTGTAGTCCCAGCTACTTGGGAGGCTGAGGCAGGAGAATGGCGTAAACCCGGGAGGTGGAGCTTGCAGTGAGCTGAGATCCGGCCACTGCACTCCAGCCCGGGTGACAGAGCAAGACTCCCTCTCAAAAAAAAAAAAAAAAAAAAAAAAAAGAATATTACCCCAAATTAAGCTTTTTGTCATAATTTAAAAAATAAGTAATCATTATATAGCAATGATAACAGAACGGTGAAAAATTCATCAATGATGCTAAACTTCAAAGAAAATTCTAATGTTCTCTTTATTTCCTTGCCATATAATTCATAGTTTACATAGCTGATATTATAATGTTTGCTTTTTAACTTTTTATCAGCATTTCAATGTTAAAAACAATCATCCCATAACATTTTTATCAACTGGACACATTAAGATTTACCTGAATAATTATCTAGTGCCATGATTCTTAAGCAGGGGTGATTTTGGCCTCAGGGGATATCTGTCAACATCTAGAGACTCTTTTTGGTTGTCACAACTTGGGGAGAAATGTACTCCCAACATCTAGCAGACAGAGGTCAGGGATGCTACTAAATATCCCACGAAGCCCAGGACGGCCCCCACAACAACTGCCCACATGTCAGTATTGCCAAGGTGAAGAAACCTCGCTCTAGTGTCTGACATTTAGACTGCTTCCAATTGCTTTACTTTCACAAATAATGCTATAATTAATATTTTAGCACTTATATATGTGTAACATTATAGCCCATACAACTTTTTCTTTATTTTGATTTTTCAAGAATAAACACTTCAAATTCTTGAGGCTATGGTATAATAAAAAATTATATATTTGGTCTTTGATCCCTGTTCCTGGCACAGAGATCCTATTACCCTTGGAATTTCCTGAGCAACAGGGGTGAGAGGAGCATCTTATGTTTTTCATAACAAATCCCTTCCAACCATACTGGAGTGAGTGCTCATGAGGTAACTCTGGTCAGTACCTGGATAGCTTCAGGATTAGGACTGGTCACCAGAAAAACTAAGCCTTGATTACAGTGTGAGAAATTTCAATCCCATCCCAGATCTTTGGGGAGGGGTAGAGGGCTAAAGATAAGTTCAATCACCAGTGGCCAAAGATTTAATTAATCAATCATCTCTATATAATGAAACCTCCATAAAAACCCCTAAACGACAGGGTTCAGGGAGATTCTTGGTTGAAGAACACAGGGAGGTCCTGGGAGAGTGCCACGCCTGGAGAGGGTGTGGAAGCTCTTTGCCGCTTCCCACACACCTTACCCTTCATAATTCTTCCATGTGGCTATTCCGCAGCCGTGTCCTTTACGACAAACTGGTAAATGTAACTCACAGAAACTGAGTTCTGTGACGCATTCTAGCAATTATCGCAACTTAGGAGGGGGCAGTGGAAACCCCCAAATTTACAGCCATTTATAAATACTGGCTATAAATGGTCAGAAGTATTGGGATCTGCAACTAGCATCAGAAATGGAGGCAATCTTGTGGAACTGAGTCCTTAATCTGTGGGGTCTATGCTAACTACAGATAGTGTCAGAATTGAAGTGAACTATTGGACACCCACATGGTACCAGAAAAGGCATAATGTATTTGGTGTCAGGAAAAAAAAAAAAAAACCTAAAAAGGCACTATCTTAATTTCCTTTCATAAATTTTTAATTATCTTTTTTCATTAATGCCTCATTAATATTTTTATAGTATGTATAGTATACCTACTATAATACTCTCAGTAGTTTTGGGGGCTAAGAACGGTTACTGACTTCAAGGAGCTCAATTTTGACCTATCTGTCTTTTCATATCCTCCCTATCACTTCTTAGGATAATAAATTCCATAAATGTACCACCCACGTGTAAAGCAGAGTTTCCTTTTATTTGTCCCTTTCCTTCTCAGAAACCTTCACTGGTTCCCCATCCAGTAAATTCCAACTACTTAACGCCATCCAGGCCAACCTGCCTTTGCATGTGGGATGTATGGGGAAAGATTACACCAAATATACATACTTAAGGGCTGATGGCTGGCTGGGTGCAGTGGCTCATGCCTGTAATCCCAGCACTTTGGGAGGCCGAGGCGGGTGGATCACGAGGGCAGGAGATCAAGACCATCCTGGCTAACACAGTGAAATCCCATCTCTAACTAAACGTTCTGAACCAGAGGTGACATTGCCTTCGGGGGAATTTGGAAATATGTAGGTTATTTGGTTGTTTCAATGCCTGGAGGACACTCGTGGCATTGGTAGGTGGGGGCCAGGGATGCTAAGCGTCCTGCAGTGCACGGTACAGCCCTGCAAGATAGACACTCGCCAGCAGTGCCCCAGTGACAGGCAGGACAGCTCCAAATACTCTCCCTCACTCTAGACAGCGAAAGGTCACCTCAGGCACAGACTTGCTGAGTTTCTACTACCAACCATACTCTAACTATGTAAGTGCTTTCAATAGTCACCATACCTCTATTGTTTTCTTCCACATTTTTCCTCTTCCTAACTTATGAAGAAATAAATAAACAACAGTTAACACATCAGAGACAGTAAAATAGTCACTGGGCAAATATTAGTATCTGCAGTGACAATTCTATAGCTATAAACAGGCTTAAAATGAGACAGGTTTCATGAAAATATCTATTGTTGATGTAGTTTTGTTGAAATATAGGAAATGAAATTTTATGTGGAATGGGAGCTGGAAGGAGAAAATACTACTAATTTCAATCTGTTTCTATGTTGTCAAAACAGAAAACTGAAACCATGTCAAAGTTATTTATAAATGTACTCACACATCTGGATAGGTAGGTGGGCATTTAACCCTCAAATCCACTTTTACATATACTTCTTCACCAGTTAGGCCTTGGGGGTACAAAACTAAATTGATTTCAGGGGACTCTTTGACCTAAAAGAGGAAAAACAAAAACTTTTTTTCATAGCTGTAGAGCCAATCATTAATGATTAAGATAATGATCATTTTAGATCAAAAGTTCTACTTTAAAAATATTTGCAATTACATTTTACATAGACAATCTGGCATACTTTCCAAAAGCATGATTTAAAAACAAAACCTGAGCCAGAGAAAATGCATTTTCCTTTTTTAAGTCATCTAAGGAACGAACCAAAATGTTCCACTCAGCTTCCATTCATTCAGATGTTACTGAGTTATTACGTCTGGGTGCTCTCCGGGAGGCTGGGAGTGCAGAGGTAAATTGAGACAGACACAGTCCCAACCAGCTGATACAAACTAGAAGACAAGTGATTTCAAATAGTGATGAGTGCTGTAAAGAAAACAAAGCAGAGTAGAGGGACATAGTGGTGGGCAAGGAGAAGGTATCTAGACAGGGGGTTAGGGAAGGACTCTGTGAGCAGGGGAGATTTGAATTGAGATCTAAATACTGAGATATTAACAAATGAAAACCCTTGACAGGACAGAACTGCATGTTTTCAATCAACTGCTTTTCATCAAATCACCAAATACCCTTGTTCTTCAAGTTATATACCCTTTTTCCAAAGTGGATTTGAAGTAGTTGATATTCTATGTATATAATGAAAAAGGGGAGTCTTGAGAGAAAAAATAATGGCTGAGCACTCCCATGGCCCAGGCACCTTACCAACTTTGCAAGGCAGGTGCCATCTCCATTTTACAGAGACAGAAGCTCAGGTTCAGGGAGTTTTACATTCTTGCCCACAGATACACAGGGACAGAGCTGGGATTCAAACCCGCCTTGACTCCAAACCCTGTCTCCTCCCATAAGCCACTCTTTTATTAGGCCATCCTAAGTTGCTGGGATTGAGCCTTGATTTTTTTCTCTGAATGTCCTGGCAGGCGGGGCAAAAAGAGAAACGTGGTATCACCAGAAAAGAGAAAAACCTTAAAATTATTTCAGGGAAGCAAAGTACTTAGCAACACTAAATGCTAACAGAAATTTATAACATGAACCTTACAAGGAGTACCATATAATAAACACTGTTCTCTTCTACTATGTGAACAAAATTTGTAAGATCACATCTTACACAGCTTTATAATGATCCTTGATAAATGTGTGGGTCCTTCCATAAAGCATAATTCTGCAAATGTGGTCCCAGGAGGGTTAAGCACTCTTTGGTCCACAGGCCTTTCATCCACTCATTCACCCACCACACATCCATCACCCACATTTGTTAAGCACTGACTCTGTGTCCAGCACTGTGCTTAGTCCACAGAGGTGAGAACACGGATATGGTTCCTGCTCTCAAGGAACTTCAGTCTGGTGGGGGAAAACAAACATCATAAACATGTTAAGTGCAAGTTTAGAGAGTGCTGTTGAAGAGATGACGTGGTGCTCTCCTTAGCGAATGACTTGGGGTGTGAGGGTATGTAATTAAATGTGGTTATCAAAGAAGAACTATCTGAGGATGTAGCATTGAAGCTAAGACAAGCCAGAGACCAATCATTCCAGACAAGGAAAAAAAGAGACTCAAAATACATCTGAGAATTATTTCATTCAATAACAATTTTTGAAAGTTTTTTGTTTGTTTTACCAGGCACTGGGCTTGTAGGAATGGCATTTCAAATGAGTGGAAGACAATGACAAATTCAATTGCCTATATTTGTCTAGCTGCCTAGCTGGAGGAGGAGGGATGCACACGGGGAGGTGGCCTAGGCCCATACTTCAATGGAACGAAGAACTTAAAAAAAAAACAACTTATATCTTTATTTGATGAAAATTTAAAAACGAAGTCATGAACAAGTTAAAAGTAAACTTTGAAGAATCTGGTTTTTAGTAACATTGGAGCAGAGCGGGGAAAAAAAAACCCACAGGGACCATAACACAAAAAAATAGGTCATTTTGACTCTATTCACATTTTAAAAATCACATAAATTACATAAACAAATGCATATGATTAGGAGAAAATATATGCATTATATGACCCAAAATGCTAATTTTCTTAAGATATTTAGCTCTTACAAATAAACAAGAAAATGGACCACAGGGTGGAAAAGTAGACCAAAGAGCATAAGCAGTTCACAGGAAAAGAAAAATCAACGGTTTGTAAACAAAGGTGTTCTAGATAATTTATAAATAAATAAAAATGAAAATGAGATATGTTTCCTTTATCTGGCAAAGATGAAAAAGTCTAACACATACAGTATTGTTGAAGATAAAGGAAAAAAACACCACCATACACTACTGGTGGAATCCAGGGATTGAAGCAAGTTTTTTGGAGGGATGTTTCCAAAAGCTATCCAATTACAAATGAGCAGACCTTTTCCTGTTGTGGAAAGCTAGCCAAAATAAGGTAGCAATTTGTAACTATCTATAAATTATAGATACTTTAAACTGGCAGTATCCAAACTTTTTACAAACGCAAAAGTTTTTAGCATGCACCTCAAAATGTTATTTATAAATGATATACATACGCTACTAAACTGAAATTTATATGACAACACATCCCCACTAAAAGAAGTTGGAAAAAAAATCTAACCTGAATTTATTGGCAGTAAATTTAGCCTGGACTAACATGAGGTTAGTAATAGTGTTTATCTCTTCAGTGTGAAATTTGAGTATTTCTGTGTTTCATTGTGTTTGATTTTCGATGCTGCCCCATACACTGAGGAAGGTATTAGGTAACGTGTGTAATGTGCACACATAAACGTGAAAAGAAGTACTTCTGAGTTCTGAAACCCATCAAGTCTCAAGAGTTTTGGATAAAAGGCTGGGCATGGTGGCTCACACCTGTAATCCCAGCATTTCGGGAGGTGAGGCGAGAGGATCACTTGAGGTCAGGAGTTTGAGACCAGCCTGGCCAACATAATGAAACTCCATCTCTACTAAAAATACAAAAATTAGTCAGGTGTGGAGGCAGACACCTGTAATCCCAGCTGCTTGGGAGGCTGAGGCACAAGAATCGCTTGAACCCGGGAGGTAGACGTTGCAATGAGCTAAGATTGCACCACTGCACTCCAGCCTGGGTGACAGAGAGAAACTCCCTCTCAATAAAGAGTTATGGATAAAGGATTTCGGACCTGCATCACTTTTCCCTGGCAAATAGCAGGTGATAATAAGTGCTTGTCGAATGACTAAACTCTGATTCATCCTTGAGACCATCAATTACTTGCCTGCCAGGCCTATGAATGTGTTGAGGCCATTTGCCCTATGTACAACAGGCCACAGACAGCTATTTAAATTCTTCTGTCTGTCTGCTATAGTTTTTGCTTTGGTTTGTCTAGTCTTCCATCTTGTTATGAAAGCCACCAGCTATAAATTCTTGGGGTTACCAATATCCCAACCTAAAAGAAGTTGCTTTTTTTCTTCCATTTTTCTGCAGCCCTAGGAGCAGACAACTAAGCTTGTATAAAGTAAACAAACTGGTTCAGAACGAAGCCTTAGGGACTTTGTGTTGAGTCTGGTGTACACTTCGAGACACCTATTTTGGCTGCCTGTTGGGCCTACTTCCTGATTCTCAATGTTTGGGAACATGGAAGTTGCCCAATCACCAACTTCTCTGTCATGTTAAGAGGAATATTTATACTTTTACTATTTCAGGTTACAAATAACTTCATATTAAGCATTAGAAAAGTAAGCTCCCTGAGGGCAAGGATTTTTGTCTGTTTTGCCCACAGCTGTATTCCTAACGCCTAAAACAAATTTCATGAAGGAAGAAGAACCCTGAGCTTGAGGGAGAATATTTTGCCCTGATAGCTCCAGCAGATGGTATTTCTTGAGGAAATCCTGGATGTGTAGATAAAGCAGATGTTGTGAAATGCCAGAGTTAAAAGCAGATGAAGAGGCCAGGCGCGGTGGCTCACGCCTGTAATCCCAGCACTTTCAGAGGCCAAGGTGAGAGGATTGTATGAGCTCAGGAACTTGATACCAGCCCTGGCAACAGAGCAAGACTCTGTCTCAATAAAAAATTTAAAAAATTAACCAGGTGTAGTGGCATGTGCCTGTAGTCCCAGCTACTTGACAGGCTGAGGCAGAAGGACTGCCTGAGAATAGGCTGCAGTGAGCCGTGATCATGCTCCTGCACTCCCGCCTGGGTGACAGAGCAAGACCCTGTCTCAAAAAAAAAAAAAAAAAGCAGATGAAGTTAGAAGTATGTTTTAAATTATAATATGATAACATTCAGAAACAGTTTGGTAGATCAAGTCTTCAAGGATGGGGAAAAAACTGTCAGTATAAATAATTTATAATGTGCCTTAATTTCCAGACAAAAACGCAAAATAATATTTTAAAGGCAAAATAATATTTTAAACAAAATACCATTTTAAAAAGTTTAAAGCAAGCTGGTTCAACCCGAGGCCCATAGGCCGCATGCAGCCCTGTATGGCGTTGAATGTGGCCCAACACACATTTGTCAACTTTCTTAAAACATTGAGGGTTTTTTGCGATTTTTTTTAGATGATCAGCTATCGTTAGTGTTAGTGTATTTTTTGTGGCCCGGGGAAGCCAAAAGATTGGACACTCCTGCTCTAGACTCAGTCTAGAACCCTCTCTCCACTACAGCTAAGATGAATGTGTGCTATATTCTTCTGAGCTAAATGTCTTAGAGGAAGGTGCAAACGTATGCAAAGTTCCTCCGTATCGGAAAACACAGTGAGGATACCTGGGAAGTATAGCGGGAATTATGCGGCATGCAGATTTGAATGCATGGATGAAACGAGAATTTTGATTGAGGACTTTAAGGCCTGTGCGAGCGCCTAAAAAGGGTTCTCAGAACAAAGTAGCAACGGGTGCGCATGAATGTGCTGTTGTATCATCCGCGAGGGCTTTCGGGGGGAGAAAAAGGACAAGGTTGGAAGGGATGTTACGGGATGTAGGCAGGAATAAGAAGCAGTGCCAGGTAAGAGAGAAGAATCCCGGGGAATTCCTCTGGGGAAATCATGGGGAAATGGCTGTGGAAGAATTCGGCCTAGGTGGGGTTCTGGAGACCAGCTGCAGGTGCAAGAACTAAAAGTGAGCATGGGTGGAACCTGAGGGATGAAAGACTGCAGGATCTTAAAGCGGCGGCCCTATCTGGAAGTGTCTGGGCTTTGGCCCAGGGCCGGGGGAGGCCAGAGCACACCAGCCTGGGCCTGACAAGCCACGTTCCTACCGGTCCGCAAGCGTCCGGCCGCAGGTCTTGGAAGTCCGCGCCGTAGATGGCCTCCAGGGCCTGTAGTTCGTGGTCCTGTCTTTGCGGGTAGCTCTCCGGAGGCTCGTCCCGGCCGCGCCCGGGGGCCCCACGGCCCCCAGCCATGGCAGCGCTGCGCCCAAGGCGGGGCGGCCTTGCCGGGGCGGCGGTGGGCCCCCGGCAGCCTGCAGGGCGGAGCTCCGCGCTGGGGACAGGCTGTGGGCGGGGCTCCGCGCTGGAAACGGGCTCGTGGGCGGGGTTCCGCGCCGGGGTCTAGCTGTGGGCGAGACTCCGCGCGGGAGAAGGACTCGTGGGCGGGGCTCGACGCCGCCGGGCGGGGCCAGGCTAGGGGGAAGGGTCGTGGGCGGAGCTGCGCGTCGGGAGCCAGCTCTGGAGGCTCCAGAAACCCAGGCGAAGGAAGAGGGCCGCAGGACAGCTTTGTCCACATCCTGCTGGGGGAAGGGGAGCAAAGGAACTCCACGAAAGTAAGAAATGAATCACACAGATAGGAATGAAAACGCCACATTGTATAGTTTTCACGAAACAAGTATCTTTAACAGAAGTGCTTGCTGGAACTTCTCCACCCTGGCATTTTTTTTTGGCGGAGTTTCGGCTCTTGTTTCCCAGGCGGGAGTGCAATGGCGCGATCTTGGCTCACTGCAGCCTCCGCCTCCCGGGTTCAAGCGATTCTCCCGCCTCAGCCTCCAGAGTAGCTGGGACTACAGGCGCACACCACCACGCCCGGCTAATTTTTGTATTTTTCGTAGAGACGGTGTTTCACCATGTTGGCCAAGATGTTCTCGATCTCCTGACCTTGTGATCCGCTCTCCTTGGCCTCCCAAAGTGCTGGGATTACGGGCATGAGCCACCGCGCCCGGCCAGGAAACTTTTAAAGGGCAGATGTCGATGAGTTCTGAAGTCACTTCTAGTTTCACCTTGAACCTCCTCAGAACAAGACTACTGGGAGTAAAAATTGTGACCGCCCCCCCACTCTCCTTCCTCCACTTTAGTACCCCCAAACTTACTTTCTTAACCACAGATTCAACACTCCCACGTATGTTCTCTGTCCCTACATTCCACAGCTTTGGGGATATCCAGTATCACCTTGAAAATTCCACTGAAAACTCTTTCCACTCAGGCATCTTTGTGAGCTACCTTCCCATGAAGAGAATTATGTTCCTTTCCCAGTTCACTCAATGTGAATTTAGGGAGTCTTTGTGTTATATCCTGCCTCAAGTCGTCGTTTTTCAAGTTTATAAAATAACCTGTCTACCCAGACATTGTTATTGCATTTCATCTTCAGTAACTTACTAATGCTGCACGTCCATTTAGAATAATCCTATTGTGCTAACCCAAGTTAGGTTTAAGTGACATGTTTCTTCTGTCTACCTTGCTTACTCCTCTACCGTTCACTAAATAATAATTGTTTAAATACCTTGCTGCCATTTATCCACTCAGTTCTGGCCAGATAACTGCACTACCTTGACCCAAGGCCAATTTAAATCATCATCTTCCCTCTGCTGGAGACCGTTCCTTCTCCAGTGATCTCTGACTAGGCAGATGGCACCAGCCAACTGAGTGGGATTCTGAATTCCCTTTCTCTCAACTCACATCCAAATAGTCACCACTTCTTCTGTCCATCCACTACACTCTAACCCATTGCCACTAACTTAGTTCAGCCTACTGTCACCAATTCCCTGGGTTACTTCAATAGCTCTCTTAATTAGTCACTGTCTTCATTCTTGTGCCACGTTAAGCTATTCTTTCTATTGCAGCCAGAGTAATGTTTCTAAATTGCAAATATGGCCATTGTACTCTAATCCTTAAAATTATTCAATTTCTCTATTAGTCTCTTTTTTAAAAAAATTTAAACCTATATTTATGAAAATGTCAAACATACATAGAAGTAAACTCCTCTGTACTCATCATCCAGCTTCAACAACTATAGATATTTTGTCAATCTTATTTCATCTCTTCTCTCCATCCCTCAGGAGTGTTTGCTTAATCTCAATCATATAATTTTAAAAAACAAATACGTAAGTATATATCTCTAACTAGAAAAGGAACCAACATAACATACGACTAACCTTATGCCCTAAACATGTAACCATTTGGCCAGGTACAGTGGCTCACACCTGTAATCCCAGCACAAGGTGGAGGATCACTTGAGGCCAGGAGTTTGAGACCAGCCTGGGCAACATAGTGAGGCCCCATCTCTACAAAAAATAAAATAAAAAACCAGCTGGACAAGGTGACATGTAGTCCCAGTTACACAGGAGGCTGTGTGGGAGGATGGCTTTAGCCCAGGAGTCCAAGGCTGCAGTGAGCTATGACTGCACCACTGTGCTCCAATCTCGGCAACAGAGTAAGATGTTGTCTCTTAAAAAAAATTAACAATTTCTTAACATCATTTAATACCTAATCTATGTTCAAATATTTCCATTGTATAAAATTAGAATCTAACTGGATGCTGGACCTATAAAAGATATAATTAAAACAAACAGCAAAATTTGAAAGGAGTCTGTGGATTAGATGGCAGTATTATACCACTGTTGATTTTCTGACTTTGTTGTACTGTTGACATGTAGAATAGTGTCTTCCTTCTTAGGAAATTTCCAATGCAGCATTAAGGGGGCAGTGATGTATTAAATATGCAGTTAGCTCCCGAATGATTCAGGAAAAAGAAGAGAGATGATGCTAAATCAAATGTGGAATGTTGAACATTGGAGAATTTAGGTGAAGGATATATGAGAGCTCTTCAAATGACTCTGGAAACTTTTGTATAAGTTGGAAATTATTTTAAAGTCAAACTTCAAATCAAAAATGAAAAGAAACCATCAAAGTGTTTTCCAAAGTGGTTGTACCATTTTATATTCCCATCAGTTTATGGAAGTTTCAGTTGTTCCACCTCTTTGCCAGTAATTGGTATTGTATTGTTTTTAATCTTAAACATAGTAATTGGTGCTTAGTAGTTTCTCAGTGTGTCTTAACTTGCATTTTCCTAATGATTAATGATGTTGGGCATCTTTTCACATGATTATTTTCCATTCATATATCTTCTGTCTTCTGTTTTTGTTCACATCTTTGGTGCATTTAAAAATTTTGCTTTTGTTTTCTTACTAACTTTTGAGAAATATTTTTATGTTCTGGACGTGTCTTTTTTTTTTTTTCCTATATGGAATCTCGCTCTGTCACCCAGGCTGGAGTGCAGTGGCACGATTGCGCTCACTGCAACCTCTGCCTCCCAGGTTCAAGCAGTTCTCCTGCCTCAGCCTCCTGGGTAGCTGGGATTACAGGCACATGCCACCACACCCAGCTAATTTTTGTATTTTTAGTAGAGACAGGGTTTCACCATGTTGTCCAGGCTGGTCTTGAACTCCTGACCTCATGATCTGCTCACCTTGGCCTCCCAAAGTGCTGGAATTACAGGTGTGAGCCACTGCACCAGGCTGGACATGTCTTTTATCAGATACGTGATAGTCAAAAATATTCATCCAGTCTATGGCTTGCTTTTTCATTCTCTTAACTGTATTTCAAAGAGCATGTTTCTTACTTTAGAGAACATTTAATTTGTCATTTTTCTTACATGAATTATGTTTTATAGTCATATCTAAGAAATATTCACCTATCCCAAGGCCACAAAGGTTTTCTTCTATGTCTTCATCTAAATAGTGTTAGATTTTACCTTTCGGCCTATCATCCATTTTAGTTAAAAACTTAAGCATATACCTATTATATGAAATAGCAATTCCATCCCAGGCATTTATGCAAGAGAAACAAAAGCACATGTCCATACAATGACTTGTATGTAAATATTCATAGCACCTTAATTTGTAATATCCCAAACTGGAAACAAACCAAATGCCCATCAACACAAGATGGACATATTGAGGTATAAACAAATTGAGGTATATCAATACAATGAAATACTATTCAGCAATAAAAAGAAATACATTATAGATATAGCAACAACATAGACAAACTGAAAATAATTATGCTGAGTGAAAGAAGCCAGATGTAGAGTAGATACTACATAATTCCATTTATATAAAATTCTGAAAAATACAAATTTGGTAACAGAAAGAAGATAAGTGGGTGCCTGGGGATAGGGAGGACACAGAAGAGCCAGGTGGAGGGATTACAGAGGAACAAGAAGAAACTCTTAGTAGTGATGTATGTATACATTCATTACTTTGATTGTGGTGATCATTTCACAAGTCTGTGCATATATCAAAACTTACCAAACTGTGCAATTTAAATATATGCAATGTGTTTGTTACATGTCTATTACACCTTAATAAACTGTTACATGAAAAAAGAAAAGGTCATTTGTTTTGTTTTGCTTTGTTTTGTTTACAGTGGTTTGTTTGAATCAAAATTCAGACAAGGTTCACACACTGCATTTGGTTGCTGTATGTGCAATACAGGGTTAACTAAGCAGGCTTGGGATGTATACACTCTGTATATTTAAAAGAAAAGACTGACCCTTGACTGGCTCCTGGGAGATAACCTCTAAGTCCTTGAGACATTCTGCCTCATAAGAATGTCTTTGTATACTTGGGGTTCACAAACCAACTCATCAGGACACCCCAACATTTCCTTATTATCCAAGTACTTCCTAAACCTTTAGATCAGTACTCCAAAGAAGAGTCTCTAATCCTGTATGTCCTCCTTGCTCCCCCAAACTACATCTCCCAGTCTTGCTGCTTGCCCTTGACGTTCCAAAGAAAAGCTCTCAGATTTTGATCACAGTTTCCCAAATTTTAAAACTGCAAGCCCTTTCCCCTTCATTCTTGAAAGATATTTTCATTGAATATAGAATTCTGGGCTAACAGTTATTTTCTTTCAGTACTTGACAAATATTGTGCCATTTCTCTCTGATCTACATGGTTTCAGTGAGAAATCTGTTATCAATCACATTGTTTTCCCAGTAAAGGTAACGTAGCACTCCTCTTTGGCTACTTTCAAGACAGCTTTTTGTTGTTATTGTTTTGTTTTGTTTTGAGACTGAGTCTCGCTCTGTTGCCCAGGCTGGAGTGCAGTGGTGCGATCTCGGCTCACTGCAACCTCCACCTCCCGGGTTCAAACAGTTCTCCTGCCTCAGCCTCCCAAGTAGCTGAGACAACAGGCACACGCTGCCCCGCCTGGCTAATTTTTTTTTTTTTTTTTTGTATTTTAGTAGAGACAGGGTTTCACCATGTTTCCCAGGCTGGTATAACTCCTGGGCTCAGGCAATCCGCCCACCTCGGCCTCCCAAAGTGTTGGGATTACAGGCGTGAGCCACCGTGCCCGGCCCTCAAGATAGTTTTCCATGTCTGAGTTTTCAGAAGTTTGACTATGACATGTCTTGTAAATTTCATTGGGCTTATTCTGTTTAGAATTTGCTTAACTTCTTGAATCTCTAGGCTTATTATTTTTGCCAAATATAGGAAGTTTCCAGCCATTACTTCTTTGAATACTTTTCCAGCCAACCCCTGTCTCCCCTTCTGGGAGGTAAAGGCACTTGTTCTTGCAGCATGCTGTGACTTGGCAGCTAGGAACCGAGAGGCAACACTGTTCCTGCTGCTCAGGAAAGTCTGAAATAAAAATTGTTAGTGACTTTTGCATTACTTTGTGGGTGTTTGTGTGCATTTACATATTTCTGTACCCAAATGAGTCTTGCCCTTTAAATTTTGGAATCAGTATATACCTTTATTCCGCAGCCGTGTCATTACTTCCAAGTCAGACTATGAGTCATAGTATTTTATATCCATATTCCACCTTTTACTAAAGAATATTACTCCCTTAATCACTTAATTCACCAGAATTGGTCTTAGATAACTTTTGGCTCTTTAAAATAAATCCAGTTTATTCTTAAAGGACATATTTATTATGATAAGTGATACGGGAAAAAAATGTGTCAGCTTCCAAAATTAATTATAAAAGAGAAGTCCTAAAAAGGTGCTGAGAAATCATGATAATCTTCAGCAGCTAAATACCTTCCCAAGGTGACTCCTTTGAAGGTGATAATACTCATGGATATTTTAGTTTGACATATTTGCTATTAAAAATTAGTCTTGGCTAGCTGGGCATGGTGGCTCATGCCTGTAATCCCAGCACTTTGGGAGGCCAAGGCGGGTGGATCATGAGGTCAGGAGATCAAGACCATCATGGGTAACATGGTGAAATCCTGTCTCTACTAAAAATACAAAAACAAAAATTACCGGGCATGGTGGTGGGCACCTGTAGTCCCAGCTACTTGGGAGGCTGAGGCGGGAGAATGGTGTGAACCCGGGAGGTGGAACTTGTAGTGAGTCGAGATTGCGCCACTGCACTCTAGCTTGGGCAACAGAGCAAGACTCCGTCTCAAAAAAATTAGTCTGGGCCAGGCACAGTTTCTCACACCTATAGTCCCAGCACTCTGGGAGGCCAAGGTAAGTGGGTTGCTTGAGCCCAGGAGTTTCAGACCAGCCTGGGCAGCATGGCAGAAACTTGTCTCTACAAAAAATATAAAAATTAGCCAGGCATGGTGGAATGCACCTGTAGTACCAGCTACTTGGGAGGTTGAAGTGGGAGGATTGCTTAAGCCCAGGAGGTCGAGGCTGCAATGAGCTGTGATTGCACCACTGCACTCCAGCCTGAGTGACAGAGCAAGACTCTGTCTCAAATAAAATGAAATAAAATTAAAAATTCGTCTGTTTGCTTTATGATCACTATGTGTGTGTGTCTGTGTGTATGTGACTATTGAGGCTTCCTGGAGAGGGAGGGAAGGAAAATTCAACTTCCCCCTTCCCAGATATTCTTGATTAATTTGATAGGAAGTCTGTAGGTACAAGGACTACTAGAAACTGCTGATATACCTTCTAATGCCATTTTCCTGGGAAACTGCATTAGGAGATATATTCATAGATTCATATCAGTGGAAAACTGTTTCCCAATCCACATATTGGGATAATTTGGAATACATGAAGGGCTGTCTTACTGTCTTTTAAACAGGTAATTGCTTTGGATGGTAATTTAACATGCCCAAAACTAAGAACCGTAAAAAGTAAACATATTTAGCTCAATGATGTAAAGGCTAAATTCTGGACTGCTAAATCTTCAAGTCAAAATTCCCCCAAAGCCACTCTGTCCTTTGTTAATTGCAAAATAAGTGAATTTTTTTTTTCATTTTTGAAATATAAAGCTTGTATTTTATTTAAATCTATAGAGAGAATGTTTTAAAATCTTGGATGGTGACTTTTCCCCTTTGTGATATTTGATTTCTTTAAACATCAACAAACAGGAATTGATCTTATATAGTTAACCTTTATTGATGGCCTACAATGTATCAGACACTGTCAGAGGTTTTTATTGATTCAATATTTTGTTGTCCTCAAAACAGCCTTGCAAAATAGGCATCTTTATCTCTAGTAGAGGAGAAAACTGAGTTTAGAGAGGTCAAGTACCTGCCCAGTGTTACTTGAACACAGTTGGAATGGTTCATCTTAAATGGTTCTATCTTCGAGAAGATAGTCATCTACTTGAAGCAGTGCATTAGCACCAGCGAGGAGATTACCTGTGACTACGAGTTCCCCCATCGAAGATATCAAGATCCCCTGCCTCTGTAGCTCTGAGAACTGCCGGGGACCCTCAACTAGGCCCTGGTGCCAGATTCAAAGGATGTCAGCCGCAGCCTGGGGCTCTGGAGCATGCAGCCCATGGCCCAGGGTCCCAGCCCCACCGCCCACCCCCATTTCAGGTGCTGTCCTCTATCCAGTGGCCATGTCAGGGCCTGGAACCCCCACACTACACCCAGGAGCCCCTAGCTCCGGCCCCTCAGCAGGAAAGGGCTTCTCTATCATTCAGCCCACATCTCTCTCATTTTTAAAAAATGCCCCTTTCAGAATTTTGTTTAACTTCAACACCAGCTTGTCTCTCCATCTCTCTTCCTCTTTCTCTCTTTTCTCTTTCTGGTGGTTATCCTTGGCCTCTTACCGTCAATGCTGCTACATTGTTTTGTCTTCTCTATTTTCTTCCTCATTGTGAGAAAAGATATTTTAACCATTAAAACCAATAACAACAACAACAACAAAATATTCAAGAGGTACAACTGACATCAATATTCATACTCCCTTATCTCTCCATATTAGGTTCTTCATTTTGAGAGCGTTAGTAGAAACCTGTGTAAAGAGACAATCTAGGTCTCCAAGAAAAGACAAATGGGTTATTGCCTATCCCAAGCTTAAGTACTCTCCAAAATACTGTTTTAACAACATAAGTTTATCAGAGACCAATATGCTTTTTTTTTTGACGTGAAAAGCCCAATAGTTTAAGTCAAAGATGCCCAGAGGCTCTACTATCAGCTACCACTTTCATTTTACAAGGGCATAGGATATTCTTATTGCCACTACTAATATACACAGAAAATTTTTAAAGTCCTGACTTGAAACCTTCCATTCCCCAGAAATACAATCTGTGCTCTCTTAAATATGCAGGCCCCAATTTTCATAACAACGTCTGCCAGGATAGGCTGGGTTATGCTCTGATAATAAGCAACTCCAAAAATCATGATTGCTTATACAACAAAGTTTTATTCCTTATTCACACAAACTTCTTGTGTGTCTGGGTAGTTCTCCAGGGCATTTGCCCTCCCATATGGTGACTGAGACATAGACTACTTCAATCTTTTGGCTCTTCCATTTCAACTTAAAGCTCCTTCCACAATTGCAATGGCGGAACAGAAGAGAGATTTGAGAATCACAAACAACTTTTCACTGCCTCAGCCCACAGGTGACTTGTCACTTTTGCTCACATTTTATTAGTCATAATAGTCACGTGACCCTGCCCACCTGCAAAGGCAGCTGAGAAATATAGTCTTCTGTATGCCTGGAAGAAGAGGAAAATGAGATATTGTTGAATATTAGTAATGTCTACACAATAATCTGCATTATCTTTGTCTTTTTACATTGGCATAGACATAGCCATTTGGAAACAGAGCTGCTTATTCCAGATGGGCAGCCAAGGGCCATAAAAACTCCTCTTTTCTCAGCATGCTGCTGCTTGGGCTTACCAACACAAAATCCTTCCTTTTCTCCAGCTCTTCTCTTCTCTCCCTGTTTAGTAAGAGGCCACATGGGGGCATGTGAGGGTGTGTGATGGGGAGCCAGAGTGGGGAGGAAGAAGAAAGGCACATAAAACCTTTACGTTCCCCAACTACCTCTGTCTTTGCAATGATCCTAAATCCTATTCCAACTCTTCTTCCTTCCATCCAGCCCTCCTCCTGCTCTTCAATAAATATCTAAGAAAGCTGGAATTGGGAATTCTTCTGAATACAAAGGTAAGACAAGTGATTATCACCTAAACAAGGTTAAGTACTTGTTGGAAAAGTACTTATTAGCACCTATGCGATTTTGCCTATCACTGCACCACAAAAGTATAAGAGAAAAACAGAGAAGGAAAAGGTTTTTTTTTTTTTTTAAATTACCTATGGCATTAGGGTTCTCCAGAGAAACAGAACCAATAGAATAAATAGACATATAGAAAGAAATTTATTACAAAAAATTGGTTCATGCAGTTATGAAGGCTGACAAGTCCCAAGATCTGCAGTTGGCAAGCTGGAGACCCAGGAGAACTGACGGTGTAGTTCTAGTCCAAGTCGAAAGGCCTGACAACCAGGACAGCCATTACTGTTGTTTCAGTTCAAAAGCCAGGAAGCTCAAGACTCAGGAAGAGCTGATGTTTCAGTTCAAGTCCAAAGGCAGAAAACAGACACCGTCCCAGTTCGAAGGCAGTCAGGCAGAGGGAATCTTCTCTACTCAGCATTTTTGTTCTAATTTGGCCTTCAACCATTTGGATAAGGCCCACCCACATGGGGCAGGATAGTCTGCTTTACTGGGTCTACCCATTCAAATGTTAATCTTATCTTAGAAACACCTTCACAGATACACCCAGAAATGATGTTTTCCTACCTATTTGGGCATCCCTTAACCCAGTCAAGTTGGCACATATAACTAACTATCATGACAACGAAAACTTTGGAAACACAAGGTGCCTGTAGGTTGGGAGGATACCTTCTTATACTATTCATTACAGGAGAGGACTGGGAGGAAAAATTACTATTAACAGCATTATCTAGAGTGAGAGATTGCCTAGGTTTTACTGTACTCAATTTCCCATTAACTGCTTTGGTTGTAGTTTCAGAAAGTTTTGAATAAAAATTAGCTAGCACATAAATGTGTTGGCCGGTAATTCTAATCACCTGTCTTCACCTATGGCTGTGTAGCTGCTTGCTGCCAGGTGTTAACACTTACCAGCTCATATCAATGTAACACCTACTATGGTCCGAATGTTTGTGTCCCCAGCCCCCCAAATTCATATATTGAAACCTCATCACCAATGTGATGGTATTAGGGGATGGGATCTTTGGGAGGTAATTAGGTCATGAGGGCTCTGGTGCCATAGATGAGATTAGTGCCTTTATTAAAAAAAAAAGAAGCACTAATAGGAACCAGGTGTTTTAATGTGTGCCTGTAGTCCCAACTACTTGGGAGGCTGAGGTGGGAGGACTGCTCAAGCCCAGAGTTTGAGGCTAGCCTGGGCAACATAGTAAAACCCCTGTCTCTATAAAATGAAATGAAATGAAATAAAATAAATAGAGGTACTAATAAAAAAGGCACCCTTCTACCACATAAGGAGACAGATAGAAGGCACTATTTGTGCACCAAAAGCAGTCCCTCAACAGGCACTGAATATGCCAGTACCTTGAACCTGGACTTCCCAGCCTTCAGAACTATGAGAAATAAACTTCTGTTTTTCATAAGCTGCCCTGTGTAAGGTATTTTGAACTACTATAGTCCGAACTACTATAGACTTAGACAATACCTGTACATGGTAAGTAATTGAAATGGACTGTAATTTATCTGTTTTTTGACCTTTTCAGGTTTCATTTCAGAAAAAAATTTGAAAGGGTACATTTTAGTTTTTGTTTTGTTCTGTTTTTTTTGAGATAGAGTTTCACTCTGTTGCCCAGGCTGGAGTACAATGGCAATATTGGCTCACTGCACCCTCTGCCCCTGGGTTCAAGTGATTCTCCTGCCTCAGCCTTCTGAGTAGCTGGGGTTATAGACGCCTGCCACCACACCCGGCTAATTTTTGTACTTTTAGCAGAGACGAGGTTTCGCCATGTTGGCCAGGCTGGTCTCGAATTCCTGACGTCAGGTGATCCACCGGCCTCAGCCTCCCAAAATGCTAAGATTACAGGTGTGAGCCAACATGCCCGGCCTGAAATGGTACATTTTTTTTTTCTTTTTTTACAAAAGGAAAATATATCTTAACATTATGGGAGATTATATTTTCCTTAAATGACTGCAATATTTCTATCTCTCATTCCACATGTTCTTCTTATAATGTGCCTAACACTCCTTCCAATTAGTGTCCCCTTTACTTAAATATGGTGTGTTTGTAGCTGCTTCAACAAGTAGAGGACAGTGGAAGTGACACTGTACAACCTCTGAGATTAGGTCATAAAAGTCAGTGCAAGCTCGTCTGAGTCTGAATGCAGTGGTGTTTACAACTAATTGATCACAACTACTTTACAGATTTCTTTGTTCCTTCTCCACTACCACTGCTTCACTTGGCTAACCTAAAAAGAAAGAGAGAGAGAGAAAAAAGTATCAATGCAGCTTCTGCCTTGTCCTCTTGGGACGCCTGTCTCTCTTGGCATGCTCACTTTTGGAGCATAACTGCCAGGCTGTGGAAGCCAAACAGCCACATGGAGAGGCTACACACAGATGTTCCAGCTGAGTTCCCAGTCAACAGCCAACATCGACTGCCAGACATGTGAGTGAACAAGCCTTCAGATCTCAGACCCAAGCAGCAACTTCGAGCTGCACTTGTGGAGTCATGCTCTAAGCCACTAAATTTGTAATGGTTTGTTGTGCACTGGTAGATGACCAGTTATAAAAAACACTACTATAGACATTTAATACATATTTAAATTGTGTCCAATCTTTGACATCACAAATTTTAAGATCTTCTGACTCATCCTTAAAAAAAACTCACACAGCACACAACTATTAAGAATTATGCCACTCTATTCCTGCCCTTAGCCCTTCATTTCTGAGAGGCAATCCTTTCTCAAGTCTGAGAATCATGGTGATCTCAGCTGATCGGGTTATTTCTTGATTCTACTAACCATATACCCTAACACCACCAGTTGAGGGGTTGTTGAGAATTTAGCGATATCTTCTCAGAATGAAAACATGAGAGCGGTTTCTTGCTTTCTCCATTCTTTACACCTGCAAAACTGATTCTTTTCTATACCTTTATCCCAGCTCTTACTAGTTTTGAATTCGGGACAGAGGGTGAAGGTAGGTAAAGGGGTACTTTTTATAACTGTTATCAAGCAACTCTATTTACACACATTCTTCAACCCTTCCTCAATGAGTATGCTGGATGTTGGTGAATTATTATAATTTTTGGTTTCTAATGATTATAAAGGTTTTCATCTTGAAAACTATATTTGGACTCCCGGAACTAATGTTAACCGCTGGTAATGGCGTTCTTGGGGGAAAAACACAATTAGTGTAATTAGTAATTTTCTGTCTTTTTCTCTCTGCCCTTTTTGGTCTCCAAAATGTTTAAAATAATTCTCACATAGATTACTATGTGAAGGTATTGTGAGACTCCAAATATGTACAAGACACGGATTTTTTTACGCTTTCAAGAGTAAATAAGGGTTACCAGTGAAAAGGAAATAGCCATATTGTACCAGGATCATCCTTGGGGCAACCAAGGAATAACTGTAATTTTAAGCAATTCTTGAGTTACTGTCCTTTGTCCCAGTGCCATAATCAACATGTCAAATCTTCTACCATGTACCTCACTTATTAAAAATAAATGAGTTTCCATAAAGTCGACCATGCATCTTTTTTCTCTTTACCCCAGATCCTCTCTCTGCATCCGTACAGTTTCCTCTCCCACTTGGCATCTCTTACTTTACCATTTCTTCTTGCTTACTTGACTATCCCAGCTCCCAACCTTTTCTGTCCTGGAATCCACTAGGCCTGGGTTATATTGTGTACATTTTACAAATGATACTCAATAAAAAGGCCCAGGAAACCATGCACTGAGTTTCTATATTTCATTTTTCTTAAATGCTCCAGCTACACCCAAGGCCTGACTGAGGGGCCGGGAGACTGGGCTTCCAGCCCAGGTGGCAGGGACGTGTAATTCTAAGACCGCACGCAGCCCCTGCTGACGAGATACAGAGGAGTAACGACAGTTAATAGTAAATGGAGCGAAGCCCCGGGAGGTGTAGCGAGCGTGTCCACGACACCCAGTCACGGATCCTCCGGCCACCCACGCTTCCAGGCGAGACAGTCACGCTCCGCGGGGCCAACATGGCGCCCTCCCCGCTGCAGCCTGGGCGCGAGAGGCGGGGCCGCGAGTGCCACGTGACCATCCTCGCCAGCCGCGCGTCCCCGGCTGCCCCAGGCGCGCACCAAGAGTCTAGCAGCCGCGCAGACCGTGCCACTGGCCCGCTGGGGGCGTCCTCCCTCTTCCGCGCCTGGCTGTCAAGCTCTGTTCTAGCGGCCGAGGGCCCGAGGGGGGCTAGGAAAGGGGGCGCCCAGCCATGCAGAGGCAAAAAGGCGCTGCGGAACGGGGTCCCCGCTGCCGGTGCTGAGGCAGGAGGTTGGAGCCCCCAATGAGGGGCTGGGAAGCAGGACCCAGCACGGGCGTCTTGTCGGGAGGCTGGGCGCGCAGGGCCAGGCTGCTGTGGGCACTCAGGGCTTTCCACCCAAGCCATGGGCGCTGTCGGGCACTCAGGGGTCCCCTCGTGGCTCCGGCCACTCGGCGTGGGCATTTCGTTGGCTTCACATCGCCATCCAGCCTCGAAGCCAGCAGGACTGAAAAATAGCTTCGGCCAGACGTTCTCCTCCCGCTAAGGAGAAGGGCCGAGTGCGTCAGCCCGAGGGGACTGGAGAGGGATGCCCTAGCCCTCGGGGGGCGGAGGACCCGCCGTTGAAGGAGGCAGCGGGAGCGGAGAGCGTCCTCCTTGACCATCGAATGCCTCCTTCTGTGTTTCCATTCCTGCCGAGTGGGCTGGGCCACGCTGACCACCCTGGAGGAGGGACGGACGACGCTCGGCGGGCTCTGACCGTGCCGCCTTCATGTGGCTGCTGACGGGGATCCAGGAGGGAGTGGGCATGGGGCGCAGCCGCTCCTCCCTCCCTCCCCGCCTCCTGGGCGCCGGGGTTGGCGATGTGGAGACGTGAGGGGACCCGTCGGCTGCCCCGGCTCCTCCAGGACTCCACCGGCTCCTCCAGGACTCCACCAGGCGCCCGCGCGTCCCTCCTCACGCGGAGGAGGAGAGGCTCCGCGCTGGGCTCCGAGGCGGGCGGCGCGCGGAGCCGGAGTCCCAGCCTCGCCATGGGACATAACGGGAGTTGGATTTCTCCAAACGCCAGCGAGCCGCACAACGCGTCCGGCGCCGAGGGTGCTGGCGTGAACCGCAGCGCGCTCGGGGAGTTCGGCGAGGCGCAGCTGTACCGCCAGTTCACCACAACCGTGCAGGTCGTCATCTTCATAGGCTCGCTGCTCGGTAAGCCTCCCGCGGGCGCCTCCGGCCCGGGCCTCCCCGAGGGTACAGGCTCGGAGAGCCTGGAGCAGGGCCGCCCAACTACTGTGGGTTTTGGGTACCTGGCAAAGTGCAGAGTTGGAGGAGACTTAAGGATCCCGGGTAGCTGCAGTGTAGTTAAGCAGGGACGGTGGACTCCAGCCTCCACGCAGGAGCAGAAGAGTTCCAACAGGGCTTCCTCGTGGCCCGAGGATGGAGCGGGATCCAGGCGGGGTTCCCCCTCCTCAGATGGCCCTGGCGGAACGCTCCTGGGTGCCCGGCTGGCTTCAGCTCTTGTTTACAAATAGTGAGGAATAAAGATTCTGTGGGAATTTGTTACTGATGATTGAAAGGAATGTTACCCATTCTGTTAAAGATGTTTTGCGATCCCATCTTTCCATATATATATATATATCGAAATAATAATATATACGATTATTTTGATAGACCCTTATTCTGTGCATGTTTTACGGCGTGCTTCTTCGGAACACCGACCTGCTGGTAAACAACCCTGTGAAATTAAGCTATATGTCGCCTGTAGATGATTTTAAAACAACAAAACAAAACCCACTCTACTTCCCCATCTATGTGTTAAGGTACAGAATAAAGGTAGGATAAAATACACACACACATCCCAGATTTAGGTATAGTCGTTCAGGGAAGAAAAGATCAACGAATTGAAATTAGTGAGTAGTAACATATTAGCCTCCTAGTGTGAGAACTACCTGTCCTTCTCACTACTCTTAAATGACAATAGTCTTTATCGCTCCTCTTCAAACATTAAATGATACAAGCAATATTATTTCTATTGAGGTCTACTGAACATATCGCATACCACTTGGATATATGTGGCTTCCTTTCCCGTGTCCCCGATGTGGCATTTATAAGGATGTGATGTTATTGGCAAGAACAGTCGTAAAGTTTCAAAGTAGGAATAGGTTACTTTTTGCAGACACTCGTGAATTTCTATGGAAACCAAGATAACTGACATTTAATTGACTATTTTTAGAAGAATTTCAAATGTTTGGAATTTCCCTTCATACTTTCTGAAATTGTCATCATTCCATTCTACTCTATCATAGTATTTCTCTTCCATTTGTTTGTCACGAGGATATTTTCAGGAGTAGAAATTAGTGTTGCTGTATCTAGGTGTGTGTGTGTGTGTGTTTTAAGACATGTTTTTATGACTGGGATGTTAAATGCACATTAGCAAAGCAAAAGCCTATGTTCAAAATACTTTCAGTATTCATGATGCACTGTAGGTTTTTGGGAGTTAAATTCTGAGTATTGTCACACTTAAAGTGTGGGTTATTGGAGAGGTAGAAGTGACTGTATTTTTATTTCTGCAGGTTTTCCCCCAATATACATATACATGCATACATATATATATATTTTTCTACCCCCACGGATAACTTTAACTCTGAAGAAAGATGATGTTGGAAGGAGAAATTCTGAGAAATTTTCTCATGGTTTGAATCTAAAAATTTGAGTACTGTTGAAATAGAAGACAGGACATGTATGTAAAAGACATAGCAAATAGTGAATATTTAATGAATGCTACTTCTGTTGCCCATGCCCTTTCTGTTATTGTAGGTTGCATTTGATTCAGGAATTTTCAGATAAATCTGCCCTTATTTCAGCTTTTGTCCACATAGCACTTGTGAGTGACATACAAAACCTTCTTTAGTAGATGTCTCCAAAGGACAATCTGATTTCCTCTTGATCTTTGGTGCCTGATGAGCTAAGGAGGCTTTTTTTTTTTTTTTTTTTTTAAAGACAGAGTTTTGCTCTTGTTGCCCAGGCTGGAATGCAATGGCACGATCTTGACTCTCTGCAACCTCTGCCTCCCGGGTTCAAGCGATTCTCCTGCCTCAGCCCCCCCGAGTAGCTGGGATTACAGGCGCCCACCACCACGTCTGGCCAATTTTTGTATTTTTAGTTGAGACGGGGTTTCACCATGTTGGCCAGGCTGATCTTGAACTCCTGACCTTGTGATCACCTGCCTTGGCCTCCCAAAGTGCTGGGATTACAGGCTGAGCCACCATGCCCAGCTGGGAGTCTTCTGTTACCCCTTCAACATTACATGGACTCTCCTAAAAGAGAATTAAATTTGCTCCTTTTTATATGCAGGAAAAACCCCATAAATCTGGACAGTATGTCTGGTTTCCTTAAAAGTTTAGCTGGGCTGGGCGTGGTGGCTCATACCTGTAATCGCAACACTTTGGGAGGCTGAGGCTGGCGGATCACTTGAGATCAGGAGTTTGAGACCAGCCTGGCCAACATGATGAAATCCCGACTCTACTAAAAATACAAAAATTAGCCGCGTGTGGTGGCACGCACCTGTCATCCCAGCCGCTCAGGAGGCTGAGGCAGGAGAATCGCTCGAACCCAGGAGATGGAGGTTGCAGTGAGCCGAGATTTCGCCACTGCACTCCAGCCTGGGCAGCAGAGTGAGACTCCGCCTCCAAAAAAAAAAAAAAAAGTTCAGCTGAATCACAACATTGTGATATACTATATACTTGTTACTTATTGTTTTTTTTTTTTTTTTTTTTTTTGAGACAGAGTTTCGCTCTTGTTGCCCAGGCTGGAGTGCAATGGCAGAACCTCAGCTTGGCTTACTGCATTCTCCGCCTCCCGGCTTCAAGTGGTTCTCCTGCCTCAGCCTCCCGAGTAGCTGGGATTACAGGTGCCTGCCACCACGCCTGGCTAAGTTTTTGTATTTTTAGTAGAGATGGGGTTTCACCATGTTGGTCAGGCTGGTCTCCAGCTCCTGAGCTCAGTTGATCCACCCACCTCAACCTCCCAAAGTGCTGGGGTTACAGACGTGAGCCAGGGCGCCCTGCCTACCTAGTGGTATTCTTGATTCATTGTTCTCTAAGGACTTGTCCCATTCAAGCGCATCTGTGTACATTAGAATTCTGATAATGTCTGTTGAGGCTCAGAGCTTAAGTTTCAAAGCCATGTGCAGTCAGATGCAAGGCAAGTAAACTTGGGAAGCACATTTCATAAAGCCTCCAAATAGAGAAAAATCATAGATTAGTAATAAAAGAAAAGGAATCTGTATGATTGAAAAGTAAATTGTGGGAGGATGGAATAGTACCTGGAAAAAATAACTGATTAAGTAACTTACTTTAGTTTACTTATTTCTTCTGCCGCCAAACATAAACAAATTAGTTTTTTTCTCTTTAAACAAATTTAAATATACTTCTTATATTCTCTAAATATGCTTCTTTTTATTATTGAGATTTCCAGAGGCCCATTATTATGTGAAAATAATTCATTTGTACTACTGGCGTCTTGTACCTCTTTTTGAAAACTATTTTAGTGTCTTGTATTAGGAAAAATCCCTAAGAACTTGGAATAACTGTAATATTCCAACCAGAAGATACATTATTTGCTGTTTTGCAAATGAATGCAAGACTTGTACGTAATATTATTCAAATAATATGTATTTTGGGGGTTTGCGTAAACTAGTGTTTCTCAGCCTTCTTTATACAACATCTTGGCATATCTTTAGGGTATATTGTAGATACTGAAATAGAGTAAAATAATTTAGATTCCTCTTCAGTGGCACCAATCACTTTTAGTAGTCAAAAGTGTGAAATCAAAGACTCCAAAAGATCTGGAATCACCGTTTCCAATTTAACTGGAAATTGGAAGACAAGAACTTCCAACTGGAAGTTAACCTGTCATCTGTGCCAATCATCATTGGAGGTATAAGAGATTTTTATAAATGAATTTGCTTTTATTTAAAGAAAATTAACATGGTGGGCAATAACCCACAAGTATGTATCCTACATTGCAATTTATTTTTTACTTTTTTTGAGACGGCATCTCGCTCTGTCACCCAGGCTGGAGTGCAGTGGCACAATCTTGGCTCACTGCGACCTCTGCCTCCTGGGTTCAAGCAATTCTCCCTGCCTCAGCCTCCCAAGTAGCTGGGATTACAGGTGCCTGCCACAACACTCAGCTAATTTTTTTGTGTTTTTAGTAGAGACGGGGTTTCACCAAGTTGGCCAGGCTGGTCTTGTACTCCTGACCTCAGGTGATCCATCTGCCTCACCCTCCCAAAGTTCTGGGATTACAGGAGTGAGCCACTGTGTCAGGCTGATTTTTAACACTTTTTAAATAGAGAAATCAGCTTCCCTTTGTCTGGCTAGACTGCCAAATGTATGGTTCTTATTCTTAAGCTATATTCCCTTTCCTTTATAGACTGAATGTTTATATTCCCCCTCAAATTCATATGTTGAAGCCCTAACCCCCAATGTCATGTTATTAGGATGTAGTACCTTTGGGAAGTAATTAGGTTTAGATGAGGTCGTGAGGATAGAGTTCTCAAGATGGGATTAGTAACATTATGAGAAGGAACCAGAGAGCTTGCCCTCTCTTTCTTTGCACCATGTGAGGATATGGCAGAAGGCAGCTGTTTGCAAACCAGGAAGAGGGCCCTGTCCAGAACCCGACCATGTTGGCACTCTGATCTCAGACTTCCTGACCTCTAGAACTGAAAGAAATGTCTATTTTTAAAGCCACCCACCTTTTGGCATTTTGTTATAGCAGCTGAAGCAGACTAATACACTTATGAATGGTCAACAGTGAGCATGTGAAATGGATGACTCCAAGTAAAGATCCAACTTGCCTGTGGCTTGATTCCATGAGGTGGTTATTGAAGTATTCATTTGAAGGGAAAGGTGGGAAATCGACTTGTTAAATCTGTTCTGCAGATCTGTTGGATAGATACTAGTTTTGCTCATGCTTGCTTATAGTCTTTGAGCAAAATCATATGGGGTACCAGGAAGGTTCATGGTACTTGTTTGATAGAGAAGTATACTTGTGCTTTTGATATTGTTTGAAATTAAACAGATAATAGCTAGATAATTCTTGGAGTTCCTTAGTTAAATGTTTGATAGAAGATGTGTTAATACTATAATACTAGTTGGTGCTTATAATTTATAATTACTCAGGATCATTTTTAGTTAACAGTACTTACAGCCAATAATAATATAATATCAACAGCCTTACCTCTACATGGAGTTTCTGTCTTTTGTATGCCTAAAAACCTAGCAGACTACATTAAGAATAAGGTATTCTGGGCCAGGTGCGGTGGCTCACGCCTGTAATCTTTGGGAGGCCAAGGCACTTTGGGAGGCCAAGGCGGGTTGATCACTTGAAGTGTTCAAGACCAGCCTGGCCAACATGGTGAAACCCTGTCTCTAGTAAAAAATACAAAAATTAGCTGGGCATGGTGGTAGGTGCCTATAATCTCAGCTATTCAGGAGGCTGAAGCAGGAGAATGGCTTGAACCCAGGAGGCAGAGGTTGCAGTGAGCAGAGATCGTGCCACTGTACTCCAGCCTGGGTGACAGAGCGAGACTCCTTCTCAAAAAAAAAAAAAAAAAAAAAAAAAAGAAAAAAAGAAAGAAAGAATAAGATATACTGAATTGATGCCTAAGGAGGCAGGAGGTGGTGGGATCAATAGTTACTAGCTTAATGTATTGAATCAAATTGCCTCACATTGTCTTTTATTTCTATATGATCTCTATATGATAGAATTCTTCTTGGAAATTACATTCTCTGGTGAAAATTTTAAAAAAAGCTTTATTGAGGTAAAATTCATACAATATAGAATCCATCCAATTAAAGACTACAACTCAATGGTGTTTTTTTTTTTTTTTTTTTTTTTGAGATGGAGTCTCACTCTGTCTCCCAGACTGGAGTGATGTGGTGTGATCTGGGCTCACTGCAAGCTCTACCTTCTGGATTCACGCCATTCTCCTGCCTTAGCCTCCCGAGTAGCTGGGACTACAGGTGCCCACCACCACACCTGGCTAATTTTTTGTATTTTTAGTAGAGACAGGGTTTCACCGTGTTAGCCGGGATGGTCTTGATCTCCTGACCTCGTGATCTGCCTGCCTCGGCCTCCCAAAGTGTTGGGATTACGGGCGTGAGCCACCGTGCCTGGCCAACTCAATGGTTTTTAGCATATTCACAAAGTAGTACAACTACTACTACTATTGAATTCCAGAAGATTTTTATCATCCCATAAAGAAACCATGTATCCTTCGGTAGTAGCATTGCCTTTTTCCCCTCAATAGTTTGAGTCCTAGGCAACCACCACTCATTTAGTCCTCCCTTCCTTCCTTCCTTCCTTCCTTCCTTCCTTCCTTCCTTCCTTCCTTCCTTCCTTCCTCCCTCCCTCCCTCCCTCCCTCCCTCCTTTCCTTTCTTCCTTCCTTTCTTCTTTTCTTTTCTTTCTTTTTTTTTTTTTTTTTTTTTGAGACGGAGTCTCGCTCTGTCGCCCAGGCTGGAGTGCAGTGGCCGGATCTCAGCTCACTGCAAGCTCCGCCTCCCGGGTTCACGCCATTCTCCTGCCTCAGCCTCCCGAGTAGCTGGGACTGCAGGCGCCCGCCACCTCGCCCGGCTAGTTTTTTGTATTTTTTAGTAGAGACGGGGTTTCACTGTGTTAGCCAGGATGGTCTCGATCTCCTGACCTCGTGATCCGCCCGTCTCGGCCTCCCAAAGTGCTGGGATTACAGGCTTGAGCCACCGCGCCCGGCCTTCTTTTCTTTTCTTTTCTTTTCTTTTCTTTTCTTTCTTTCTTTCTTTCTTTCTTTCTTTCTTTCTTTCTTTCTTTCTTTCTTTCTTTTTCTTTCTTTCATTCATATTTTCTTTCTTTTCTTCCTTTCTTTCTTCCTTTCTTTCCTTTCTTTTCTTTCTTTTCTTTCTACCGACAGAGTCTTATTCTGTCTCCCAGGCTGGAGTACAATGGTGCGATCTCAGTTCACTGCAACCTCCACTTCCTGGGCTCAAGTGATTCTCCCCCTCAGCCCTCTGAATAGATGGGACTACAAACGTATGCCCTCATGCCCAGCTAATTTTTGTATTTTTTGTTGAGATGGAGTTTTGCCATGTTGCCCAGGCTGGTCTCAAACTCCTGGACTCAAGCAGTCTGCCAGCCTCAGCTTCCCAAAGTCCTGGGATTATAGGTGTTAGCCAGCAGGCCCGGCCCTACTTTCCGTTTCTATAAATACGTGTTCCATAGATCTGTCACACAATATGTGGGCTTTTGTGACTGGCCTTTTTCACTTAGCATGTTTTCAGGATTCATCCATGTTTTAGCATTTATTAGCACTTTATTTTTTATTGCTGAATAATATTCCATTGTATGGATATATTACATTTTGTTTATCCATTCGTTTGATAGGCATTTGGGTTGTTTCTACTTTTTGGCCGTTATGAATAATGCTGCTCTGAATATTTATGTACGAGTTTTTATGTGGACATATGTTTCAGTTCTCTTGAGCATATACCTAGGAGTGAAATTGCTATATCATATGGTAACTCTATTCTTTTTAGGAACTGCCAGACAGCTCCAAATACCCCTGGTTCTGCAATGAATATACTTTTGTTTTATTTGGTGACATTTTGTAGACTAGGAGGAAATTTGTCTCAAAATGGGAACGTAGAAACATAGCTGTGTTTTCCTCTGGGGCGTCCAAGTCTCAGTCTCTTGTCCCTAGAGTTTGCCAAACAGTTTCTGCATATGTCACTTATCTGAATAAACCATTTAGATTCTGTAGTGACTGGAAACTGTTGTGAAAGTTTGTTTTTTTCTTTTCTTTTCTTTTTTTTTGAGACGGGGTCTCACTCTGCCACCCAGGCTGGAGTGAAGTGGTGTCGTCACGGCTCATTGCAGCCTCAACCTCTCAGGCTCAGGTGATCCTTCTACCTCAGCCTCCAAGTAGCTGGGACTGTAGGTGCACTCCACCACACCTGGCTAATTTTTTTTTTTTGGTAGAGATGGGGTTTCTCCATGGTCCTCAGGCTGGTCCAGAATTCCTGGGCTCAAGTGATCCACCCACCTTAGCCTCCCAAAGTTCTAGGATTACAGGTGTGAGCCACTTCACCTAGCCATGAAAAGTTTTATTGTCAGAGAGTTACCACATTAGCTGGGTGGAAAGTTGTTATTAGTCATATAGCACAAAAACATAGAGGCATTTTTGCCTAGCCTGGAAGGTAGGAGTGGCTCTAGGCAAAATTGTGTAGTAAGGATTTACCCTAGGCAAAACTAGAAAATAAGAAAACTTTATCTTAAAAAAAAAATCAACTCATTTTCAGTTTTTATTGCATCTCTTCTCAGTAACCTCTTGTTTTCTTGTTCTTTTTGGATGCCCAATGACCTTCTTCTGAGTTGCTAACTTGTCCTCTCTCTTCCAAAGTTAGCAGTGTCTGTATTCTATTCCTTCATGGTAGCTAAATAAATCATGTTAAATGCAGATGTTAACAGATGTTAGTGTATTAAAATATTTTAAAATAGTGATCTTTGAAGGTACTTTTTTTTTTTTTAAGAAGGTATCTTAAGCAAAAAGGATGACTTGAACATTTCATGTATTTGAGAGGTAAGAGAGAGAAATGGGTTGGATGGATCTTTTAAGTTTGATTCTACTAAATTTGTATCATGAAGCTAGGGATTATTGACAGAAGGAAACTAAGTATAAATAAAACCTCCCTTAACATACTGTAAGGCATGACCAAAACTCAATAAGCTAAGCATATAGCCCTGAACCTTCTCAGTTATCACTGTATCAGTTTTTTTACAAAGCATCCTCCCCCTGCAACACATATGGAGACATTTCTTCATGGCTTCTCTTACTGAAAACTTTTGAATGCCCCTGCTCAAGGTGGAAATTTGTTGTTGTTACTATTGTTTTCATTTGTTTCTGCATTTGCAAGCAATTTCCAGAGAAGTGCCTTCAAACTGACCTGAGCGATATTTTGATCCGTGGCCACATTTCATTCGGAAGAATCGTAGGAAACAGTTCTTTCTGGTCTGTACTGAAAACTTGCTTCACCGTAAATGAGATACTAAAAAACTTTCAGATTAAGCCACAAGTGTTTAGGTGTGTTGGCACTAAATAAGTTTGTAACAGTGGTTTATTTTGGAATAGTTTAGTTTTGGAATAGTTTATTTTTTGTTTTTTATTTTCTTTTCTGATTAAAGTTCCTCCCTAGAGGCAAAATTACAGAGTTGGGGCAAAGCATGAAACCTGTCCAGTCTCTCTGATTTACCCACTTTTTTTCTTTTGCGGAGTTTAAAAAAATACAGAAAAAAAATCAACACATTATTATAAATCTACCACTCAGAAATAACAATGTTAACATTTTATCATGTTTCTTTCATATTTTATTTTATTTTATTTTATTTTATTGATACAGAGCCTCACTCTTGCTCAGACTGGAGTGCAGTGGTATGATCTTGACTCACTGCAACCTCCACCTCCTGGATTCAAATGATTCACCTGCCTCAGTCTCCTGAGTAGCTGGGATTATAGGTACATGCCACCATGCCTGGCTAATTTTTGTATTTTTAGTAGAGATGGGGTTTCACCATGTTGGCCAGGCTGGTCTAGAACTACTGACCTTAGGTGATCCATCTGCCTTGGCCTCCCAAAGTGCTGAGATTACAGGTGTGAGCCACTGTGCCCGGCTGTTTTATAAAAATAAAATGTTGTAGGTACAGTTCAATCTCCCCTGTGCCTCTCCTCAACCTTTTCTATCTTGTCTATTCCAGAGCTAGTCACTGTGCTGAATTTGATGTGCAGTATAAACTTCATCCTGTCTTTGTCCTGTTGTTTCTGCCTGTTGCTTGCCTGTGATCATGAAGTTTTGTTTTGTTTTTTTTTCTTTTTGAGATGCAGTTTGCTCTTGTTGCCCAGACTGGAGTACAGTGGCATGATCTCGGCTCACTGCAACCTCTCCTTCCCAGGTTCAAGTGATTCTCCTGCCTCAGCCCCACCAGGCCCAGCTAATTTTGTATTTTAGGTAGAGATGGGAGTTTTACCATGTTGGTCAGGTTGGTCTTAAACTACTGACCTCACATGATCTACCAGCCTCAGCCTCCCAAAGTGCATGAGCCACCATGCCCGGCGGAAGTTTTTACCAACTGATACAAATGCTTTCTGTGTAATTAGGTACCTTTGACTTATCTCCAATGTGGTAACTCCCAACCAAGAGTATTGCATTAGCCTTATGTTTACACATTTATAGTTTACAACATATACCACATTATTTCATTCAGTCATCATAATAACCTTGTGAAACAATGTAGGGGACGTTTTCTGTTTTTATTTTCTCAGCACATCCTTTCCTCCTAACAATATTGCTCTCCCACAACACATGCACTTCCACTGGTGACATTCCCTTCCTGTATTCATCAGCGTTCTTAGTTGCAGACAACAGATCCTCCTGTCAAAAGAAGACACAGCTATAAAAGCATTTAAAGAAAAATGTTTCCTTGTGAAGATGGATTGCAAGGGAGTTCAGGCTTTAAAAGGACTGGCTTGCCAAATGAAATATACAACAGGTAATTAAAAGAAAACCTCAAGATTACCAAATTTACAGTTATTTTGGTTGTTAAAAAAAAAGCTAGTTATTTCATGAGTGTTATAACCTCAAAGATTGTATCATCCCTTCAGATATGAGCATTAAAAGAGCAATAACTTTGGGAAACAACAAAGTTGTTTTTATCGGAAAACAGTAGCTTACAGAAAAGGCTGAAGATTTCATTTATTTTGAGAACCAGAACTAGATAGAATGGCCTTAGTTTTTTTTAAAGGTATGTCTTTGTTTTGGGAGAGGGAAGGGATTCCGGCTGTAAGTGCTTTGTTTTGTTTTTCTTCTGGCTGTAGGGTGTAATGTGCACACACTTGCATAATGCAGCAGGGCAAGGCATTAGTTTTACTTCTGTATCAAGCTAGCCAGTTTATGAGGAAAGAAATTTATTACAAAGATTATGTTGCTTTTAGAATTTGTGAGAGGGTCTGGGAACCAAGCTTAGATGCCACGGAGCCAGGGACACAGTCAAGAAATATGTACAGTCATTTCACTGTTCTGGCAGAAACCATGAAGCTGTTGCCATGTACCACCTATTATGTGAGGGATTAGGCACATGACCCTAGGACACAGCTGGTCCAGAAGAACCAGAGGCATCCATCATTTCCCTGTCCTTACAGAAAGAATCTGATGGCTCTGCATCCAGCCCCTACCCCACATTAATCATGTCCACTTTCCTTGGGAACATCTGTTGGGCAGAACCTGGATCATAAGCCTGCACCCTCACTGCAAACCTGTCTGCAAAGTAGTGTTTTAAACTTTCCAGCCTTTGTAGCAGAAGGTAGCAGGTGGTTGAAAGATTACAGAGGGAATATTGAGTGAACCAGACTATGGTATCTGCCACTTTCTACTTTGTGTGTGTGTGTGTGTGTGTGTGTGTGTGTTTTTAAATATGACTTCCTCTCACAGTACTCTGTATAGCCCCACTCCCACCCTGGGATACGAGGGTGAACACATGATTCAGGCTTTACTGATCCCAGTATCCTATTTCCCTGTCCATGAGGATTAGACCAAGAATGGTCATAGGATCAAAGCTTGATCAATCAAATCAATCAGCATCCTTGATATAGAGATATTGCTAAAGGCGCCATCTTTTTCCACAGGAGTGCTAAGCAGGAATTATGGAAGCCAGGAGTATTTGTCTGCTTAGGAGAGAATGAGGACAGAGAGATATTGTTTGTATCCCTGGAGGGCCTGAGTCTAATTCTGCCCCCTGCGTTTTCCAATTACATGAACAACAACAACAAAAAATCTCCTTTATTGCTTAAACTTGTTTGAGTTGGGTTTCTGTCACACAAATATGCTGACTGATAACATACAGTATTTTTGTGCTGTTGGCAGATAAGTCAGATGTACGATTCATATCCTACATTTGCATGAACAAGTTCAGGGGGTTAGTGACTCATTTAATAGCACATTCTCACAGCCCTGCAGGGCCTGATGCAATGGAAATCAGATGCCCAGAAGAACAGCAGCTGCAATCCAGACCCTGGAGAATGGAGCAGGAGCTAGGGATGGCCTGGCCACTGAAGAGATGCTCACACTGAGGAGGATCATAAAGTCTGGCAGTGGAAGAAGTTGGGAGGAGAAAGTCATGCTTAGGCTCCAAGAGCCCAGGCACGTAAAGAAGGTTGGAAGCTGTGGGATTGGCAAAGGTTCATGGATGTGCAGAGGCACAGGTCCAGGGGAGATTTTATTGGACCAGGAAATACTGTGGCAACTGTCCCAAATCAGCACACAGCCTGTGATTCTTTTTCTCTCTTATTTAAACGTCTATTTTAAAATTTTGTTTTGTTTTTTGTTTTTGAGACAGGGTCTCACTCTTTCACCTAGGCTGGAGTGCAGTCACATGATCTTGGCTCACTGCAACCTCCGCCTCCCGGGTTTGAGTGATTCTCCTGTCTCAGCCTCCTGAGTAGCTGGGATTACAGGCATGCGCCCCCACGCCTGGCCTAAACATCTATTTTTAATCAGCAGCTTTTTATATATAAATAGTTTCTGATAGTTAATTAACATAAAAACCTAGTGGCAAGAAAAAAAATTCTAGCTGTGTTAGAAAAGGGAAATATGGGCACTGTTTGATGTAGCCAACCAAGAAGATGATGAACTCAATAGCCTCCAGGTCATAAACCGGCTTCAGTTTTCCTGAATGTTTTAAGAGCCTCTAGGGAAGTCAGCAGGCAGGGAGGGCTAAGGGTGAGTTCTGGAAACACAGCCCTTGCTACCGTCAGTTATGGGGTATGGATGAAATACTGGACATATGGCAGGTGTATGGTTGGGAAAACGAGTTGCTCCATGTTTTCTGGTTTAGACGGCTAGTGGCCAGCTCTCAGGATTGTGAAAACAGAACTCTCCTGTGGGGGTGAAATGAGTGTCCTCAGCTGATCCAAGCTCAGGGCTTGGAGGGGAGAGTGGGACCTTTGTTAGCACTAAGCCCAGGCATCCAAATGCAGATAGGAGTCTGGGCTCGATCACATGGGCATTGTCAAGTTAAATAGACAATGCAAAGGCAGAAGGCACCGAACAAGAGGTGAAAGGTGGAGAGGAGCAAAGCAGAGAGATCCTGCACAATCTCTAAACTATTTTGACATTTCTTTAACACATCAAGCTCAATACTTGCAAAGACCATTGACTTTGTTGTTCTCTCTGCCTTAGAATGTTCTTTCCTAGACACTACTCATGGCTGGCTTGTACCCATCCTTTAAATTGCAGCTCAAATGTCACCTCTTACGGGTCTTCCCCCATCACTTCTATCGGATCACTCTGTTTATTCCCTCTGTAGCGGTTGTAACTCCAGAAATCATCTTATTTGTGTAGCGTTCTCCCCTGCTCCATTAGAATGCAGCACCTTGAGAACTGGGACTTTGTTTCGTGCACTGCTGTGTCCCCAACATCTAGAACAGTGCCGGGTGCATAGTCAGTGCTCAATACATAGTGATTGATTGAATAAAATGTTTGGGGACAATTAAATAGGATGATTAACTAAATAATCAGTATTTTGATTTGCATGAAACTTAGGGCCCTTGTGAAAATAAACATGAATCTCATCCATAGCCAGGATTCAAACACACATGGCCATGCCCAGTGAGCTAAAGTGGTGCTTACAAAAGCCAGATATCTGGAAGGACAACAGGTATCTTGATAGGAAATCCACAGGGGCAGAAGGTTTCACCTGATTTAAATAAGAATGAGTCTATGAGATAAGACACGCAGCATTTTAAACCAGGCAGCATAATGTGTGTGGGATGTCCTTACAGCTTTTGGAGCCTTTGGAGATGTCCTTAGGTCAAAAGTATGGCCAGAAGCAGCCTGGGGACATGACCCTTCCTATGGAAGAGTGGCTGAGAGGCAGTGTTGTCATCAGGGAGCTATACATGACATTTGGCTGCCTGTGCTGACACACATGGCAACTAGGTGTGTAGGATCAGAATGGTGTCCTTGAGTTTCTGTCAACTGTTCGGGGACCACCCCTTCTACCTATCTATCTGGAAGGCTCAGTAGTAGGAGTGGGGGTGTGGAAAAAGGGCTGAAAGCAATAGAATATTTTGGCTCCAGCCAAGGAAGCCTGCAAAAATTAGGTTGAAAACCCTGCTTTTTGCACAACTAAACGCAGTAGGATTTACAAATAAGTTGGACAAAGCATCTTCTGCTGATAGAATGTGTATCAGTTTAATAAAGGCTGGTCGTCTGTTACTTCCATTTGTGCACACACAACTTTCAGCATCTTTTTAAAATTTGAACTTTTTACTTTGAGATAATTGTAGATTCACATACAGTTATAAGGAATAATAAATACAGAGAGATGCCTGTATCCTGTACCCAGTTTCCCCCAGTGGTAGCATCATGCAACAAACAGTGCCTGTGTGCGTGTAGTTTGTGTGTAAGGTGGGTAAATAAACAACTAAGATGTTGCCGTCGAAATTTCCATCACCACAAGGATTCCAACTGTTACATGTGTATGGCCACACCCATTTCTCTCGCACCCAATCCCCTCCCTAACCCTCGCAACCACTAACGCGTTCTACATTTCCATAATTTTGCCAATTCAAGAATGTTATAGGAATGGAATACTGTGGTGGTATGTAACCTTTGGGATTGGTTTTTTTCATGTAGTATAATTCTTGGGAGATTCATCCAAATTGTTGTGTTTAGCAACAGTTTGTTCCTTTTTATTTCAATTCCATTTATATGACTTTTTTTTTTTCGAGACACGGTCTTACTGTCACCCAGGCTGGAGTGCAGTGGCATGATCTTGGCTCACGGTACCTCAACTTCTTGTGCTCAAGCAGTCCTCTCACTGTTGTTTGCCACCACATAAGCTAATTTTTAAAGGTTTTTTTTTTTTTCTTTTGTAGAGATGAGGTCTCACTGTATTGCCCAAGCTAGTCTCGAACTCCAAGGCTCAAGTGCTCCTCCTGCCTTAGCTTCCAAAAGTGCTGGGATTACAGGCATGAGCCACTGCACCCAGTCTGTATGACCGTTTTGAATGAAAGCATGACAACCTTGTAACTTTTCTGATTATTCTTAAGTCACAAAATACTCTCAATTTAGTATATAATATTCGCCATCTGCTGATAAAAGAGGCAAACCACTAACCTTGATTTAAAATAAAGAATTCTCTCCTCCAGGAAATCCCTAGTGTAGTCCTGGTGCCTGGAAGAAGCTTGAAGTTGAATACGGGAGTCTAGTCTGCTTCTTCCTCCATTCTGAGCTTCTGGCCAAGTTTGCTTGGCCCTCCAAGATTGGAGCTGGGCTGGGGTTGGTGGTTGTAGGGGCTGGAGGAGGGAGTTGTAGGAGGGGCAGATTTACATGACACTGATGTTGTTGTAAGTGGCTTCATACTCTGGGCTGTTGCCTGGTTCCTTGATGGTGATGATGCCCTCTCATATTCTGTCCTTGCTCCCTGCAAATGCTGCAGGACTTTCAGCTCCTCTCTGTTGAAGCCTGTTTGCCTGTGCAGGTGACTCTCTTGGATAAGCCCTGACATGCCCCCATGCCATTGCTCTCACACCTTGGCCTATACCCATTATACAGGACACATGCATTCTTTGCCCGCATAAGTTCGGGAGTGCAAGCTGCCCACTGTAGCCTCTTCTTTGAACAGCTTGTCAGCCCATCTCTTGCTCTTTAGGTTTCTCAGACAGAAAACAATCACAAATTCACAGTGAACCCCAACTGCAGGGGACACAAATCAGGTGTCTGCATGGGCTTGTTAAAAACCCCTAACCAGGCCTGAGGGCTTTGATGGGCACCCCCACCCTTCCTTCCTGGGCAAGTAGGACTCACATGCACCCACAGCTGTCTATCTATTCCATTATATCCTCCAGGTTGGTGAAGGTTTGAGTCTTATACCTCTTGACTACACCTTTGAAACATTTACATCTTGATCTGATACCTTACTTTATAGCTATTATATCTTGATGCCTTGGTAGAATTTTCTGATTCCAGTTATCAAAAGCGCGTGAACCAGAGCAACTCCATCTTGAACAGAAGCTGGGTAAAATAAGGCTGAAACCTGCCGGACTGCATTCCCAGACAGTTTAGGAATTCTAACTTACAGGATGAGATGGGAGGTCAGCACAAGATACAGGTCATAAAGACCTTGCCGATATAACAGGTTGCAGTACAGAAGCCAGCCAAAACCCACCAAAACCAAAATGACAACGAGAGTGACCTCTGGTCGTATCCACTGCTACACTCCCACCAGTGCCATGACAGTTTACAAATGCCATGGCAACATCAGGAAGTTACCATATGTGGTCTAAAAAGGGAAGGCATGAATAACACACCCCTTGTTTAGCATGTCATCAAGAAATAACCATAAAAATGGGCAACCAGCAGCCCTTGGGGCTCCTCTGTCTATGGAGTAGCCATTCTTTTATTCCTTTACTTACCTAAGAAACTTGCTTTCACTTTACCCGATGGATTCACCCTGAATTCTTCCTTGCACGAGATCCAAGAACCCTCTCTTGGGGTCTGGATTGGGACCCCTTTCCGGTAACACAATGACTGGACACTATGTTAATTCAGAAGTGTTTTTTTCCCCCTACTTAAAATTCATGATGCAGTTTCGTTCAAAGTCTCCATATACCTCTTCAACATCAGCATCTGCTTTGGCTAGAAGCAGTTCGGAGCCATCTCATACAGTTTTTTGGAGGCCCATCATCATTACATCAACCTCTGTGAGTAAGATGCCGTACTTAAAAAAAACTCACATATGTTGTAGCCACTGAAAATAGGATGCTAAGCCACAGGTAACCAGTCTGATTCTTTTAGGACTATTTTTCTTTCTTCTCCTTGTGTGTCTGGTTTCCATTCACAAATGCCATGACATAATAATGTAAGGTTTTTAAAGAGAACTTATCAAACTTGCAGTTGTGAACTCACACACCCAGGAATGATGAATAATTTGCTTCTTTTTAAAACTTACTGCATCAGATGACCTCTACAGGAAGCCCAGAGTAGCATGGACAGAGAGAATTTCAGGTCGTCGTGCCTTCTCCAAACAAAGTTCCAAATAAAGTAATTTGTTATTTGTTTCAAATAAAGTACAGATGCTCCTTGACTTATGATGAGGTGTCAACACTGTAAGTTGAAAGTATCATAAGCTGAAAATGCATTTAATACACCGAAACTGCCAAACATCATAGCTTAGCCTAGACTACTTTAAATGAGCTCAGAACACTTACATTAGCCAACAGTTGGACAAAATCATCTCACACAAGGCCCATTTTATAATGAAGTGTTGAATACCCCATGTAGTTTATTAAATACGGTACTGAAAATATATTGCTTTTGCACCATGGTAAAGTTGAAAAATTGAAAGTGGAACTATCATAGGTTGGGATCATCTTTAATTGAGAGAGTGCCTTGTATTAGGAGTGACTTTGTATTTTCTGAGCAAGAATTTTTGAGGACTTCTCTGCCTTGTGTAGAATATGTGATATTTACTCTCCCTGGTTCCCTGGGCATCTCCTTGCGTGCTCATTTGCACCTTTATTAACAACTACTTTTTGTTGGGGCTTCCTGTGCTGTTTCTTAGGGCAAGAAACACTTTCAGAGACTGCTAACTAGAAAGGAAAGAATAACTCTCTGAAGTCAACATGAGTGTTAATTCAATTTCCAGGAACACAGAATTCAAGCGAGACTCCAGCAGAGACAAAATAATCAAATCTCAGCTTCCAGACCCTTTCATTGATTGATGAGAATAGCACCTTTTGTATTTGTCCTGTTGTTTCTGTTGCCTGCTCCCAAGGTTGCAAGTCTTTAGCAGCAATGAATCTACAAATGACCAGAGAAGACTTAAGATGAAGCTTTCTGCCTCTGCCACATGAAAGGCAGGATTAGGGACTAGAGAGCTAACTGCCTATTTCTCTGCAGGATGCTATTATTCTTAAGATTGGATGGAACTTTTCCCTGAAGAGTGCCAAATCATTTTCCTTGTTAATAACAAATCAATGGGTTCTAGCAGGTAAGGATCACACTAGGTGCTTGGGAAGGGTCAATTCTAGCCTGGCCTTGCTGTCGAATGGTGGGTTGAGTGCTGGTAAATCACCTTTCCTCTTTTGTGATGTTGCAAGGCAGAGATTCTTCAACCTCGTGTGCATAAAAATCACTTGTTAAAATGCAAATTATTGAGTTTCATCAACAGAAATTCTGTTTTAGTGGGTTTGACATGGGGTCTTGGAGTCTATTTTTTTTTTTTTTTTCTTTGAGACAGAGTCTCACTCTGTTGCCCAGGCTGGAGTGCAGTGGCACAATCTCGGCTTACTGCAACCTCTGCCTCCTGGGTTCAAGTGATCCCCCCACCTCAGCTTCCCAAGTAGCTAGGATTACAGACATGCACCACCACGTCCAGCTATTTATTTTATTTATTTTTATTTTTAGTAGAAACAGGGTTTCACCATATTGGCTAGGTTGGTCTCAAACTCCTGACCTCAAATGATTTGCCTTCCTTGGCCTCTCAAAGTGCTGGGATTACCGGTGTGAGCCACCGTGCCAGGCCTGGAGTCTGTATTTTTAATGAACAAGCTAGGTGACCTTGATGCAGGTGCTTCACACTTTAACATTGATCTAAGGGATGCCTGAACAACTTCTTAGTGTCGGTGGAGATGACGGGTGAGCATCAGGGATACTCCCAGGTTATAGTGCCAAGAGAGTTGGGATGGGAGAAAGCTGTTTAGGGTAAGTGCTGAGGTCATTAGAAGACTTTTTTATTGTTGTTCCTAGGGGAGTAATAGCATTGCCCAAAGCCAGCTTATTCTTGCAAAGAGAATGGTTGGGACAGAGAAGAAGTAGAAATTTAATTTTGGGGTTATTGGTACCAGTTCTACCCATCTTTTAATAACTAGTGTTACTTAAGGGGTGAAGGTAAAATGGAAAAATATAGAGACTTTGATATGAATAGGCAGGGCCCCTTCCCTAATCTGACTTACAGAAACTTTCCTCAAAATTTTATACCTAAGATCATTGAATTTCCTAGTTCTGCTTCTGCCAACCATTTCCATATCATTCCATATCCTATACGTAATAATTAAATTATTTATTTAAAAAGGCAGGAAGGGAGTTCCATTTGCCTTTTGGGTACATCTTGTTATTAATATAAAGGTAGTGTTGGATATTAATATAAAGGTAAAGATCTTTGAATTTCCTGGTTCTGCTTCTGCCAACCATTTCCATATCATTCCATATCATACAAATAATAACTAAATTATGTATTCAAAAAGGCAGGAGGGGAGTTCTATTTGCCTTTCGTAATATAAAGTTAGCGTTGGGGTTAGGTGACCACTTCCTATTCTCTTCAGGCGCTTGTTCTCTGCCTCACAACCTGATATCTCACTATGGAGGATCAGCTGGAATACTTGGCTGTCAGAAACATGATAGAACTGTCTGAAGCTTTCTTTTTTTCTACTTCTGTTCTAATTCTGTTCTTGGCAGATTTTTAAAAATTCACAAAACTTTCACTGAGATAGAAGTGAAAACATGAGACCATGTGCACCGTGTCAGGGGACTCGTCATCCGCCACTCCTCATGTTGTGGGCTCCTCTCCCCTTCAGCCATTTCAGTCATGCTGTGTTCTGCCTTCTTCTGCAACGGTGGTCAAAGGTTGCTTTCAGCTGGGCACAAAAGAGAACAGAGGGGGCAAGTGGGTGATCAGAAGGGCCGATTGAGGGCTGTTTGGCTTTGGGGATAATTGTGACTGATTTAGCATGCAAATCTCTTGTTAGAATATGGGTAACAGGGGAGTACGTGGGCAGCTTTAAAAGTAACTGTATTTCCATTTGGTCTCTTTATTAGGCATTCTTATTGTTAATATCAGACATCTTTAATTTGTGTACTGTTTCAAGGCATAAATGCAAAGGCTACATGAAATCTCCATGGCCAACTTGTAATTTTAATGTGAGTCTTACGTTGTTGTGGTTGAAGAATGTAGTTTTAACTGAATTCACATATTACCCTTCATGTTCCATATGTTGACTAATTGAAATTAACCTCTACTACCAAGTAGTAGTAGACTACTCAAGTCTTTAGGAGCCAAGATTAGCACTTTATCTTCATCATTTAAATTTACCTAGATTTTATCCTTTAAATTTATCTAGATTTTATTTTAATTTATCTAAATTTAACCAAAATGTTTTAATTTTTTGTATCAACTTGTTAATTTTTTTCGTGGGGGAGAACATGATTATATTAGGTAACATTATTGCTCTAAGTGATACTACCTTTGTATCTTGTATTTCATCTAAATTATAATTTTTAAAAAAGAGTTTATGGTCAGGAAGAGAAGATTGGAAATCTTGCCATTGGAGACCTGCTAGAATCTAGGTTGATTTTAATTTACCAGTCAAAACCATTTTGGGATGATCATTAAGCCAGTTATGAATGCATTCAATAGAACTATCACCCAGCCCATATTTCCTTATCTCGATAACACCTTGCCAAGACTTTAATACATTTTGTCAAATACATTACCAAAAGCCAGATATGCTATGTCTACTGCTTATTGATGTAAGAAAATAAGGAGAATCTACATCTACATGATTTATTCTAGTGTATCCATGCTGGCTCCTAGTGACTACTTCTTGTCTTCCTGTTGATCATTCATTCTAGCATCAGGTTGACCAATATGAATTTTGCTATATTTTTCTTGTTCCCCCTTTCCTTGTCTCCAGGCTTCTGGTTCCTTTCTTATTATCTGTAATTCCTTAAAGTTCTTCAGAGTTGATCTGGAACTTCTCATACTTCAATGTGTAAATGAATCTGCTAGGAATCTTGTTACACAATACAGGTCCAGGAATCAAGGGGTAGAAACAGGAGTGGCTCCCTTTACTGTCACGCCTAGTGATCCACTAGGAAAATTGTTGTTTTCCATGCTTAGAGACTTAGTTCCAAAGGGAAGGACAGTGATTCCCTTGAACTGGAAGCTGAGACTGTCATCCAGTCCCTTTGGGCTCATGCCCCTCAGTCAACAGGCAAAGCAGGGGGTTGCTGGACTGGCTGGTGTGATTGGTCCTGATTACCAAGGGTAAGCTACTACTACACAATGGAGGTAAGGTAGAGCATGCCCAGGAGGTCTACGATGGAGTCTAGGATTCTGTATTTCCTGCAGATGTCTAGCTGATGTTGATGCTGCTGGTCCACAGGCTATACTTTGAGTAGCTAGGGACTAGAAGACTTGGTGTTTTAGGTAGGAGATCAGCTTTGAGTGCTCCTCTAGAACAGGAAGGAGGTCTCTAGTGGGTAGTGCTCTCAATTTTTTATTCCCACACTTACAAACTCACCAGTATCCTTATCCTCCAACAGTTATGTCCTTTATTCTTTCATCTTCAAGGTCTGTTGCTCCTTGACCCCTTCTCTCCCACCCACACAGTGCTTGCTTTCTTCTTCCTTTCACAGTCATACTTCTTGGAAGAGCAGCCTTAAATTTTATACTTCCATTTTAGCCCTCCCCAGTTACTCTGCAATCAACAACTCTGATCATGTCTCTTTCCTCTTTGAAACCCTGCCCTGGCTCCTCATTCCCTCTAGTTTCTTGTAGTGACATCCCCTACATGGCTCCTGTTTCCCTCCCTAGCTCATCTCTTTACACTCCAGGAGTTCCAAATTATGCTTGGCTCCTAGGGTACATTATTCTCTTTCCAGTCTTCTTGCCTTAGCTTTTGCTCTTCCTCTGTCCGTAAAAGCTCTTCTCTGCTTTGTTCACCTGGCTATCTCCTCTCATTCTTTAGCTGTTCCTTTCACTCTCTGTCTTTGCTTAGGAACCTAAGTTCCTTTCTTTGCTTATATGTATTATTTGTATAATTCAAGAACAATCGAAAGGAAGGACACCTGTGTTTTCCCTCTCTGGGGTGCATCTGTAACTGTAGAATTATTTTAAGGAGGTATTATCTTGACATGGTAGTGGTCAATCTTACTGAAGGGTTTTAAGGATACCAAGTCACTTGGCAAAGTCACTGTAAATCTTATTTGAAAATAAGGGGGAAGACTTAATCATCACTCTGTATGTGAAGAAGAATATTTTTAATTACTTTATCGTGTGAGTTACTCTACTTGATCTATACAATATTCACTGACATTATGGTTTCGTGAAAATGAAGCAATAAAATAAAGATAATAAGTTTTATCAGATGAGAATATTTTCACTAATGTGGTCCCCAGAGACAGTGATGAATGGTAAGGTTTTCAGATGATAACTCAGAATTTTGACAACTTCTTGCATTGGTCACCCTTGGGAGCAGTGACAGATAGGGTCACTTGCTGGCTAAGAGAGTGGCCTCATGCAAATCACTAAGCTAATTGGGTTTTCTCAACAGTAATAGGGAATAGAGATGGAGAGCTGCCAGAAAAGATGCAGACACTGAGGCCTTGATGGATTATTAGCTGATTATTTAAGCTGTAGAGGCTCAGGACCTGAGATAAATTGAATTAAGTCCAAAAGAAACTAATAATTTTTTAAACATAAAATTTGGATGTTTCTCATGATCTCTCAGGCAACGAGTGTGATTTGCTATCAGCTGCATTGTTGCAATGGCACTTGCAGATAGCAGAAGGGATGGTGAAAGGTGGGGGGTGAGGCACTTATACACTTAAAACTTCATTTGCAAAGTGGCCTTAATGTGTGTGTTTGAGAGATAAGTCTTAATCCCTTGCATACGATAAGTGTTTTGTAAATGTGTATAGACTGATATTATATGTTGTGTGAAATATTTAAATTAAATGAAAGGATTGCCCTTGCTTTCAGGAACAGTTTTTTATAGTGTGGTTTTGTGTCTGCTGTGTCATGTGGTGTCCTAGATTCCTGTCACTATTATAGAGAAAGGCATGCAAAAGAGAATCAGAATTGCCAGCTTCATTAAGGATATAGCAGGGATATAATTTCGTTTTCCTCAGGGTCATGGAACTGTTGATAGGTTATTTTCTAGCTGACATGCTTGGAGTGGGAGCTCTGGCCTCTTTTCACATTGCTGATTCCCTGGGCAATCTGTCTCTGGGTTAAGCTCTCTTGGGTTGTGTTGCCTTTCAGCATAATGCATTTTTCCAGACTGAACTCTGTCTTTTATATAGGTTGTACCAGAAAACGAAGAAACCACAATGAGAGATAGAGGCAATGTTTTAAATTGTGAAAGCTCATAGTCACAATAGTTTATTTTGTGAGAAAGTACTTGGTCAGTCAAATCTATTCCTTTCTCTCTCTTTATAGAGACAGGATTTTGCCATGTTGCCCAGTCTAGATTCAAACTTGGATCCTCTGGCTTCAGCCTGTGGAGTAGCTGAGATTATAGGCAGGTGCCACCATGCCTGGCTTATTCCTCTTTTGAGGATGATGTTCCTGGGACTTTGCCTAAGACCTTTGTGGGGTAGTGGATCAAAGGGATTTGGAATCAGCCAGCTCTGAGTTTACATCCTGATTCTGCCCCTTGATTGTGTTTTGTATTGAGCCAGCTTTAATTATTTTAGAAATAACTTTTTACTAATTATAAAATAGTAGAGAATTTAGAGAACACTGAAAGTTACAAAGAAGAAAAAAAATTCATGTAACAATAAGATAAAATGCTCATGAATTAACATTCTTTGAAAGTATTGTTTTATACATTTATATGAGATTCAATTATGTAACCATGTAACCATTCTTATATTTTTTGACATTGAAGATGTTTCTTGGTTGGACCATTATAAATGTTGTTGTCATGAAGGCCAGTTGGGTTAGCTCACGCCTTTAATCCCAGCACAGGCTGAGGCGGGATGATGGCTTGAGGCCAGGAATTTAAGACCAGTCTAGGCATCTTAGTGAGACCCTGTCTCTACAAAAAAATGAAAACACTAGCCAGTCATGGTGGCATATGTATGTCTATAGTCCTAGCTACTCAGGAGGCTGAGGTGGGAGGATTACTTGAACCCAGAGGTTCGAGGCTGCAGTGAGCTATGATCATGCCTCTGTACTCCAGCCTGGACAACAAAATGAGACCTTGTCTCTAAAAACATAATAATATAAAAAATTCTAGGCCGGGCGCGGTGGCTCAAGCCTGTAATCCCAGCACTTTGGGAGGCCAAGACGGGCGGATCACGAGGTCAGGAGATCGAGACCATCCTGGCTAACACTGTGAAACCCCGTCTCTACTAAAAAATACAAAAAGCTAGCCGGGCGAGGTGGCGGGTGCCTGTAGTCCCAGCTACTGGGGAGGCTGAGGCAGGAGAATGGCGTGAACCCGGGAGGCGGAGCTTGCAGTGAGCTGAGATCCGGCCACTGCACTCCAGCCCCAGCGATAGAGTGAGACTCCGTCTCAAAACAAACAAACAAACAAACAAACAAAAAAAATTCTAAAAGTATTGTTGTGAAGAATCTCTTTTAATTACAAAAATTTAAGGATCTTTTTCAATGGGGTAGTTTTCTAGGAAGAGAGTTTTGCTTGAATATTTTAAATATTTGCTATTGAAGCTTTTAATACTGGAAAGTTTTTCAGAAAGGCTTTGATCATTTATAGTTTTACCAATAATTGTGGAAGAGTAAAAGGTAAGTAATTTAACTGAGCTTCAGTTTTTAAATCTATTTGCATCATAACATCGGAAGGATATGGCCTAACGTAAAGTACCTAGCCTAGCAACTGGCAAATATTATTAATGTTTTTAGTGTCTGCTTTAATATATTAAGTGTCCATACCATATCATTAGATGCTCTACGGCCCTCATCAGCCATTAAATAAAAGGAAAATAAACTTTTACAGAGTTATATTTGTTGTGATGTAGAATTATGTGTGAGTATCTAGCCTAATGTTCTTTTTTTTGAAAACTGCCTTTTAAAGTAAATGTATTTATTAAGGTGAAAAGTAGAGGGAAAAGACAGTGTGGTATTTACTAAAAGTATTTCTTTTGAATTAATTAGAAAAAACCAGGAAATGATTGCAGTTCATTGGAAGCTTAGCCCAACTGGCCATTGTATTTATACTGGTTTTAATATAGTATCAAATCTTATATTGCACAACTGCTTAAATTCAATGTGTGTTTCAGTCACGTGTTTGTTGGCTGATAGGAGAAGCAAGAGAGTCAGAGATCAATATTCTCGATATCCCAAATTGTCAGTGTTAATTAAAATGATTTGAGGGCTGTGAGCCACCTTAAAAGAAGGCATAAAATGGTATAGTAATTTTAATAACTAAATTGAGAAATAATGAAACTTTGTATCTTATTTTTCTCATTTCTACCTATTCTACAGCATAGAGCTTGGCTGCTTTAGTTTCCTAAGACTGCTGTAACAAACTCCTACAAACCAAATGGCTTAAAACAACAGAAATGTATTTTCTTACAGTTCAGGAGTCTGAAATCAAGCTGTCGGCCGGGCTGGTTCCTCCTAAAGGCTCTGAGGGAGAGTCTGTTCATGCCTCGGTCCTAGCTTTTGGCGGCTGCCTGCATCCTTGGCCTTCCTTGGCTTGTAGCTGCATCACTCCAGTCCCTGCCTCTGTTGTCACAGGGGCCTCTTCCATGTGTTTCTTCTGCCTCTGGGTGTTCTCTCTTCTTATAAGGAACCCTAATGCAATGTGACCTCATCTTGATTACTACATCTGCAAAGACTGTTTCTAGAAAAGGTCATATTCGCAGCTGGCCGGGGGAGAGGGTGAGGAAGAGGAGGGGTTATTACATGAACATATCTTTTTGTGGGGACACAGTTCAACTCTTTACAGTGGCAAACACTAAGTTCAAATAGAAACTGATAATCCCTCCTTCCTCCACATCCACTGCAATCATCTCTAACTTCAGTTTATTGAGTCATGTTACTTAATCACTGGCTTCCCATGCCTACTGTATTTGGTTTAAGTTTTTCTGTTTGGCTCTACCTTTGATAGACAACATAATTTCTGAGAGTAAGAAATTGCTCTCCCTAAGCTTGAATCTTACTTTTTTTCTCTCTTTGTGCTGTCACCCCTGCAGGGAAGGCCTCCTTTCTTCATCTAAGTAAGTCTTATTCTAAGGGTGGGATGCTTTATACTTCCTTTTTCCCTATAGCACCTGGCACAGTGCTAACACATATGTGCTCAATAATTATTTTAATTGATTTTCAGATAAAGTAGAAGGATATAGATTATAGATGGGAAATAAAAGTAAATAATGGCTTTAGGTGCTTGAATCCCAAAATTCAAGTTGCTTCAGAACAAAATTCAAGTTGGTCTGTCTTGATAGCTTCAACTAATCAAGTAGAATATTGTTTTCTCTTTGTTTTAAAATTTCTACCTGGAGCACTAGTGTCATTTTTTAATTTTAATTTTATTTTTTTAGAGACAAAGTCTTTCTCTGTCATCCAGGCTGGAGTGCAGTGGTGCAATCATAACTCACTACAGTCTCCAACTCCTGGGCTTAAGTGGTCCTCCAACCTCAGCCTCCCCCACAAGTAGCTGGTGGTACATGTATGTGCCACCCTCAGTACTGTATTTTAGTCTCATTCTGGTGTTCATCTGTTTTGGCTCTAAAATAGCATGAACATGCCAGGCATGGTGGCACATGCCTGCAATCTGAGTGCTTTGGGAGGCTGAAGCGGGATCACTTGAGGCCAGGAGTTTGAGACTCAGACTGGGAAACATAGTGAGACCATGTCTCTGAAAAAAGTCGGGCATGGTGGTGTGCACCTGTAGTCTCAGCTCCTTGGAAGGCTGAAATGAGAGGATTGCTTGAGCCTGGAATTGGAGGCTGCAGTGAGCTACTGCACCACTGCACTCTAGCCTGGGTGACAGAGCAAGAACTCATCTTTAACAAAAACAAAATCAAAAATGTCATGAGCAGATGCTCCTGTCAAGAGCGTCTCTTGAGAGCAGCCCTTTGGAATTGAGTAGTATAGAATCATATACTTTGATTTTGACTGTAAATTATACTTTTTATTTTATTTTTAAACAGGTCTGTGGCATTTATTATGTGCCAGGCTCTAGTCTATTTGCTTAGCAAATAGACTTGAAGTTTTTGTTATTTATTGTCAATACTGAGTTCTGTGTCTGAAAGATAATTTCTTATCAGTGATGTAATATCTAAAAGCATAAATGAAACCAGCATGTAGTTTGTTTTATCTTTATTATCATCATTGTTACATAACTAAAAAGATGTAAGAGGTTTTGCTCGTCTGGACTTCTCTGCCTCTTCAAAAAGGAGGTCCAAGGCAACACTGCTGCCTCCTCCTTGGGTTCTGTCTTATTCCATTAAGCACCACAATTATAAATTTGAAGGGATATATACCGGGGTACCAAATTTAGTATATGGCCTTATGGAAGCCTAGTCAAGCCCAACTCGTCCATAGTCTGGTGGACCTCAGCTCCAGCTCGGGTTCTTACCGTTACCAGGTCCAGAGCCATTAGCTGGGCTCTGGTGGTGAGAAAATTTATTTTTCTGTTTTGTCATGGGCAAAAGGATAGGAGTTAGCAAGGGTTCATTTGGGTGATATTGAACACGTGTGTGTGTGTGGTGTTTGTAGCTAGAATGAATGAATATTTGCTAAGCCAATAGGCTAGAGCCTGGCATATAATAAATGCCACAAACGTGTTTAAAAATAAAATAAAAAGTATAATTTACAGTCAAAATCGAAGTATATAATTCTATACTACTTAATTCCAAAGGGCCACTCTCAGCATCTCCATAGTCTCCCAGTGGTCTGGGCCTAAGGCTTATCTCCTCAGCCTTCCATTCACCTCTGTTTTGAGATCTTTGTCCTTGGTCTGTTAAGTTTCATGAACTGTAACTTTTGGCAAATGGGAAATGTCCTCACAGAGGAGTTCCTTCAGTTTTCAGTGCAATCTCTTCTATCGTGACCTGCAAAAAACCCGAATTAGAAAATTAGCGTGAATAAGTATTTTTACAAAATAAGTTGACACTTGCTGAGCTTAATTTTTTCCTGCCTTTATGTTCACAGAAAAGAGACGTTGTAAGTCTTAAGGGCAGTGGTGTGTTGGTAAATGTTTAACATCAGATTCTTTCTAAGAAAACCCAAATTTTTAGTGGTTTGTGATTTTCATAGGCTCTAAAAAAAGCCAGGCATAGTGATATTTTCATATCATCATATTGAAAATGATGACTGAAATTTTCATCATTTTGAAATTGGCCATGATGAAAATATCATCATTCAAACTCCCAGTGTGACCTCACTGAAGTGGAGTTGGGCAGAGAAATGGACATAGGCTCTAGAACACCTCTGCAATAGGCCTTGGGTACATGGAGGATTGAGGGGATGTGCCTTAGGTCTGGCCCTTAGAGAGGCTATGAAGATGCTGAGACTGGCTTTTCCCTGTGTTTTCATTTGTCCATACATTCATTCTACAAATATTTACTAAGCACCTGCTATGTACCAGGCACTGCTCTAGGTATTAGGGATATAGTAGGGAACCAAACAAAGTCCTCACCTCCAAGGAGCTTGCGTCCCAGTGAAAGTATTCACAGACTTCCAATTTCACCTCCTTGGGACCCTAGCATTCTCATATTTTGGATAGTTAGAGTCAAGGTCCCATAACACTTTAATTTTGTATTTTATTTTATTTCTGAGATGGAGTTTCACTCTTATTGCCCAGGCTGGAGTGCAATGGCACAATCTCAGCTCACTGCAACCTCTGCCTCCCGGATTCAAGTGATTCTCCTTCCTCAGCGCCCTGAGTAGCTGGGAGTACAGGTGTGAGCCACCACACCCGGCTAATTTTGTATTTTTAGTAGAGACAAGGTTTCTCCATGTTAGTCAGGCTGGTCTTGAACTCCCAACCTCAGGTGATCCACCCGCCTCAGCCTCCCAAAGTATTGGGATTACAGGCTTGAGCCATCGTGGCCGGCCAACACTTTAATTTATTAAATGAAGAAAATAGCATGGGCCCATTTTAGTTTTCCTAGATGTAAAGCAGGGATTATGGAGGAGGAGGTAGAATTGCTCTCTGAATTGTCTCCATCTTGGAATCACAGAGACCTAAACCTTGCAATGTCAGGAGCATTGGCTTGTCTTACATGGGAAACTCATGGTAGATAAAGCTTCGTTAGAAAGTTTGTTGTGTAGATTCCTCTGATGTGCTTTCCAGGCTGATAAGGTTCTAACTTCATCTCTGGTGATCAGCCTTTGTCCTTCCTGGACTCCTTTGCAAATAGCAGGTGCCTCAAGGGGGAAAGTTGGAGAGCAGGGATAGTAAGAGTCTTGCTGGGAGTTCCAGTCCCCTACCTAACCCAGAGGAGGTGACTGTTGCAAACCATTGCCTGTCTCATTAAAAGTTATGATAACTAGAAGCTTATGGAGTGGATAAGCTTCTGGAAACTGAAATTGTGTCTAAGAATCGGGAAGGTTCATATCCTCAAGATGGGTAGGAAAGGGGTTGATGAGGCTACTCTGATGGTAGAACTCTGGAGAGAAAGATGATTTACACATTGGAGGGGAAGAAAAAAATGTTCTCTTTACCTTTCTGAATTCTCAGCTGGGACCCTTGTAACAAAAGGTAGATGAAGAAGGGAAAAGTAAGCTGGGCAAGGTGGCTCAAACATGTAATCCCAGCACTTTGGGAGTCTAAGGCAGGAGGGTCAGTTGAGGCCAGGAGTTCGAGGTTATGGTGAGTTATGATCACAGCATGGCACTACAGCTTGGGTGACAGAGCAAGAGCCTTAGCCAAGTGTGATGGTCTGTGCCTGTAGTCCTAGCTGCTTGGGGGGCTGAGGTGAGAGGATTGCTTGAGCCCAGGAGTTCAAGGATACAGAGGGCTATGATCACGTCGCTGCACTCCAGCCTGAGCAACAGGGTGAGGTCTCAAAACAAACAAACAAACAAACAAAAAACAGATTCCCTTCACCCCCAAAAAAAACCAACAAGAGAAAAGCAAGAAGTTAACACATATGTGTTATATGTATATGGGAGATACCAGAGAAGTGAGTACATTTCAAAGAGGTGGCTTAGTACTCTGGCTTTACAGCATCTTCAACAAAGAACAATAATTATTTACAGAAACGACTGCAGAAAGGGAAAGGACCTTGCACACCTCTCGGGGTGCAAACTGTGGGAAAACAAATAAAATACATGGGAAACTCCTGGTAGGTAAAGCTAAGTTAGAAAGTTTGTGGTGTGGATTAATTCCTCTGGTGCCCTCTCCAGGCTGATGATCAGGCTTTGTTGTTCCTAGACTCCTTTGCAGATTAGGGGGATGGCAGAGAGCTTCTTTTATATCTGCATCTTCCCAGTTGCCTTCAAGTCAAAATAATCCTTATGCCAAAGTGGCATATTTTGGGTTGGCATATTCACCTATCCTACAACATACTCCTCTGGAAGAGGATTTAGGATTCTCAGTGAAGAACTTTGAATCTTGCTGCTTGAAAAACATTGTGCCACACTTACTAATAGGTGGTATGATTTGAGGGGGTGAGATTTTCTTCTAGGAAAATAGGTCCTCAGGAAATTCCAGAAGCTTTAGATAAGTAAAAGCAGAAAGGAGACAAACTTTTTTAAAAATTTAAATTAACTGTTGGATGCTGCCTAAATCCTGGTCAGGTTTGCATGACTCTGCAGAGCCTCTGCCCTTGCTGTTTTTCACCTGTTGGATGAATGATTCATTTGCCCCTGCTGTTTCTCACCTGTTGGATGAATGCTGCTGCTATTTTACATAGCGGCATTCCAGCAAATGTGGATGGTGGACCATTCACCTCTTTGTGTTTATCTGGAGATATGCATCGTTCCATTTATGCCTAAGCCACCTAAATCTTCTTCATTAGCAAGGACTTACATATGCACTATGCTGGCTTGGAATTTAACTCTTGACTCTGCTGTTTTTAACCAAATAAAGAAAACCCCGGCCCTTTTCTGCTTCTAGGACCCAACCGCTTTGGAGTCGTCAGTGTGTTTCCAAGTATGGATTTTGGATTACCTGCATCAGAACCACCTTCCTGCGCTTGTTAAAAATACCCATTCCTGGGATGCACTCCCAGTCTGCTGAACCACAGCCTCTGGAGTGAGGCTTAGGAATTTGCATTTTTAATGAGTTTCTCAGGTAATTCATAGGTACATTAAAGTTTGAGAATCACTGGTTTAGACTCATAGAAGATTAGAGAGGAAATAAACTCGTGTTCCCTTGGAGTCCCAACCTGTGGCCCGTTGGAACAAACGCAGACTGCTTGATGCTGGCGTTAAGCCTGGGAAAGGTTGGTAGCATAATTTTTCTATTTAAATTAGGAACTAGGATACCCACATAATCTGGTAGGTGAGAAAGGACAAAGCCCCTTCTTAAGGATCACCATTCTGTGACACCTTGCTATTAGCAGGCCCAGGTCTGTCATTCCAGTTGAAGGTGAACATAATTAATTACAGTCATTTCATTTTCAGCTGTTAAAGTTTAATTCTCCTAATGTTATATTATGGAACCTGAACATTTGCATAATAATTGACAAAGAAGATCAGTATGAGTAAGCACTTTTTGTGTCTTTGACTCATGCTTTGTCACTCTAATTAGTATTTGTGTGCCAAGTGTGGATTCTCTCAACTCATTAAAATTTTTGAAATCATTCAGGCTCCACACTTAGATGTTTCAGACCATTTGGCCCACTGTTGAGGGAAAAACAACACAGATATCTTAGCTGGGTCCAATGCTGTAATTTTATAGATGTGAAAATCAAGGTGGGGGTGGGGGATGAAGTGACTTGTGCAAGCATGTCGGGGCTGGAACAAGTCCCCAGGTCGTGCTGCTTCTAGGTGGGCGTTCTTTCCTTCTTAGGGCTGACACTCAGCAGGAGGGAAGTATACCTGTAAAATTCTCTGCTGAGTCTCACAGTTCTTGGCAGACAAAGTCTAATACGCCCATTTCTTTTTTTTTTTTTTCTTTCTTTTTTGTTTTCTTGAGACAGTTTCTCTCTTGTCGCCCAGGCTGGAGTGCAACGGCGCGGTCTCAGCTCACCGCAACCTCCTCCTTCCGGGTTCAAGTGATTCTTCTGTCCCAGCCTCCCGAATAGTTGGGATTACAGGTGCCCACCACCATGCCTGGCTAATTTTGTGTTTTTATTAGAGATGAGGCTTCTCCACGTTGGTAGGCTTGTCTCTTGACCTCAGGTGATCCACCCACCTTGGCCCCCCAAAGTGTTGGGATTACAGGAGTGAGCCACCGTGCCTGACTTAATATTTCCATTTCTAAAGACACATTATTTAGTGTTCCCTTGTGAAAGCAGGGAAATTGCATTGAGTTTTCTATTCAGTGTGAGACTTGGAGAAACTGTCTAGTGTCTTGTTCTACATTACTTTTTGAGAGAGGTACAGTGCATGGCTGAAGCAATCTGGACCAGCGGACTACCCTCAGTGCCTGTGAGAGCAGGTGTGTTGTAATTATCAAGTCCTGTGATAATTGTGCTACACTTAATTAATTGGAAGATTTGTCTCTAAGTTACTTTGGAGACCTCCAGGTGATTCAGTTAATGGGGTAGAGCAAGGAGGTGAGGGATGGATTTGTTTTTATTTTGCATTTCCATTTTTCCTTCTTACTCCCTGATTTGCTTTGAAGGCCATCCTGGCTTTATAAAGGGCACAGATATATTTCTTACCGTGTAATTAGCAAGAAAAACATTCTGTTGAACAGAGCAACGCTAGAGGGTTAGCTTGATTGCCTCAGAGGTTGCTGAGGAGCTGGTGTATCTTTATGTCTTCTTTTCAAATGCTCTTTGAGATTGTTGCTAAAGTAGTTTTCTATAATAGAGTGTGTGGTCAATCCTTTTGGGGAAACATGGGTAACATAAGTTAACTGTGAAGAGTAAGTTTGATGACAAACGATTGGGAACTTAGAGCTATTTCTTGAAGGGAAAAAAACTGAAGTTAGTAGACAGCTTGAGGTTTAAGTCGATGGTTTTTGACTTGTAGAACTTGAGCAAAAACTTTATCGTGTGGCAACCTCTGCTCCTTGGCTACTCAGTATCTGTGCTTTTATTATTCCTTATTTAAAGGACCCTGGTTTTGTTTAGGGCAACTGTGTGCCCAGATAAAAATACTTTCCAGACTCCTGTGCAGGTGGGGGTGGCTGTGTCACCAGGTCTGACCAGAGGGTTGTGAGTGGAAGTTTACTGGGTGGAGCTCTGAAATGCTATTTTTCCTGGTAAAAATGAAAAGCTGGGGCATGTCTTTTGCCCTTGACCTTGACCCTTTCCGCCTTCTGCCTGGTATACAACACCTAAGGATACATTCTGCCTGGATACAACACCTAGGAATAGAATAACCATCTTGCAACTCTGAGGACACAAACCATGTGGGAAGTATGGCAGGGAGGAAATTAGAAGTCTAGGTTCTTGCCATAATGACTTCTTTGAGCAGCTGCCCCAGCCCTCTTCTGGAATGTGGGTTACGTGAGAAAAACAACCTTTATCAATTAAGCCATTGTAGGTGGATTTCTGATACATAAATCTGATACATAAACTTGGAAAACTGCTAGTTAGGTGGTCCTTGTACAAGGTGTGTTTAATCATAGTATATTCCAATGGACAGTTTAACTTATTATATAGAGGTGGAAATTTTAGATACAGAGAGATTCCCATGTCTGCAAGGCTTATTTTGTTGGAAATTACAATATGCAGAAACTTGCCAAATATTGGTCCACGTAAGGCAGTGCCTAACAGCAATTGGGTATTACCTGCTCTGTCTGCAGCCCTTTGCTAAAGGAGGATTATATCAAAAGTCAGAGGGATCAGGAGCCAACAAGTTAGTGTGACCCCTTGTTTGAAGGGAGTGGGCCCAGAAGGGTTTGCCTACAATCCACAGGTAAGCTCTGTGAGCACAACCTGGTCATTGCTTCTGAGAGATGTTTGGAGTTCTTTTATTTTTCCTCTTCTGGGGCAGAGATGCTGGTCCAGGATCACATCCATCCATAAATCTGTTACCTTATTTGAGGCAGTTCCACTGAGCAGGCTTTCTTTAATACATTCATTAATCAGCAAATAACCATATTTCTGAATAAAGATTTATCATAGGAATTTTGTAATCACACAATATTCTTTTTTTATTGCTATGCATATATCTTCTGGTTCTTGTTATATGTAAGAAAAATAGAAAATAATAGATTGCTGATTCCGTTTGCTTATGGCGAGAAAGGAAAATAATTACATGGTGAACATTCCAGCATCTTTAGGCCTAAGAAGAAGAAAATTGTCCAAAGACCACACAGAATATTGTAGTGTTTGTTTATGTGCCATGATGATGTTTCTCAGGCTTTGAGCAACTGCAGACCACTTAGACGGTGCTTTATGTACGACTAGACCATAATTTGAGGTAAATTTTTAAAAAGTAAAAAAATTTTGGCTGGGGATGGTGGCTCAAGCCTGTAATCCCAGCACTTTGGGAGGCCGAGACGGGTGGATCACGAGGTCAGGAGATCGAGACCATCCTGGCTAACACGGTGAAACCCCGTCTCTATTAAAAAATACAAAAACTAGCCGGGCGAGGTGGCGGCGCCTGTAGTCCCAGCTACTCAGGAGGCTGAGGCAGGAGAATGGCGTGAACCCGGGAGGTGGAGCTTGCAGTGAGCTGAGATCCGGCCACTGCACTCTAGCCTGGGCGACAGAGCAAGACTCCGTCTCAAAAAAAAAAAAAAAAAAAAAAAAGTAAAAAAATTTTAATAATGAAAAGCTTGTTTGACAAATGAGATAGGAGGAAACTTTGGGAGGTGATGGATATATTTATATCTTTCCTTCATGGTGGTAATGGTTTCATGAGTGTATACCCCAAACTGTTTGAATTGTGTACATTAAATATGTATAGCTTTTTTTCATGTCACTCATACCTCAATGAAGTTTTTTTTTTTAAAAGCATGTTTGAAAATTAATAGTAAATGTTTCTCATATCAGTGAAAGATACCATAATTCTGAAGTAAAATATCTAATATTTAGCTATATGGTGGGTTGCTTATCTAGTGTTTTTTCCTTCTTCATTGTTTTATGAAAATAGAAAATACTTCTTTGTAATTAGAGTCTGTCAGGAATGGCAGTAAATGTGTGATGGCTCCATCAGTTTGGGAAGTTTGGATAATTCAGATTGAAACTGTCTAGAAATGGTGGCAAGATTTCCACCTGAAAATCAAAGTCAGGACTTCTTCAGGTACGAAGTCTGCAAGTCTGTAAGCACATCTTCAAACTCACTGTTCAGTCTTCTCAAAGAAGCTCTATACTTACTCTCAGTGTTCAACATAAACCATGTTTGGGTTCTGGATGAGAGGATCAGGAATATCCAGATACTAACTGCATTGCCGACATTTGCCACTTGAAGCTATGGAACTGCTCCTTCCTGACATTATCTGTGTGGAACGGGAATGTTCCAGTCTCATTCGTCATTTCAAAAGTCTGCATGAGCACCCTTGATGACAACCACAGTGCTTCTGGGGGACCAGTCAGTCTCATGCCCTCTGCCCATTTCTTTGCAGAACATACTGAGAAAACATATACTCAGATCTGATTATAGTCACACTTAAAACTATTTTCTGCAACACCACATTAAGATTAGGAACCATATTGTTGTGTGTCATCTGTTTTGGTGAATAAAGAAGTGGGTGTTTTGGCATAAAGGTAACACTTTTATTTGTATCACACCTTCTTCCTTGCTGCAAACATAGCTGGTTATTCTATCAGCACAGATCCTAATGCACCTTTTCTGATTTATGTTATTGCTTACAAAATAAATGTTAAATAATGAAAAGTCTCTTCTGTAGATTGGGTTATTGGTAACACATAGAGCCAAGAGTTTTTAAGTACTTCTCCCTCAGATGTGTTCCACTAATATGCTAGTTGGTATGCATACGAATATCGTTGGTTTCACTTAACTACAAGGCAAAATACATGCTAGCATACATATGTGGTTGTAATTCTTCCACATTACATGTCATTGATATGTGATGTTTGATAGAGCCATCAATAATTTTGCCAATACTTGCATAGTCAAATTTTCCTCTGAGCATGTGATTTGTCATTAACCTTGTGGCTGGTTTTATTGGTTTCTTAGAAATAGAATAATCTTTATTTGTTTTGTCCCAGGAATGTAACTTTGAGTAATGCCCTTAGTGACAAAATGAGTCAATTTAATACCAGAAAGCATTATTTCATACTTGTTTTGGAACAATTCAGGAAGTTTAATAGGGAGGTTGCTGTGCACATTTTGAAATGTAGTTTGAAAATATTATGAAATCTTTGATGCTTCAAGCTGCTCTTTGATAAGGGTTTGTGACAGAAACACATTGGCAAATGGAATAATTGTCCAATATATTCCTTGCCAGTTGCTGGGACCAACTTCACTTGTGAGAAACCATCCCACTTGCATGTTCACATTCTCTCTCTTTTTTTTTTTTTGAGACGGAGTCTTGCTCTGTCTCCCAGGCTGGAGTGCAGTGGCTGGATCTCAGTTCACTGCAACCTCCGCCTCCCGGGTTCACGCCATTCTCCTGCCTCAGCCTCCCGAGTAGCTGGGATCACAGGCGCCGGCCACCTCGCCCGGCTAATTTTTTGTAATTTTTTTTTTAGTAGAGACGGGGTTTCACCATGTTAGCCAGGATGGTCTCGATCTCCTGACCTCGTGATCTGCCTGTCTCGGCCTCCCAAAGTGCTGGGATTACAGGCTTGAGCCACCGCGCCTGGCCCATATTCACATTCTCTACTTGTACTAGAGTGAGATCCACTGTTTGTGTTTAAAACATGATTGTGAGGTCTGGGATTTTTGTTGCTATATTCATTACTATGTTTATACTGTAAATGAGCACTTTTGAACCATCCATTCATTTGTGTAAGCTAAGGATAAAACACAACACATTAGTAATAGTGAGAAATGTAATTTTTATTAACAGACAGTAACATACAAAGATGTTAAACCATGTTAAAAGGGGCCAGCTGCACCCAGTACTGCTTTTAGGATTGTGGTGAGTGTGATGATTAAGAACATAACTGAATTGCTATGAAAAATCCTAATCAGTTTTGCATTCAAGTGCAAGGTATATGGGAATAAAACAGTTTCTCCCAAACAGCCAAATCCCCATGGGACACTTGACTGACTGATTGCCTGAGAACTCTGTACTGTTAGGCCCTTTAGTGACATAGTAGGTAGTAGGTAGACAGTCATGCCTTTTAATAGGAAGTTTCTAAATGTATCCATTCATTCATCAGCATTAATTGAATGCTAAATATATGCCAACCACTTTATTAAATGCTGGCGATATAAAGATGACTAAGATTCAGTTGGTTCCTCAGGGACCCAGTTTATAGTCTGTTGGGGAAGACAGAAATATAAACTAAGTTATAATTCATTATGCTAAGTGCGTGCTGGAGACAGGCCAGTGAGAGCACAGCATGGTACTTGGAGATCATAGGGTTGTGGGAGCATACATTATAAGGTGAAAAGTGAGGCTGGAGGGGTGGGCAGAAACTAGATCCCCCAAGACTGAACTGGCTGGTTAGGAAGCTTTGAGTTTGTCTTCTAGGCCATGGAGTGGTTTTAAACAGGGCAGTGATAAGGACAGGTTTATGTTTTAGCAAGATAATTCTGTGGGCTGGGCGAAGGTTGGAGATGATGGAGGTAAACCCAGAAGTAGGGAGACTATGAGGCTGTCGTGATTTCTAGCTAAGGTATAATGAGGGCTTAGGCAAGGGCATGGCAACAGGGTTAAAGAGTTTGTGACACATTCAAGAAGTAAAGGAGATAAAAGTTTCAGGACTTGGTGATTGACCAGGGGTGAAGGTTGGGTTAAGACAGAGCGAAGGATGATGCTTCGTTCTCTATATTGGGCTTCTGAGGGGGTGGAGGGGAAAGAGCGAGTGAGAGGGAGAGAGAGACAGAGAGACAGAGAGAGAGACAGAGAGACAGAGAGATTAAGTTTAGGAGAAGCAGGTGGGGTAAAATAGGGTATATAGGAGATAAAGCATTAAGTATTAAGTTTGGTACAAATTGAATTTAAGGTACCTGTGAAATACCCAATTAGATCTAAGAATCTAAAGCTGCTGGAGGGTATAAGTATGGAAGTCATCAAAATGGGTGGTAGCTCAAACCATGAGAGTAGATGAGTTCGCCTAATGTTGAGTGGGCATTTTAATAAGCAGGCTGGAGAAGAGGAGTGCCATATAGGAGACAGCAGACAGTAAATAAATGGTCAAAGAGGTGGCAGGAGAGCTGTGGTAGTGAAGTGCCTCAGAAGCAAAGGGAGCAGAGGGTTTCCAGGAGGGAGTGATCGATAGCATCCAACCCAGCAGGGAGAGACCAGACAGTGTCCACTGGATGCAGAGGAATGCACGATGACTTTGGGAGAGAACTGTTTCAAAAGAGTGGCAGGGGCCCATTGCTGTATTTTTGGAAGTGAGTGGAACGTGAGAAAGTAGAGAGTGAATTTCTCCCTTTGAAGCCATTGCACCGAGAGTTTAAGATTTCCTAGCCAGAGAAGTTCTGAGTCTTGAGAAGGTTGAAGGTGTTTACTACGTGCATGAGTAAAGAGAAGTTTAAGTTCATTGGAGTTGATAAGTATAGGAATTGTGAGTCTTGTCACCCACATAGGACTTTGAACTTATCCTAAATAATGGCAAGGCCTGGGTGGGACAGAGGCTAGGAGTCAGGTACTAAAATCTTTAGCAAATGAGAAGGAGTTACCCGGAGGCTGATAGGTTACAGAAACAAAGAGGGAGTAGAAAGAGTTGTAACCAGATGACAGGAGTTAAAGGAGTCAGAGTTTTAGATTAAATGTAGAAGGGCAGTGTGTTAGACGTACAAATGGGGGGGTGGGTGAGGAATAGGATGACCTTATTCCCAGCCTTGAGGTAGGGTGCCCAGGAGACGGCACAGCATCCAGGGGGAAGTGGTCCATTGCCTTTTGGTTAAGGCCAAGGTCTGTGAGGTAGGCAGGATGTTGCCAAGTGTTAATCCTATCATGCAACAAGTTGCAGAGGGTCCAGTAAGAGGTTGGAGAGGAAAGGGGAGGAAGGTCAAGGAGGGGAAGCTCTGAACAGCATGGGCAGGAGGGTGTGAGAGTACAGTTTTGGACATATGACAAGGATGTGAAGTGTGGTGGGATTAAATGGCCTAAACATTTCAATAGACCTTTGGGATGAAGTTGCTTTAGGTTTCCCACAGGCATCTAAATATCAGCTGATGACCACTGACCTGTTCCAGTCAAGGCTGTGTGGCTCCTGGGACCATATTCTTCCAACATTGCAGAAGGAGGTTAAGTGAGCTCCCAAGCAGCAACACCGTCATTGGTTAAGGTTTTAGTACTGGACAGGGAGTTATGGAACAGGGTTTTAGTCCTAGCTTTGCCTCTAACCTATTTTATGGACTTGGGCAAATCACTTAAACTTTTAAGGCCTCACTTTCCTTATTTTTAAGTGAGGGGTAGGCCCAATAGTCTCTAAAATGACAGTTGATCCCATTTGTTCTCTAGTTTTCTTCCGTTAAATGTGGCACGTATGGTACTATTGTGGTATCATCACAGCACTCAGTAACCCCTCGGTAATCTTCACCGAGGTGTACCACCCTTCAGGCCCAGCCACACACACATACATCCAGCAATGCCTACTCTCGTCTTACCCCATCTATGATGTTCAGGGAGGACCGTGTCCTCAGTGCCTAAATACATAGGGTTTCTTCAGTGTTGGCCTTTTGGCCACCCAACCCTCCCTGACTGTCACTCTGGGCATTTACTTTTTGTTTTATTCTCTTCTTTAGAATAATAGTGAGCTTTATTATCCAAAGAGCTTTAAAGTGGTTTTACAACTAAAGGCAGGAACCCTTGTATACTGGTATGAATGTAAATTAATTGGAACAACCATGTGGAAAAGGGTGTATAGAGGTTCTTAAAAAATCTAAAAACAGAACTACCATATGATCCAGCAGTCCCACTTCTGGGCACGTATCCAAAGGAAATAAAATCAGTATCTCAAAGAGATACTGCATTCCTATGTTCATTGCAGCATTGTTCACAATAGTCAAGATAAAGAATCAACCTGTGTCTGTCGACAGAGGAATGGCTAAAGAAAATGTGATACACAGACACACACACACACACAAACACACGAATATTATCTGGTCACAAGAAAGAAGTCTTGTCATTTGCAACAACGTGGCTGATCCTGGAGGACATTGTGCTAAGTGTAATAAGCCAGCCACAAAAAGATAATACTGTATGATCTCACTTACATGTGGAATCTAAAAACATTGAACTCATGGAAGCAGAGGGTAGAACGATGGCTGTCAGGGGGTGGGAGAAATGGGGAGCTGTTGGTCAAAGGGTAAAAAGGTTCGGTTGTACAGTATTAATGTGTTCTGGATATCTGAGGTACAGTGTGGTGACTATCATTAGTAATACTGTATTTTATTTGCCAATACAATACAGTATTGAAATACAATACTGTATTGAAATTTGCCAAGGGAGATCTTAAACGTTCTCAACACACACACACACATGCACACACACAAAGGTAACTATGGGAGGTGATGGATGTGTTAATTAGCTTGAATGTGGTAATCATAATGTACATGTGTATCAAAACATCATGTTGTATACCTTGAATATATATAGTTTTTATTTTCAGTTATACCTCAGTAAAGCTGGGAAGAAAGAAGTGCTTATAGTGAAGGAAAATGTGGCTGTGTCATTGTTTTGAACATCTCTGTCAGGAAATACTGCATGAGTAATGGAAAGAGCATGGAGTTGGGGCCGTGTACGGTGGCTCATTCCTGTAATCTCAGCATTGTGGGAGGCCGAGGCAGGCAGATCACTTGAGGTTAGAAGTTTGAGGCCAGACTGGCTAATATTGTGAAACTCCATCTCCGCCAAAACATACAAAAATTAGCCAGGTGTGGTGGCATGTGCCTGTAGTCCCAGCTACTTGGGATTCTGAGGCAGAATTGCCTGAACCTGGGAGGTGGAGGTTGCAGTGAACCGAGATCCCTCATTGCACTCCAGCCTAGGCAACAGAGCAAGGTGCAGTCTCAAAAAAAAAAAAAAAAAAAAAAAAAAAAAGAAGAAGAAGAGCACATAGTTAGGAGCCAGGAGAGCTGAGCTTAATGCATCTGCAACCTAATTCATAGGTGGATGCTAATTTAATACAGGGCAATAAAATGCCTAGAAAAGCATTTGCTCACATTTGATGGAACATCTTTTCTGTTTGCCTACCTTTGGATCTGGGGGAATTTGGGGTGAATATGACTGTAAATGAGTGTGTTCGAGGATGTTCACTTGAACATATCAGTGTGGCTGGGGTTGAGGGACAGGAGAAACTTATTCTTCTCTTAACTTTGTCCTCCATCTTGTTTTTATGTTTTCTGGCAACAGTAACTTTGATAAAAGAGATCTTCCCAAGCCTGATGAGACAGCAAACTAAAGAATGAAAGAAGGGTGGATATAAATAGCACTGAGGACCAACATGGATTTTTAGGTGTTTTCAGAGCTGCTAGACTCAGTAATTGGGTTTTCTTACGAGACTTTTAATTACTTTATTAAGAAAAATAGGAGAAAATAAAATTGAACAGATTAGGCAGCCAAGCTCTGGAACTAGTAAAGAAGGTTCTATTTGTGAGTTGAAGAGGTAACCTTATTTTTTCCCCCTGATTCTAAGACCATGTTGAAGGAACAGAAGATACTCTAGATCACCTGTTCTCTTTCATTCATTCTCTCTCTCTCTGTCTCTGTCTCTCTCTCTCTCTCTGTCTCTCTCTTTTTGTAACACGGTCTGGCTCTGGAGTACGGGTGGGATTTCAGCTCACTGCAACCTCCGCCTCCTGGGCTCAAGTCATCCTCCTACCCCCAAGTGGGACTACAGGTGTATGCCACCACGCCCGGCTAATTTTTGTATTTTTTCGATAGAGAGGGGGTTTCGCCACATTCCCACTACAAAAATTTACTACCAGAAAACAAGCTAAGAAAAATGGTAGTTTTCATGAGATACAGGATGGGCCATTCCATAATAACAGCAATAGAAATTAAATTATAAACATTAACATCAACATCAACATCATTAACATTATACCCCTTACACTGGAACAGCTGGTAGAACACCACTTTGAGTATTCAGCTCATACTGATCTTGTATGCAAGAAGATGAGAGAGAAGGTGTGTTTAAATGCCATTTTATTAGGCCTTAATTCGCTGTGCACAAGAGGGTGGTAGCAATGGATTTAAGTTCAAAGGAAAAAGAGGCTCCTGAAATTCCCTCTTAAGTGTAGCATCTGTAATTTATTTCACATGTTTACTATCAATTTTATTTTATTTTATTTTTATTTTTTTTTATTTTTGAGACGGAGTCTCGCTCTGTCACCCAGGCTGGAGTGCAGTGGCCGGATCTCAGCTCACTGCAAGCTCCGCCTCCCGGGTTCATGCCATTCTCCTGCCTCAGCCTCCCCAGTAGCTGGGACTACAGGCGCCCGCCACCTCGCCCAGCTAGTTTTTTGTATTTTTTAGTAGAGATGGGGTTTCACCATGTTAGCCAGGATGGTCTCGATCTCCTGACCTCGTGATCCGCCCGTCTCGGCCTCCCAAAGTGCTGGGATTACAGGCTTGAGCCACCGCGCCCGGCCTACTATCAATTTTAAATATACGTTAGTAGGACCATGAAAGAAGTTATGTTTATGAAGCTGAAGCACTTATTTTTATTCTTCTGCTCAATTCTCTTCTTCCTCTTCCTCTTCTTCTTCTTCTTCCTTCTTCTTTCTTCTTTTTAAATATGTATTTCTTGAGTCAGGGTCTCGCTCTGTCGCCCAGGCTGGCTCACCCAGACTGGAATGCAGTGGCAGGATCGTAGCTCACTGCAGTCTCAAACTCCTGGACTCTAGTGATCCTCCCACCTTAGCCTCCTGTATAGCTGGGACTACAGGTGCATACGACAACACTCAGGTTAAATATATATATATATTTAGGTTAAATATATATATTTAGGTTAAATATGTATATTTAATTTAAATTTAAATTAAACATACATATATTTAAACTCATATATATGTTAAACATTGGGAAGAATATAGAATAGATTCCAAAATATCTGCAAAAAAATATATACCAAATAAGTCAGATGATGACAGATGGTGGTTTGTGTATGTGATTTTGAGTTAAGCAAGATGATAAAGAGAGTATTTTAAATTTTTATTATACTTCATAGTTTTAAAAACATTTTCACATATGTTATTCACTTTTCTCAACGTACCCATTAGGTAAGGAGGATCGGCATTAAAACCTCATTTCCTACATGAAGAAATTGCGAGTCAGGATTTGACCAAGCTCACGGAGCTGAGTGGCAGATTGGATAAAAATCTGTTTGCTGACTCTTGATCCGTTGGGCTTCCTAATACTGCCTGTTGTCTATAAATAGATAACATTGAAAAGCCCAATATTTACAAATGAGTCAACTTTGCTTGTATGTGAGAACATATGCAGTTCTCCAGGAATGCTTTAAAAGTGTCAGCTTCAAGAGTAGTATGAAAATATTTGTCCATCCAGTGTGGATTCTGCAAAGACAAATATTTCTCTGAAAACACCTTGCCAAACAAATTATTTCTTTGTAGTCAAAGAAACAATAGAAATTCAAATTTGTATTGTCATGATAATCTAAGACATTTTTAGAAACGGTTGGTTTTGGCTTTTATCAGGCTTAAAAAGCGAGATAGTGGCTTCTGTATTTAGGAATTTTGAAACTATTAATTTTCACAGGTAGAAACAAAGCCATTATTCCAAACAAAAGTGAGTCAACTTGGCCTGGCACCAACAGATGGCGGTATTGGTTGTGTACTGGGCTCCATTTTCTGTTGTTAGTCAATGGAAGACTCATATTTGCTGGAATTGCAGTTAATTTTTTGTTTGTTTGTTTTTGTTTTTGAGACGGAGTTTCACTCTTGTTGCCCAGGCTGCAGTGCAATGGTGCCATCTTGGCTCACCGCAACTCCCGCCTCCCAGGTTCAAGTGATTCTCATGCCTCAGCCTCCCAAGTAGCTGGGATTACAGGTATGTGCCACCATGCCCAGCTAATTTTGCATTTTTAGTAGAGACAGGGGTTCTCCATGTTGGTCAGGCTGGTCTCGAACTCCCGACCTCAGATGATCCACCTGCCTCGGCCCCCCAAAGTGCTGGGATTACACACGTGAGCCACAGCGCCCAGCCAGAATTGCAGTTAATGTTTAAGGGTTTTATGACATTATTAACCTCATGTAAGGTGTATGGAAAGCTATGATAATAAGAAACATTCTATTACTCCAAGTCTTACTGACTTTTAAGAAAATAAGGATGGTAAAAGGTGAAGCAACAATGACGACTTCCCTAAGTATGCAAGAGAAGAATCACTTGACACCAGAATGTTTCTGAATGACAAACTGCAGACCATGTAACACATGTAAACTACTGTCCCAATGCAGCTAAGAATACATAGCAAGATGAAAGAAATGTGATTGAAGAGAAGGAAGAACTTTGGAGTTTGTTACTGCAAAAAGGTCTGTCAATATAAAAGAAGGATGCTAATTAGGCAAATATTAGGAGAAGATGAGGAGAAGGTTTGGTCTGGTGAAAATGGATGGTATCACAGGCTTTATGACGGTTCCCATCAGCAGATCATCCATGTGAGATGTCATTGGTAAGCATCTGACATAACCCCTGAGGGGTTGTCAGCTCTTGGGGAGTGACTCTTGAGGGGAGTTGTTACTTACCATGCTACAGGTCAGTTTTGGAAAGAGATGCCCAAATCTAAGGAAGATCAATGAAAAGAAGAGGAAGATGACTGGTATTGCAACTCTGAAGTGTCACCTACCTATTTGGTGGAAACTCATACAGAGACTGCAGACTTACATAAGTCACTTGAGACTTACAGACATCTTCTCGATACCTAACCTTTATGTAATACATGTTGAGTTCTTCATGTCATTAGGTTTTGGGGAAAGCATGGCTAGTTGATTTCATAGATTTCCTTTGTTGTGCAGTAATTTTAATACCTACCCTTGAAAATCTTTCATCAGAAACATTTAACAGGGGCAGATTTTCATCAGCTTGAATTTCACCATCTGCCTTTGTACTTTTCTGCTTGGTGATAAAGATGTAGTGAATGAATAGAGTGGCCAAAAGGGGGACGAGAATAGAATAAGATGAAAGGCAAGTGACCAGTTGGCAATTGTGGGGGCTGACTTGTGGTGATGGTGAGGGTGCAGGGTGCCCATAGATAGGTGTCAGTGCCTTCCACTTGGTTGGTCTACTAGGAAGTTACTTCACCTTCTATTGAATATATATTAATAAGAAAAACCAGCCCATGGCTGGTTAACTTCTCATAGAATGAGATGCTAATGTATGAGCTTAGGTCACCCATGAAATTCACAGATTTAGTAGCTCTTCATTTGCCGCAGCCAGTGTTGGAGTTTTCAATTCTATGCTGTCATCTTGGCCTGTGATATCCCCGCCTGCACACAGCTGGGTCAGAAATCTTTCAATTACATTTGATTTCTCTCTCTTCCTCTTTCTCATTCTCAAATTGATTCTGCCCCTGAAATATTTCCCATTATCACCTGCCACTGCTCTAGTCCAGACCTTGTTATCTGAGAAACAGTGTAGTGAAAATTTGGGCTTTGGAGTCAAACTTGATTTAAGAATCTGTTCCTTCCACCCACTAGCTTTATGACTTTGGGAGAGCTGCTTAACTTTTCTCTAAGCCTCTGTTTTCTCAGGCAGAAAATGTGGTTAGTTATAGTACCTACTTTGTGAGGTGGTCTTGAAGATCGGATAAGACAATACAAGTATAGTGCTTAATGTTTAAAACATGTTAGCTATCAGCACCTGTATTTTTTGAATGGACTCTTAACTGTTTTTCGTTTCTCTGATCTTTAGCTTCTACAAGCCATTTCTCCTATTGCTACCAAAGTTATTTTCTTACAGCACTGTTTGGATTCTATTATTCTCATGATCACACACACACACACACACACACACAAACAGATATTTTGGATATTTGTCCCCACCCAAATCTCATGTTGAAGTGTAATCCCCAGTGCTGGAGGTGAGGCTTGGTGGGAGGTGTTTGGGTCATGGGAGCAGATCCCTCATGGGTTGGTGCTATCTTTGTGATAAGTTAGTGAGTTCTTGTGAGATCTGGTCTTTTAAAGGTACATGTGGCACCTCCCCCCCAACTCTCTCTCTTGCTCTTGCTTTCATCATACTATGTGCCTGCACTCCCAGAAGCAGATGCTGACATTATGCTTCCTGTACAGCCTGCAGAACTGTGATTCAATTAAACCTCTTTTCTTGTAAATTACCCAGTCTCAGATATTTCTTTACAGCACTGCAAGAACACTCTAATACACGCTCTAATACGCTAGCAGCAGCAGCAACAACACAATGAAGTCCTTTCCTGGTATCTCATTACGTAGAGGATAAAGTTGGTCTATTTTAATCTCTTACAATTGGGTCTCATCTTGCAAGGGATGTCCTGTTGTGTCCAGCCTCATGTCCTGTTGTATCCAGTTGTCAGCCTGTACTCCTCCTCATACTCCCCATCTTCTCTGCACACATTATGTATGTTTAGTTTTCTCTCCATCGTTAACTTCATCCTGCTTCAGTTTGGAATGAGCATCCCAAATGCCCTCCCTCACCTGTTCATTCTTCAAGGCCCACCATGTCAGATTTCATACCTCCTCTTTTCTCCTACAATGTTGTTTGTATCTCTATTATATAACTTATTTCTTCTTTCCTTAAAAGAGTTTTACTGAGTTATTTTCATGCCACTGCCACCAGCGTATTCTAACCTTGGGAATGTAAGGAACTTGTTTGAGGAATCTTTGTATTCTCTATAGAGCCTAACTCAGTGGGTTGCATATTTGTAAGTGCTCAGAAAATAAATGCTGAATTGGATAAAATTGGCCTCATTATCCCTTTCCCATTAAAAAGCAATCTAATTTGCTAATTCAGGGTTTATTTATGAAAGTCTTCCCATTTTAGCTTTTAGGTCACTCAGTAGGGATCAGTACATAGCATGGTGTTGACATTAGATGAATGTATGTGCTTTGAATTCAAATCCTGATTTGTTAGCTTCCCAGGCAGGTTGACTTTTTTGGTTGCTAGGAAATCAAGTAATAGAAAGGTATCACTCCGTCAGTCATTGGTCACCTGCACGGGTGGAAAAGTTTGTGCAGATGCTCTTGAGATGAAGAGTGAGGACTTAGTTTTTTCAGGGAAGCTTGGGAAAGGGCTTTAAAGCCTTTAGCCATAGAACAGTGAGGAATTACAGTAGAGTGTTAGGAAAGGGACCATGAGGATGAGGTCAAAGTGACAATTGAGGAAGGCAACTTTACCATGTGGTGAGCACTGTCTGTTGTGTATTAGTTCTGTTAAAGGCAGTGAATCCTGCCCTAAGGGATGGAGGAAGTACTGTATTTCTCTCTACAGAAATACTGTGCAATGAAATGTACTCCCACATCTCCACTCTCTACCTTGCCCTATGTGATAAGAGATGGAAGGATATTAACAAAGAATGGTTTATTAGTCCCCACTTTTTCTTTATGGAACTCTCTTACTCTTTGATATCATGTCAGATTGGAACCTCAAAAGATTATTTTTTGACTGCTCCATTAGACCCCAATTTAGTGTTCTTCATCTGTTTTGGGCCACTGGCCTGTTGAGGATATGATGCAAGTTATGAACCCATTCCTTGGCTAAATGCACACGTATTCTAAAATTTTTACATAATTTCACATAGTTTATTGACCCTCTCAAAGTCTGTCCTTGTAATTCCCTGTTTAAATTCTGTGCTTGCCAACTGTATTAGTTTTCTATTATGCTTAACAGTTAGTAACTTAAAACAACACAATGTATTATGTTAGTTTCTGTGGGCCAGGATTCTGTCATGGGTAAGCTGAGTCGTCTGCTCAGGGTCTCACCAGGCTGAAATGAAGGTGTCAGTGGGGGCTGCGATCTTATCTGAGGCTATCTTAGCTGAGATCCTCTTCTAAGCCCATTCAAGTTGTTGGCAGAATTCAATTTCTTGCAGTTCTAGGATGGGGTCCTCATTTTCTTGCTGGCTGTTACCTGGGACTCTAAGCTCCTAGAAACCCATCCTCAGTTTGTAGTGAGAGGGCCCTCTCACAGCATCACCTCACTTCCAAGTCAGCAGGAGAATCTCAGTCAGTGGGCTCTGACAGTCTCATATATTATGCAGTGCAATCGAGGGAGTGGCATCCCATCATACTTGCAGGTCCCACCCACACTCAATGGGAGAGGATTATACAGGGTATGTAGACCAGGGATTGGGAATCTGGGGGGCTCAATTTAGAATTATGCCTCCCACACCAATGATCTATTTTGTTAGTTTTCTGGTTTTGGTGTTATGACACACTGATAAGTAGAGATACATTGTAAGATATCACAAATAATATGTTATCAATAAAGTACTGGAATTTATCATTTTCTTCTAATAGAAAGAGATTCGTGGTTATCCCTTAAATGATGTCATTCCCTTTTGCTGCTCTCTTGAAGGGAATAGAAATGATGAAGTTGCTGTAGCTCCCCTGTAGTAGGCCCCCAAGATATCCATGTCCTAATTCCTGGAACCTGTGGCTATTACCTTATGTGGCAAAAGGGGTTTTGCAGATGTGATCAAATAAAGGATCTTGAGATGGGAGATTTTCCTGGATTATCCGGGTGGGCCTTTAATGTCATCACAAATGTTCTTGTGAGAGCGAGGCACAGGGAGGGAGATTTGACTACAGAAGGAGGAGATGTGACTATGGGGACAGGAGGTTGGAATGACACAAGGAAGGGATCATGAGCAGCCTTTAGAAGCAAAACAGCAAGGAAACAGATTCTCCCTTAGAGCTGCCAAAGGAACTGCTAATGCCTTGACTTTAGCTCAGTGAAACTGATTTTGGACTTCTGGCCTCCAGAACTGTAAAAGAATAAATGTGTGTTGTTTTAAGCCATGAAATGTGTGGTTAACTTGTTTTTTAGCAGTCCTAAGAAACTACCCTTTAATAACTGTGTTTACTTCTAGATATACTAATGGGACACCACCACCTCACATCTATGGTGTCTACATTAAAAAAAAATATGCACTGAGACTATTTGGGGATAAAGTTGGAAGAGGTCAAACAAGATGGGGAATATTTCTAAGGATCACATGTGATTGGGGTAAAGGATTAATATTAGGCTATTGCAAAGAGGCAGTAGGCCTTTGAACAAGGGTTCAAAATAAATAATAAAATAATAATAAATAATTGAGAGAAACAAAAGAATGAAGGGATTAAAAAGGGAGCAAAAGGTGAGGAAATGAAGATGAGAAGAGAGAAGAAAAAATTAAGGAATGGAGAAGTACAGTTTGGCCTCATAGATGTGCTCTGTAAACAGCTTGTGACAAGTGGCTCTTGTCTGGGAGGATTGATGGCTCAGGGCTGCACCTCTGGGAGCTGAGACACCTGCCCGAGGTCGGCATCGTGACAAAGCTGTTTCTTCTCCACAGCTCGGCAGTGATGTCATGAGCAGCTTGCCGCTGCCTCGTGTGGCTTCAGCTGGTGTGTCTGGGACTCCAGATCCAAGAATCTCTGCCTTCTTTTAAAATAGTTTGATGGAGGAAAAGATATAGAGTATTTTTTATTTCACCAAATCTAAGTATTTTCGAAACTACTCATGATAGAGTCCTTTTTAAAGAAAAATGATGGACCGTAAAATAGCAAAATAAAAAGCTCACCACAGGGTTCTTTAAAAAAAACAAAGCAGTTGTGGGGATGAAGGTCAGTGCTGCCGCTTGAACAGAATGCAGAGGGGAGTGTATACACAGTGCTTTTGGAAACTTAGATGTCTCAGAAAATGTTCTGTAGGACTAAGCACTTATTTGGGGGATTTTTTCTTTTTTTTTTTTAGACAAGAGTTTTGCGCTTGTTGCCCAGGCTGTATTTGGGGGAATCCTTACTTCACTAGCAAGCCCATTTCCAGTGACCTCAGACTCTTATGAAGCCAGATCTGTTACCTCATCGGACAGGTCATTCAGGTGAATATCAAGTGTCTGCAGAGGACAGACACTGGCCTGGCTCCTGCCCCTTCTTATGGGCTCAAGACTGTCCAGGTAGCCCCTGCACAAGGACTGGCAAGCTGATGGTTACTGAGATTTAGGTCTGTCCCCACATTTCATTGTAACTGCTGGGTTGATGGGCTAATGTTAGCACTAATTAAAGATGTCTCTCTTAAAGTCCTTATCCTGAGCATTCCTAAAAGTCCAAAAAAAAAAAAAAAAAAAAAAACCCACAGCAAGCGTTTTGGAAAAGTAATTTTAAAAATGACTGTATGCATAAAACATTGCTTTGTCTTTGAGTGACCTTTTTGACTGACCTAGATACCATGGTTAGCCATGTGCCAGTTCCAGGGAAGACGTGCCGGAGTTGCTAATTCCTACTTCATATCTCATTTGTACGCCTTACTAAAATCGGAAGATCCCCTTTCTGCCCTGCCTTCGTTTAGAAGCTACCTGATACTCACAGTCAGCACGGGGGCCCTGCTTGTTCTTAGGCTGGTTTATGGACTGTCTTTGTTGAGAAAAACCACTCTGCAGCCTGTATTCTGATCATATCACCAATCACATTGCTCCTGACCATCAGTCACTTTTGTCAAAACAGTGACAAGGACTCCAAGAGCCTGGAGAAACCCATTGGTGGGTGGCTGTTTGTGATCCCAGACTTTTGTTCTGCTGCTAGCTTCCTGCTCCTGCTTTCTCCTTGCACCAGTGTAAACCTCAGTTCATTCATTCCTGGTGCCCTTTGGACTTAGCTATCTCATAATGATGGTAGAAGGTCCTTCCAGCCCCATCCCACTTCTCTAGTAAGATGTCATTTATTGTCTTAATGGGTGGCATCATGGCTTAGACTTTGGTTGGATCAGCCTGAGTAAATAGCTGGAATCCAGGTAATAATGTAAACATTGAAAGAGACTTCAAAGCTCATGTAAAATCTTGCTCTCCAGCCACTCAAACTGTCTCCTATTCCAAAATCTTGAGCAGCGATGCTGTAGTTCACATCACTCATCATAGATGGTCCTGAGCCGTCTAGATGGTGGTCGGGATACTCCGGGCCCCACTCTGCCTTAGCCTTGTGTCCACTCCTCACTTCACCCTTTTCCTCTTTTCTCTCCTGTCAGTTTGACCTCATAAATATGTCTCCAGGATCTGCTCTTTCTCCGCTGTTTACTCATGTCTTGTGGAGAGGTGCTAAGTAGATTTCTGTCCCTACTGTCTCTTGCTCCTCCAATTCTAAAATCATCCCCACCCCACATCTGCTGATTTCACTCAGCCACCTAAAATCCTCCCTTGGCCCTGAGTAGCCTCCAGGGTGAGGTTGAAACCCTGGGGTCTCTGAGGTGTTTCCCAGCTGGCTTGCCCCTCGCCTCCCCTCCTGCCAGCCATGACCTTGGCATTTCCTGGCCAGCTGTGCATTTCCTGATGTCCTCGTCTGTGTGTCTGCTGTCTCCTCTCCCATCATTCTCTGCCTAACTCATTCTCATCCTTCACATTTGGAATCTGAACCCCTAGTTTGAGTCCAGTGCCCCTTTTCTGTGGGCCCATTGCACCTTCTAGCAGAGTCCTTAAACCGGACACAGCACGATGGTGGTAGAATCAGTTGGCCTTGGCCCCACTAGATGTGTGGCCCATGTATTATGGGTCTGATTGGCATCAGCTGGCATGAACCCCTGCAGATTCGTTCTGCACTTTATAGCTTCATCTCAGGACATCACCTGCCACTTTCCTCTCTACTCTCAGAGTAAGAACCATCTTCCTGAAATTAATCTTTCACTTGGATTCTGGACTCCTCATGACTCTGTTCCACATGTTGATTATACCTCGTATGAATTCTCTTTCTCCTCTCTGGATGCCTGCCCACACCTCAGGTTTCCATTCTTTCCTTCTGTCTATCCCTTGCCTGATCCTGCTGCTCCGTCTTTTTCCATCAGTTTTAGAACACGGGCACCACTGCCCACTCCACCTCGCTCCCCCTTTGTATGCTTTCCAATGTGACTTCTGGACAGTCCACCTTCCTCATATGTTTCAGTGATTTATTTCTTCACACATTTATGGTATCATTTAAAATAGTACATTTTAAAAATTCAACTTTTATTTTAGATTCGTGGATACACATACAGGTTTGTTACACAGGTGTTTTGCATGATGCTTACGTTTTTGAAAAATGTTTTTCAAAGTAAGAATTCCCACATTTCTGAGTTGGTAGTTTTATACATATATTTTTCTCTTAGAATATCTTGGTTCTTAAAAATTAACATACTCACTTAAAAATCCTATAATATACTTAAATTAGTTTCAAAATTGCTACTGACAGTAATCCTAGTAGTGAAGTTTGCTATTTCTTACTGTTCTTTTTGTCCTTAGACTATATATTTACAAGGATGTACAGTGTTCAAAAGTTTCTTGAAATTATTCTTTCTTTGTGTGATTATGTTACTAATATGAGACACAATTACATTTACTTGTTTCTGTTTTGTTCAATCACAGGGTTTGTTTTTCCCCATTTTATTTTAATGCAATTTATTAAATATGTTAAACAGTTACCTTGTTCAAAATGGAGAAGTATATTAAGAGGGATAATTAGAAAAGTCCAGCCTGTCCTTTCCACAGCATCCATCTCACCCCTTATAAATATCCATTTTCCATACATTTTAAAATTTATATTTCTGGTATTTCTTCTGCAAAAATAAGAAAACATGTAGTATATGTATTCTTATTTTCCACTTTTTCTTATACAAAAAATAGCATACCATATATTCTTTTCTACACTTTTCTTTTTCACTTAATAATATATCTTAGAAGAAATCCTTTCATATCTACTCACAGAGATCTTGCTCATCCCTTTTTATGATTAACAGAACTCCACTGTGTGTACATAATTTATTTAACTGGTTCCCTCTCAGTGGATGTCTGTTTTGTTTCCAGTCTTTCACTATTACAACTAGTGCTACAATGAATAACTATTTCATATATTTTATATTTGTGAAAGTGTATCTTCTAGTTGGGTTCACAGAAGTGGGATTGCTGGGTCAAAGGGAAAATGTGTATGTAATTTTGTTAGATGTTGCCAATGCATATGTAAATTTGTTAGATTTTTTTTCCATAGGGGTTAAAGCAATTGGTGGAAGATGGCACTTTGATATAGTCCTTTTTTGATATAAATTTATGGGGTACAATTGTAATTTTGTTACATACATAGATCACATAGTGGTGAAGTCAGGGCTTTTAAGGTATCTGTAATCCAAATAATGTACATTGTACCCATTAAATAATTTTTTATCATCCATCCTCCCTCTACCTCCTCACCCTTCTGGGTCTCCATTGTCTGTCATTCCATGCTCTAGCTCCATGTGTACACATTATTAAACTCCCACTTATAAGGAAGAACATATAGTATTTGTCATTTTGTGTCTGACTTGTTTCACTTAAGATAATGATCTCCAGTTCCATCCATGTTGCTGCAAAAGACATGATTTCATTGTATTTTATAGTTGAATAATATTCCATTGTGTATATATGTAACATTTTCTTTATTCAGTTATCTGTTAATGGATACTTAGGTTGATTCCATATCTTTGCTATTGTGGATAGTGCTGTGACAAACTTATGGGTACAGGTATCTTTTTGATATAAGGATCTATTTTCCTTTGGGTAGATACCTAGTAGTGGGATTGCTGGATCAAATGATAGTTCTATTTTTAATTCTTTGAGAAATTTTCATATGTTTTCCATAGAGGTTGTACTCATTTAAATTCCCATCAGTAGTGTATAAGAGTTTCCTTTTCTCTATGTCCTTGCCAACATTTGTTATTATTTTTTTCTTTTTAATAATAGCCATTCTGGTGTAAGGTGATATCTTATTGTTGTTTTAATTTGCATTTCTCTGATGATTAGCAATATTGAGCATTTTTGTTTTTCATATGCCTGCTGGCCATTTATATGTCTTCTTTTGAAAAATGTCTATCATGCTTTTTGGTCACTTTTTAATGGGATTATTGGGATTTTTTTGTTGCGCTATTTGAGTTCCTTGTAAATTCTGGATATTAGTCCCCTGTCAGATGCATAGTTTGCAAATATGTTTTCCTATTCTGCAGGTTGTTTGTTCACTCTGTTGATTATTTATTTTGCTGTGCAGAAGCTTTTTTAGTTGGATTAAGTCCCATTTGTCTATTTTTGTTTCTGTTGCCTGTATTTTTGAGGTCTTAGTCATGAATTCTTTGTCTAGACCAATGTCCGGAAGAGTTTTTCCTAGGTTTCCTCTTTTATGTTGTCTGTCCTCACAATCTCTTCTCATTTCCTAGGTTTTCTTCTAGTATTTTTATAGTTTTTAGGTCTTAAGTTTAAGTCTTTAATTCATCTTGAGCTGATTTTTGTGATGGGAGTCCAGTTTCATTCTTCTGCATATGCCAATCCAATTTTCCCAGCACCATTTGTTGAAAAGGATATCCTTTCCCCAGTGCATAGTCTTGTCAATTTTGTCAAAGATCAGTTGGCTGTAAATGTATGGCTTTATTTCTGGGTTCTCTATTCTGATACAGCCCTTTTGATGTGGTGACAGTTTAATGATCTGTTCAACTTTCAACCTTAAAAAAAGAATAGGTGAAACAAAGATTTGTTAGTTCATCTGAGCCTTATTCCATTGCTGGTCTTCTGATCGTTGCTGATCAGGAGTGGGGGATCTGAGTACCAAGTGGTAAGAAAGGGGGACAAATCAGGCAGCATCTGGTAGGAAACCACCCTATGTGACATAGGGTCACATATTTACCACACTTTTCAGCTTAGTAGGGGTTGTTTTGTATACCTGCTTATTTTCTGAGAGTTCAAAAATTATTCAAGGGAAAGAATATTTGAACTATGATGTGAGCCCATATTCTCAACACCAGACTGCAGTGGCCATCTTACACTCAGTAATATACAAGCCTTATATTCAATACATAGTCGTGCTTTGCTTAACGATGGGGATACATTTTGATAAATGTGTCATTAGGCGATTTCATCACTGTGTTAACACCATAGAGTTACTTACAAAACCTAGATGGTATAGCCTGCTACATACCTAGGTTAGATTATTACACAGTGGTTAAGTATTTGTGTATCTAAACATATCTAAACATGAAAAAGGTAGAGTGAAAATACAGTATAAAAGATAAAAAATGGTACACTTGTATAGCGTACTTAACATGAATGGAGCTTGCAGGACTGGAAGTTTCTCTGGGTGAGTTGGTGAGTGTGAAGGCCTAGGACATTACATACTATAGACTTTATAAACATTGTACACTTAGGCTATGCTAAATTTATTTTTGAAATGTTCTGTCTTTTAATAATAAATTAATAAATTAACCTTAGCTTACTGTGGCTTTTTAACCTTATACATTTTAAATGCTTTAAAGCTTTTGGACTTTGTTGTAATAACACTTAGCTTAAAACACAGTGTATAGCTGTACAAATTTTTTCTTTATATCGTTATTCTTTAAGCTTTTTTTCTATTTAAAAAATTTTTATTTTTTTAAACTTTTAAACTTTTTGTTAAAAACTAAGACATAAACACACACATTAGCTAGGCCTACACAGAATCAAGATCATCAGTATCACTCTCTTCTACCACCACATCTTGTTCTATAGGAAGGTCTTCGGGGGCAGTAACAGGCATGGAGCTGTCATCTCCAAGATAATAGTGCCTTCTTCTGGAATACTTCCTATAGAACCTGCCTGCGGTTATTTTAGAGTAAACTTTTTTTTTTTTTTTTTAATATAAGTAGAAGCGATACACTCTAAAATAAAGATTAAAAGTGTAATATGGTAAATACATAAGCAAAAAGTACCATAGTAGTTTATTTTCATTATCAAGTATTATATACTCTGCATAATTATATGTGCTATACTTCTATATGAATGTCAGTGCAGGTTTGTTCACACCAGCATCACCACAAACACAAGAATAATGCATTGTGCTATGACTTTAAAATGGCTGTGATGTCACCAGACCACTAGGTGAGAGACATTTTTTTAGCTCTATTATAATCTTATGGGACCACCATTGTGTATTCAGTCTGTCATTGACCAAAACATGCTTATTTGGCACATGACTATATTTATAGAATTGTTGCAAATGTGTGACCTGAAACTAACTGTAGTGGTCTACTGACTTTTGGAAAGGATTCTTAGAATCTGTATGATTTTCACCTCTGTAGTTTTTATTTACATGAACCAGCTCACATGCCAACAAATGCATCAAAGAGCCTGCTTTTCCTGATGGGGAGAATATCATCACTTTTTTCATCAGGTAGGATATCATGTTTAAAAGTTCTTACCTTCTATTCTTATAGGTAAGCTTAAGCTTTTTACATTTTTAGCAAAATTACTCGTAATACACATTTTTCTTTTCTTTTTCTATTCCCTATACCTTACTACTCAGAATAAAACATAAACTTTTGATAATTCTGTTTTTAGATTGTACCAGTAAAAACTTAAGTTTAAACAACCAAACACTGAGAGTGGAACCAGGAGAAGTGAATTCTCACTCCAAGGGCAAAGGCAGGGCCAGAAATGGGGACTAAGCCAAGAGGGTCAGCAGTTCTAGTCAGGCAACTACTAGAGTGGCAGTTTCTAAAGGGCTCCGGAGGAGAAAAGGGTCCTACACAATGACCTGGAACAGAGAGGGACCCAGCCATGGTACTTGGGTATGTCATCTTGTTAAAAGGCACAGGATTCATTTGGGCTGATAATTCAACATTGATTCTAAAGACCTGAAACAGTCATCTTAAGATTTGCTGTGCAGCTACTGCTTCCTTTGTAAAACAGACCTTTAACATTTTGATGAGAAAGTTCTGAATCGAAAATACTAGAAACTCTCCAGCTGGCAGCCAGCTGATGTCTCTTTGATGTGAACTGATGTCAGATTTCCTGCTGGGCACACTGTTTATGTCACTCTTAAAGAGTACAGAATATTAAATGGAGATTGTCACAAATCCTGAACAGAAAAGAAAGATTTATCTTGCAAAGCCAGGTTAAAGATACAATTTCTTAGACACATTGACACTAAAATATAGGTTTTTTTTTTTTTTTTTTGAGATGGAGTCTCGCTCTGTCACCAGGCTGGAGTGCAGTGGCACAATCTTGGTGCACTGCAACCTCCACCTCCCGGGTTCAAGTGATTCTCCTGCTTCAGCCTCCTGAGTAGCTGGGACCACAAGTGCGTGCCACCACACCCAGCTAATTTTTGTATTTTTAGTGGAGATGGGGTTTCACCATGTTGGCCAGGATGGTCTCGATCTCTTGACTTTGTGATCTGCCAGCCTCAGCCTCCCAAAGTGCTGGGATTACAGGTGTGAGCCACCATGCCCGGGCTAAAATATAGTTTTATAATTAAATTATTTCAGACACTCTGCATATTATAAGTAAAGTAGTTCCTAAAAAGATCTGCCATGGTTATGTTATGTCATGGTTGATAAACTTGGCTAACAGTCATATTGTGTGGCTTTTTTCCTTAGATAAGTAGGGTGTTTGGAGGCTTTCCATCTAGAGTTTGTTGACTCTAGATTGTTTAGTCAGTCAGCTGGTGAGATATTGGGCTCTTAGGACATTTAAGGGATTTATTGGTGGTATGAACAGAGGGCTTGCAGTCAGTACTATCTCAGAACCTCCATTAGTAGTATTTCTCTTCTTCAGAGTAATTGATGCTAATTCTTTTAGCCTTTCCAGCTGATACCACCTTCCCAAATGGAGCCAGTGAGTGGGCATTCCATGGTGCCCAGCACCATATTAATTGAGAATGGAACTTATGTTTCATTTTCAGGTAGGGTATCAATATTGGGAAAGTTGTAAAAACCAGAATGTAAGTACTCACAGAAGAACAAAGTCAATCAGGCTCTTCATGACTCGGAGTAGTGTCAGCCTAAAATCCTCATCGGCGAGCAGGTCTAAGTTAGCTTCTCCTATACATACTAGGGTAAGCCTGTGTTATGAGCCTTCAGGTCTCTTTTATTTCCCTAATTTAGCCATTCACGGGATGGATAGTCAATGACTTAAAAATAATTATAAACTAAGGCATTTTCTCAACAGACACTTTAAAATTACAGCTAACAGAGGGAGTAGAATCTGGAGGACAAAATACATGATTGAGAATATTTGCCATTGCCACTGTGTGTGATACAAGAAGGCCATTGAACTCCCCTAGAAACTGGAAGCAGTCAGCCTTGCTTCTGTTCTCCTTTGCAGGAGACATGGAGATGCACAAAGGGTACACACTTCCAGTACCCTGGGCAGGGGAGGAATGTGCTGTTTCCCAGCATCGATGATGGTGGAGAAGCTGTTTCTTGGCTCAGGATAGCCTAAAGCTCATCAGCCTGAACCCTGCCTTTACCGGGACTTGAAGCATTTATTCAAAAATCCTCTGTGGCCGGGAGCGGTGGCTCACGCCTGTAATCCCAGCACTTCGGGAGGCCGAGGCAGGCAGATCACGAGGTCAGGAGATTGAGACCATCCTGGTGAACATGATGAAACCCCATCTCTACTAAAACTACAAAAAAATTAGCCGGGCGTGGTGGTGGGCTCCTGTAGTCCCAGCTTCTCAGGAGGCTGAGGCAGGAGAACGGCGTGAACCTGGGAGGCTGCGGAGCTTGCAGTGAGTGGAGATCGCGCCGCTGCACTCCAGCCTGGGCGACAGAGCCAGACTCCGTCTCAGGAAAAAAAAAAAAAAAAAAAAATCCTCTGTCTACATTCTTTGCATTGCCCATCCTCTCATCCACTAATGAAAAGCATGTATTCACGCCACTGTTAATTCATTCATATGCATAGACTTTTTTATTACTCCAGTATTGTTTTCAGTAGATTATCACCTTGAAATCTGAGGGCCAAGGAATTAATACAAGTGGCCTATATGTTGAGTTTTAATAATTTCTGTAATTTGAAGAAGTAATAATGGCTTTTTTTTTTGGGATTTAAGCCTTTTTTATCGTGGCAAAAAAACACATGCCACATATTTACCATCTTAACCATTTTTAAGTGTGTAGTTCAGTCGTGTTAATTATGTGCACATTGTTGTACAGCCAGTCTCCAGAACTCTTCATCTGGTGAAACTGAAACTCTACACCCATTAAACAACTCCCCTTTTCTCCCTCGCCCCAGCCTCTGTTAACTACCCTTCTGCTTTCTGTCTCTACGAATTTGACTACTTTAGATACCTCATATAAGCGGGATCATACAGTATTTGCCTTTGTGTGACTGGCTGATTTTACTTGGTGTAATATCTACAAGGTTGATCCATGTTGTGGGATTGCTAGATCCTATGGTAGCTCTACTTTTAATTTTTTGAGAAATCTTCATACTGTTTTCCATAGCAGCTTTCACGATTTTACATTCCCACCAGCAGTGCACAAAGGTTCCAGTTTCTCTGCATCCTGCCAATACTTTTTTTTTTTTTTTCCGCAGTGGCCATCCTAATGGACATGAAGTGATAGCTCATTGTGGTTTTGATTTGCAGTTCTCTGATGATGAGTGGTGTTGGACATCTTTTTATATGCTTGTTAGCCATTTGTATATACTCTTTGGAGAAATTTCTATGCAAGTCCTTTTTCTATATTTTAATCAGGTTATTTTTGTTGTTGTGTTGTTAGGAATCTTTATATATTCTGGATATATGTATAACATATATACATACGTGTTATTTTTTCCTCAGGTATACCTTTTTTCAGCGTTCATTCCTATATTACGATTCTATTCCTTCTTAAACATCTTTGATCATTTTAAACATACTCATAATCTTTTAAAAGATTTTTCTCTCCTAGTTTTGGGTGCCAGTTTTCACATTCCTTGTGTCTGCTGATTCTCATGATTTATTTTCTCACAAAATTTGTATTTTGTGGCCAGGTGTGGTGGCTCACACCTGTAATCCCAGTGTTTTAGGAGGCCCAGGTGGGCAGACCACCTGAGGTCAGGAATTCAAGAGCAGCCTGGCCAACATGGTGAAACCCCGTCACTACTAAAAATATAAAAATGAGCTGGACATGGTGGCGTGTGCCTATAATCCCAGCTACTCAGGAGTCTGAGGCAGGAGAGTCTCTTGAACCTGAGAGGTGGAGGCTACAGTCAGCCAAGATCACACCACTGCACTCCAGCCTGGGCAACAGGGTGACACTCCATCTCAAAAAAATTGTATTTTGTTTTTAATCCTGAGTTATCCTTTTTTTTTTTTTTTTTTTTTAGACAAGGTCTCACTCTGTCACCTGAGCTGGAGTACAGTGGTGTGATCACTGCTCACTGCAGCCTTGACCTCCTGGGCCCCAGTGATCCTCCCTCTTTAGCTTCCCAAGTAGCTGGGACTACATGTGTGCACCACCACACCCAGCTGATTTTTTCGATTTGTGAAAACAAAGTCTCGTCATGTTGCCCAGGCTGGTCTCAAATTCCTGGCCTCAAGTGATTCTCCCTCCTTGGCCTCCCACAGTGCTGAAATTATAGGCATGAGCTGCTGTGCGCAGCCCTTCAATGGCATTTTTTTTTCTGTAGGAATTTAGTCCATTCTGAGTTGCAGTGTTTCATAGAGCAGTTTTGTATTCATTTCTGCCAAAGCCTTAGGGATTCCACTAATTCAGGACTAAATTTTATATTTAATTTCTTGGTTTGGGATTCCCATATTATGCTTGGTGCAATATTGGGTTTTATTTCTAACAGGAGAATCTATCTTCCTACCCAGACCTTCTGTCTTCTTGCTTGCTTCTTTTTTTCTGCCAGTAAGCACCATTTTTCTAGTTTCCTTTTCAGATAGGTCAGCCTTGTTTGGGTCATAGCTTCATCCAGGTGTCTCATTTCCAGCTCCCAGGTTTGCCCTTCCTCTGCATGAGAATGAAAACCCAGCCCCCAGGTCTTATGGCCTCTGTAGAGCTGGAGATTTCAGTACTGGCTTAGAGTTTCCTTTCTTTTCTTTTTTGTGACAGTGTCTTGCCTTGTCACCCAGACTGGCGTGCAGTGGTACAATCACGGCTCACTGCAACCTGGACCTCCCTGGCTCAAGTGATCCTCCCACCTCACCTTTCCAAGTAGCTGGGACTACAGACATACACCACTACACCCCACTAATTTTTGTATTTTGTATAGAGACGGGGTTTTGCTGTATTGCCCAGGTTGGTCTGTAACTTCTGGGCTCAAACAGTCCTCAACCTCCCAAAGTGCTGGGATTGCAGATGTGAGCCACTGCGCCCAACTGAATTTCCTTTTTAAGGCTTCCATTTGTTTTTCTTTCAGGTTCAGTGATTCAGCATTATTATTTTTAATGTGTCATTTGTGTATGTTTGTATTTGGGGCAAGGGGAAGTAAGGGTTGGGTTACTGACTTTGCCCTGCTGCCAGAACAAGAAGCCAACCTAAATTCCCTCTCTGAACATTCATGGACTTTGACATTCATGAAGATTTTGTCCACTGCTCCTTTTTATCCTACCTTTTTCTGGATGATCTCATACACACCCATGGCTTTGCTTACTTGCATGTGCTGCTTATTTCACATCTATGTGAGCTGTATACAGTGAGACAGCTTCCCCCAAACTCAACCAATAAATATATATGGAATGCCTACTGTGCACTGGAATCTTCCCCAAACTCAAGCAATAAATATATAATGTGTACTGGAATCTTCTGCAAACTCAATAAATACATATGGAACACCTGCTGTGTACTGGGTATTGCGGATATAACAATGAACAAGTCATAGTCCATGTTTGGTAGCCAGTCTCCAAGATGGCTTCCAATCCACCCATCCCCAATGTATTCATCCCACTGAGTGTGATTAGACTTAGTGACTCACTTCTAATCAATAGAATAAGGCAGTATGTGACTTAGAGACTAGGTCTTAAAAGACATTGTGGCATTGTTTTCTTGTCTTCTCTTGGATCAGTCTCTCTGGGAGAAGTCAGCTGCCATGTGTTCAGACAGCCCTGTGAAAAGGTTCACCTGGCAGGAACTGAGGTGTCTTTCCAACAGCCCTGTGGGTGAACAGAGCATCCTCCAGCCCCTGTTAACCTTCAGATGACTGCAGCCCTGTGCCGTAGCTTGACCATAGCCTCCTGAGAGACCCTGAGCCAGACCCCCAGCCCAGCTATTCTTGTATTCCTGACTCCCCATCCTACATATTTGTTGTTTGAAGCTGCCAAGTTTTGATGTAATTTGTTATGCAGCAATAGATTACTCATGTACCATCTAAAGATTATATTCGTATGAGGGATAGACAGTAAGCAATAAAATGACATAATTGAAGAAAGTAGTGAGTGCTGTGAAGAAAACAAAGCAGCATAGGGTAAAGGCGTGTGGCTATTTTAGATACGATTGTCAGAGAATGTGCTTTGTTTGCCCTGCACAGTATGTTTTGAGGAACTTTAATTCCAGACCCTTTAGACTGGGTATGTCTCCATGTCCAGATGTTGACCGGAGAGGTGGCATACTGCAGTAGTTATGAGCATGGTTCTGGAATCAATTGCCTGGGTTTGAATCTTGTCTCCTTCACTTACTAGCTGGGTGATATTGGTCAAGTGATATGTTTTTCTGGATTTGTTTTGGCAAATCCAGTGAATTTGCAGTGGATAATGATATCTACTCTTATGGTTGTTCTGAGTATTTACATATGTAAGGTGAATTTACATATGTAAGGTGGTTAGAACTTAGTAAGTTTAGTAAGTGTTACTGTGTTATTGCTGTTAATTTCCAGGACAATCCAGGTATCCCCTCCCCAAAGTTAACTAACTGTCTTTGATTAGAGTTTTTGGTTGCAAACAGCAGAATCCACTTTGCTCAGCTGATGAGTATTTTGTTAGAGGGTATTTGGCAACTTACAGAATCTTAGAGATGGCCACAGAACTCAACTGAGTTACAAACAGAAACAATTCAACCAAAGGCAGTGCAGCCCAGAAAATCCCCAGCCACACTATTCTAGTGGCCTTTATAATGCTGGGGCTTGGATGCCAGAAATTCTACCACAGCTGCTTGCCAGAACCAAAGCTCCTGCTGCTGTGCTCATCAGAGGCTCCACTCTTCCCATAGGTGCTGCCCTTTCTTGCCACTCAAGCTGGTCACACAGGTCACACAGGTGTCTTCTTGGTGGAATTGAAATCATGCCTCTGTACACTAGTGGCAGGAGATGCTTGGGAAATACATGATCTCTAATCTCTGCAATTATTCCTCAATGTAGTGTAGCATTTTAGGTGGGCTGTGAATTGACGAGAAATTGGACCACGGCTTATTTGAATTCCTCATGCCTTCACTGTAGTTGGGACACAGGAGACGAAATTGGGGGAAGAATAAAACGGAGAATGTGGCTTCTTTATTGGAAGGTTCTTCGTAATTTTGGAGGAAGGATTTTAAAATACCATTGGCAATGTAGTTTGTCATTGTAATACATGGAGAAAATAGTATTCTCTTAGCAGGTACTATGAAAATTCCTTCTGGGAAAGATCCATCTTTGTTAAGAGAGTTCTTTGATGAGTTGGCATAATAAGACCCCTTGGGACAAGTTTCAAGATTTCCAAGGAAGGGAATGAATTATTTATTTTTTTATTTTTTTTCTGAGACAGGGTGTCACACTGTTACCCAGGCTGGAGTGCAGCGGCATGATCATAGCTCACTGCAGCCTTGAATTCCTTGACTCAGGTGATTCTTTCACCTCAGCCTCCCAAGTAGCTGGGATCACAGGTGTGCACCACCACACCCGGCTAATTATTATCTTTTTAGAGACTAGGGGTGTGGTAGGGGGATGTCTTACCATGTTTCCCAGGCTGGTCTTGAACTATTGGCCTCAAGTGATCCTCCCACCGCAGGCTCCCAAGGTGTTAGGATTACAGGTATGAGCCAGTGTGCCTGACTTGATTTACTTCTGAGTGGGAGGGGAACCAAGGAAGGAGAGGGGAGAATGACCACAACAGGAGACACTGTTGAGTCTTCCTCTATGTGACTGATTTCTATGCTCCCTACGAAGATTTCAGAGAAGTAACCCCAAATCACAGAACTCTTGGTGTGGCTAGATTTTTGTTATTATTTTATTTTGTTTTAATGGAGATCAATAAAGAGAAACTAAGACTATGTCAGGGAACACGATAGAGTGAGCACAAATGGCTACAGGCCCTGAGATTCTAAATTCATAGGACATAATTCATAGAAGTCTTAGGTAATACTTTGGAGTTTTCTATACCATAAAAGTAAGGAGTTCAAGGAAATTTCCACTCCTTATGGTATAGTATTAGAGAGACCCTGGACACCATTTTGGTTATATAATCATCTAAAGGAACTGATTCAAACCTCAAACAAATGGCCTAATCTTTGGGAAGAGACACTAGAATGAGAGGACATCTGAGATTTTCTTTTGGTCTAGAGTTTATATCACAGGTCCTGATTGCCTTGGGAGAACCTTATTGTCTGGGGATCCTTATCGTCTGCTTTCCTGAGCAACTCAGGAAAGTCTTGATCTGGGCAGTGCTCTGAGATGGGGTTAGCCAGAAGCATGAGACTTTTGAATGTATTACAGACTCTCTTTCCCTTTCCCTCAATAGTTTCTTGATGGCAAATATGGAAGGATGTATGGTAGACTCATTTTGTAGGCAACTTGACCTCAGTTTACTGTGTCAAATACAAGTTAAGGAAATAAAAACTTCTCAGTCTTAACCTAGAGTTAAATAATAATAATAATGATGATGATGATCATTATAAGGCTAACATTAAGGCTCTGAGCTGTGCATTTTATATAGATACTCTTATTGAACAGAAAACTCTTGAGCAGGATTTATCAACCTGACACTATTAACATTGTGAGACCAGATAATTTTTTGTTGTTTGGTGATGTCTTGTGCTTTGTAGGATGTTTAATAGCATCCCTGGCCTCCATCTTCTAGATGCCAGTGGCACTCCTACTCCCACCTATGACAACCAAAAATGTCTCCTTACATTGCCAAATGTTCCCTGGGGCACAAAATCACTTCTGATTGAGAGACACTATTCTAGAGGAGAAAGAAGTCTTTCAGTTCGTCGATTTAATAGGTATTTTAAAAAATTGTGTTAAAATATAACATAAAAGTTACCATCTTAACCATTTCAAGTGTATAGCTTAGTAGTGTTAACTGTATGCACATTGTTGTACAACTAATCTCTAGAACTTTTCATCTTGCAAAACTGCCACTCTACATCCATTAAACAACAACTCCCCTTTTCCTCCTTCCCCCAGTTCCTGGAAACCACCAATCTACTTTCCGTGTCTATGAATTTGACTACTTTAGATACCTCGTATAAGTGGAATCACATTTGTCTTTTTGTGACTGGCTGATTTCACTTGGTATAATGTCCTCAAGGTTCATCTATGTTTTAGTATATGTCAGAATTTCTTTTCTTCTTAAGGCTGAATAACTTTCCACTGTGTGTATATATCATGTTTTCTTTATCCATTCATCTATTGATGGACATTTAGGTTGCTTCCACCTCTTGGCTATTATGAATAATGCTGCAATGACCATGAGTGTGCAAATATCTCTTCAAGATTCAGATTTCAGTTCTTTTGTATATGTACCCCAAAATTAGATTGCTGGATCATATAATTGTTCTATTTTTTAATTTTTTTGAGGAACCTCCATACTGTTTTCCATAGCAGCGATACTATTTTCCATTGTCATCAAGAGTGCACAAGAGTTCCAGTTTCTTCACATCCTCACCTTGTTATTTTCTGTTTGTATATTTTTTAATAATAGTTATCCTAATGGGTGTGAAGGTAACAAGTACTTTTTGAGTGCCTATTATGTGCCAAATATTACTCTAGACATTGTGGATATAATGGTAAGACACATAAACTGTGTTCCTAATGGGCTTATATTTAAATACGTGCTCTCAATTGCTTTTCTGTTAGTAATGATAGTTTTGAGCTGATATTTGTACATACTTTTAAAAGCTGACACTTAAAAATGTCTGATATAGTATATACTTGTGGCATAGCTGGTTAGGCTAAGAATACAGTCAGTGTTTGGGCAAGAGCGAAAGGCTAAGAGACCCATCTGGGATTCCTCTGTGACTTTGCATTAACATCATATTTTAACTGCCTGAGTTGATGAGTGTGGACTAGTTCACTTTGCAAGTGAGTTATTCAGACTAGTTTTCAGATTGTTTTGCAAAATCTTAGCTCTTGTGTAAGGATTGGTTTTTGACTCCTACAGTTAAACAGAGTGCTGAACTTGATATTTTGAAACACTAGCTAAGATTCTAGCCCCCAGATGGCAAATTGCTCATGTCTGGAATGTTGTCTTGAGAAAGATTCTGAGGTTTTATACTGGGCTCAGAGGGAAAGAGGGCTGTTGTAGATTTTCATTGTTTGCCATGGATGAGATAGAGGGAGTGGTACTGTAGATGCACTCTAAGGCCGTTTGGAAACCCGTCAAACAAAAAACCACTGCCTTCATGATTTTTTCCCTATTTCTCATAATATTACAATTGAGAAAATTCATCATTCTTTTTTTTTTTTCCTTTTCTTGGCCAGCAGGAAACACTAGACTAAAAGAATAAGAGCATGAAAGAAAGGGATATGTAGGACCTTTCCTTCAGGATATTTCAGTAGATTATTGTTGCCTTGTAGGCTGAATCTGATTACATGTCTTTATGATATTCCTGGGACACAATACCCAAAGCAGACTGTTCAGGAGCCGATAGCAGCCAAGGAAGCACTTACAATCAAAGGTCTAATTAAGGTACAAAGCTGGAAATCTTTTTTTGGTCTTGGTCTTTAGTCACTGTGACATTATATAAGCAAAACATATCTCAGACAAAAGAGATGACTGGAAATGACATCAAATTCTTCATGTGCTAAAATATATGTTGGAAAAAAAGTGCTACTCGAAGTCTGTGTTCTGAGAAAACCATTTTGGTGTGTGAAATTGCAGTTGCTATGACAACCAGGGGCTGCAGCCCACTGACTCCCATTTGTGAGGAAAACAAGAGTTGATGGTAATGGATGAGAACCAAGCATTGCCTTAAAAGAAAAGACTGAGTCCTGGATGTGTTCATTTAAGCTGCAGATCCTCATCACGTGTTTCGGGGAAATAAGTTTTCTAAGGTCATCCAATTATGTCTAACTAGGTGAAGCATCCTTGTCTGACCTCAGGAAGAAAACACCTACATGACAATATCAGTTCGAGTGGAAAAAAAATATTTTAAGTAGACAGTTTGTTTACAACTTCAGGGTAAGGAACCCCATCTTGCTCTGGTATTAAAATTCTTGAAAAAATGATGGAATTGAGAGTTTGTGACTCAGCAGTACTTGCTTATTTTTGGACTTTTTAGGCTTATGTTTTCTTCATAGATTTTATTCAAAGTACTGTAGCTTGTGTTAAACCTTGAAAGCTCTTCATGTGTAGGGGCAATTGTAACAATATCAAATGTTTTAAATCTTAAATCTCAAATGTTTCTGTAGAACAGAATTGTCCTTATCTCAGTAAATGATGGCATTATCTGTCTAGTTGTTCAAGTAAGAAACCTTGAAGTCATTTTCGACTTTTTGTTTCATTCTCCACAGCTAATTTATCAACAAATATTGTTGATTCTCCCTCTCTGTATGTCCCATATCTATCTACTTCTCCTTGTTTCAACTTCTAGCATGTTAGTTCTAGCATGGTCATCTCTTGCCTGGATAACTTTATGTTTTCCTAATAGGTCTGTCTTTTGCCACTATTGTTTTTTGTTTGTTTGTTTGTTTAATCATTCATTCTCCCCACAGCTGACAGGGTGATTTTTGTTTTGTTTTGTTTTTTTGATCTGTGGTTTTCTTTTTAATTATCTTTAGTCTTGCGATCACACATAATTTTAAAATTTGTGTATATCTCCACTACTTTAATCCTTTTAAGTTGGCAAAAAGCACCATTCCCAATCACAAATACACAGTTCTACAGATTTATGTTTCTGAATGGCTGTTTAAAGACAATCCTATATTATAACTTAGTTTGACTTAGATTGTAAAGAATTCAGAGTGAAGTTTAACTTGCTACTATTTTAAAAGCATGTGGCCTTATAGATTTGTAAGATGTGAGAAGTGTTGAATAATCTTTAATATTACACATAAACCATACTAAAATGCTTTTCAATAAGTAAAAGGAACCATTTTAAATACAGGGAATTATAATTAGATTGGCATCGTTAAGGCCAAAATTCTAGACATTGCTACCTTATTTATCTTCAACCCTTGCCTTTAAGAGGCAAATGAACACAAAACACAGGTGAATCTTGCTTGGTTCTGAGACAGTGAAGGAATTTCCCCAGTATTTAAATATATTCACATAACCAGCTATATAAATCTAAATATAAAACCAGTCTCCAGTAAGTTTTAAGATGGCACTCACCATCTTTGCGAAAAGTTGAACATTACTAACAAAGTCTAATCATATCTTTAGAAGAGGTAAACAGTGATAGTATTTACTGAATTGGAATTACTATTAAAATTCAAAAACTGAACATACTCATTTAACCATAAGCCAGTCTTAGTTTTAAATCAGGACTGCCCAACAAAATATTCTGTCAGTCATTCATGATCTGAATTCTGGTGTATGAGATCTATTAAAGTATGGTACACATAAAAAAGTCACGAGACATTTGTTTTGTAATAAATAAGGCAGCGGCCAATTATTACTCATTAGTAGCTTTTTTGAGATAAGCTATCAAGTCTGCCCTTTCTTCCTTCTTCTTAATGCCGACAAAGATCATTTTTGTTCCAGGGATGTACTTCTTGGGATTCTCCAAATACTCCATCAGTGTATCCTCTCCCCAGGTGATGCCTTTGTTCTTATTGGCGGCTGTGTAAGAGTATCCAGGGGCCTGACCTGTCTTCCGCCCGAAGAGACCATGGAGATTTGGCCCAGTCTTGTGCTTGCCTCCCTTTTCAACGGTGTGGCACTGGGAACACTTCATAATAAAAATCTTCTTGCCTTTCTCAACATCACCCATATTTAATTCTCTTTTTAGTCGCTGGCGCAACAAAGATTCCCGCTCCGAAGCAGGACGTCCCCACTCTCTCGATTTTTTTGTTTTTAAATTAAACATTCTATTTTGAGCTAACTGTAGATTGACGTGCAGATGTAAGAAATAATATACGGATCCCATGTACTCTTAACCCAATGTCCCCTGATGGTAACATCTTGCATTATTGTAGTACAATATCACAGCCAGGATATGGACATTGATAGGTCAAGACACAGATGTTTCCATCACCACAAGGAGCCCTCTGTTGCCCTTTTACAACCACACCTACTTCCCTTCCACACTACGCTCTCTTTAACCCTCCCTTAACCCCTAGCAACCACCAATCTGTTCTCCATTTCTATGATTTTTGTCTTTTCAAGAATGTTATATGGAGAGAATCATACCATATGTATGTAGAACTTCTAGCATTATTTTGAAAAAGGGTATTGATAATGGATTTCCTTGAATTGTTCCCAGTCCTGGGGAGAAAGCATTCAGTCTTTCACCGTCATGTATAGTCATGTGCTTAGCAAAGTTTCAGTCAGCGATGGACCGCATATATGATGGTGGCCCCTTCAGATTATACCTGAAAAATTCTTAACCCCAGTGACACTGTAGCCATTGTAATGTCATAGCGCAATTGCTCACTTTGTTTTTAAAATAAATTTAGTGTAGCCTAAGTATATGATGTTTGTAAAGTCTACAGTAAGCGTCATGTCTTAGGCCTTCACATTCACTCACCACTTACCCAGTGACTCACCTAGAGAAACTTCTAGTCCTGCAAACTCCATTCATGGTAAGTGCCCTATACAAGTGTACCATTTTAAAAATCTTTTATACCATATTTTTACCATACCTTTTCCATGTTTAGATATGCAAATATTTACAATTGCCTTCAGTGTTCAGTACAGTGACATCCTGTACAGGTTTGTAGCCTAGAAGCAATAGGCTGTATCATGTAGCCTAGGTGTGTAGTAGACTGTGCCATCTAGGTTTGTGTAAGTATACTCCGCAATGCTACACAGTGATGAAATTACCTACTGACACCTTTCTCAGAATGAATCTCTGTCATAAAGTGATGCCTGACCGTATAATGTTAGCTGTCAGTGTTCTGTAAATGTTTATCACATTTAGGAGGTTTCCCTGTATTCCCATTTTTCTGAGTTTTTGTATGAATAGGTGTTAAAATTTGTCATGTGCTTTTTCTTCATTGACTTAATTGTGATTTTCTTCTCTAGTGTGTTAATAGAGTAGATTATGTTGATTGATTTTCAAATGTTGAAAGCAGGCTTGGGAATGGTGTATAATTATTTTAAAGTATTATTGAATTCTATTTGCTAATCTTTTGTTAAGACTTTTTGTGTATCTATTCATGAGGGATATTGGTCTGTACTCTTTTTTTGTACTTTCTTTGATTTTGGTATCAGGGTTACACTAGCTTAATAAAATGATGTGTTCCTTTCTCTTCTGTTTTTTGGAAGAGACTATGTGGAATTGATGTTAATTCTTCTTTAAACATTTGGTAGAATTCACCAGTGACACTGTCTGGACCTGGAGATTTCTTTTTGGGAAAGTGTTTTAACATATTAAGTTTTCTTAGTAGTGACAAGTTTGTTCAAATGATCTGTTTCATATTGTGTGAGCTGTGGTAGCTTATGTTTTTCAAGGAATAGTCAAATTTATGTGTGTATGGTTATTTCCTTATTATACTGTTGATGTCTGCAGGATCCATATAGCTATCCCATTTTGTTCCTGACACTAGTAGCTTGTGTCTTCTCTCTCTTTGTCTTTGTCAATCTTGCTAGGGGGTCTATCAATTTCATTAATCGTTTCAAAGGACCAGTTCTTTATTTCCTTGATTTTTATCTTTTGTTTTTCTGATTTAAATTTCATTGATTTCTACTCCTTAATGTTTCTTCCTTTCTGCTTTCTTTTCTTTTTTTAGGTTTTCTTTTTTTTTTTGCTTTGCTTTTTTTAGGTTTTTGAGTTGGGAGCTTATCTGAGACATTTTCTCCTTCCTAATTATAAGCTTTTAGTAGTGTAAATTTCTCTCTCAACACTGCTTTAGCTATGTCCCACAAATTTTGATACGTCATACATATTTTCATTTTTGTTAAGTTCAACATATTCTTTCATTTATGTTGAAACACCTTTTCAGCCCATGAATAACATAGAAATACGTTGTTTAACTTTCAAATACTTGAAGATTTTTCTGTTGTCTTTCTTTTACTAATTTCTAGTTTGATTCCATTGTGGTTGGAGAACACACTTTGTATGATTTCAAGTTTTAAAAATTTATTAGGGTTATTTTATTAGGGTTTATTAGGGTTATTTTATGGCCACAGATAAGTTTATCTTGATAATCCTGTGGGCATTTGAAAATACTGTGTATTCTCCTGTTGCTGGGTGGTATGTTCTATAAATGTCAATTAGATATTGTTGCTTGATGGTGTTATGGAATTCTTCTCTTTCCCTGCAGATTTTCTGTCTAGTTTTATCAGTTGCTGAAAGAGGGGTGGGTTGACATCTCCCACTATAACTGTGGATTTATCTAATTCTGCTTTTAATTCTAAGCTTTTGCATCACACATTTTGTTGTTTGATGCATATACATTTAGGATTACTATATCTTCTTAATTTGATTGGCCCTTTTATCACTATATATGTCTCTCTGTGTATCTGGTAATTTTCTTTGTTCCAAAGTTTTTTTGATATGGTTTGACTCTGTGTCCTCATCCAAAACTCATGTCGAATTGTAATCCCCAGTGTTGGAAGAGGGGCCTGGTGGGAGGTGATTGAATCATGAAGGTAGTTTCTAATGGTTTAGCACCATCTCCCATGTGCTGTCTTGTGATAGAGTTCTCACGAGATCTGGTTGTTTGAAAGTGTGTAGCACCTCCCCCTTTACTCTTTCTCCCGCTGGCTATGTAAAGATGTGCCGGCCTCCCCTTCACCTTTCATCATGATTGTAAGTTTCCTGAGACCTTACCGGAAGCAGAAGCCTGTACAGCCTGCAGGGCTGTGAACTGATTGAACCTCTTTCTTTAAAAATTATCCAGTCCTGGGTAGTTCTTTATAGCAGTGTGAGAATGGACTAATACATCTATTTTATCTGATATTAAGATAAGCATGCCTTCTTTTTTTGAGACAGAGTCTTGCCTTGTCACCCAGGCTGGAGTGCAGTGGGGTGATCTTGGTTCACTGCAACCTCCACATCCCAGGTTCAAGCAATTCTCATGCCTCAGTCTCCCAAGTAGCTGGGATTACAGGCACATGCTACCATGCCTGGCTAATTTTTGTATTTTTGTAGAGATGGGGTTCCACCATGTTAGGCTGGTCTTGAACTACTGACCTTAAGTGAGGCCTTCCTTGGCCTCCCAAAGCGCTGGGATTATAGGTGTGAGCCATTGCGCCTGGCCTCATGACTTCTTTATGTTTGCATGATACATCTATTTCCATCCTTTTACTTTCAACCCGTATATAACATTATATTTGAAGTGAGTCTCTTGGAGATAGTGTGTAGTTGAGTCATATTTCTTGATCTGCTCTGTCAGTCTCTTTCTTTTAATTGCTGTATTTGGACCATTTGCATTTAGTGTGATTATTGGTATGTTAGGGCTTAAGTCTGCTATTTTATTTTTTGTTTTCTGTTTATTCTCTCTGTTTTTTATTTATTTTTCCTGATTTCCTGTGGGTTAGTTGAACTTTTTCTGAAGAATTCATTGTTGTTTTTTAATGCACCCCCTATATTTCTTTCTTAGTGGTTGCTCTAGGCAATCTATTAAATACACAGAACTTATCACAGTCTGCTGGTACCATTGCTTTACCAGTTCCTGGTATAGAAACTTTTTCTCCCTTTATGTCCCTTTACCCTTTCCAGTTTTTTAGTTGTAATTATTTCCTCTATCTGCATTTAGAACCACATTAGACAGTGTTATAATTTTTTGCTTCAATTATTAAAAGTAATTTAGAAAACTTGAGAAAAAATTATATTTTTTGATAATTTTACTATTTCTATTGTCTTTCTTTTTTTTTTCTGATATCCCAGTATCCCTCCTTTTATAATTTTCTTTCTAAGAGACTTTTTGAAAAATCCTTTCTTTTAGGGTAGGTCTGCTTCTCCTTCATTCCTGAAGAATATTTTCACTGGCTATGCAATTCTGGTTTGAAAACTTTCTTTCAGCACGTGAAAAATGTTGTGTCACTTCTTCCTGACCTGCATGATTTCTGGTGAGAAATCTACTCTCATTCTAGTTGCTTGTCCCTTATTGGTAAGATGTCATTTCTCTTGTGCTTACTATTTTCAAATGTTTTTTTCTTTGTATTAGTTTTTATTGTATTGAGTTTTAGTTGGTGTTTTGTGATACCACCATGATAGGGGATGCTTTGTTAGTGTCAATTGAGGATATATGTTCAGGTTCCCCATCTGGCCTCTGTTGATATGGAAGAGGAGCTGGGTAGCGGTGGCACTTCTAGCTCTCTGCTAGGCCTCTACTGATGCCTATTACCATCCTTTCTTCAAAGTTAAACTATAAACGAAATTCTTCTCATGGTTAGCTTGCCCTTTGCCCAGGAATGAGTGAGGATAGCTAGCCTGTGAGGCTGGAAGCAAGATGGAGTCAGTCATGCTAGACTTCTTTTGCTGTCATAACTGCAAAGGTGGTTTCATCTCTACTTTCAGAATCTTCTCATGTTTGTTATATACAATGTCCAGAGTTTTAAATGGTACCTTAGTGGGACAAATAGGGAAAAGTATATCTACTCCATTTTACAGATGTAGAAGTCCAGAATGATCTTTTTAAAAAGCAAAATGTTGCTCTCCTGTTTGAAACCCTCCAGTGGCTTTGGTTATACTGAGAGTAAAGGCTCATCTGTGGCCCATAGGGAACAACCTTGTCATAACTTGTTTTCTATCCTTTGCCTTATGCTTTTCTCCTGTTTTCTCACTTTGTTTCAGGTACGTTGGACTTTTTTTAAATTAACGCTCTCAACAAAAATACATTAAGACTCTATTATGTTTCAGGTACTGGTCTAGGCCTCAGGTTGTAGGCACAAAGTCCCTGCTCTCCAGAGCTTACGTTGTTTCTGTTTCTAGAACACCAAGATCATTTCTGCTTCAGGGCTTGCACTTTCTGATATACTCTTTGCCTAGCTCTCTCCCGCTTACTAAGGCCTCAACTCAAATGTCTCCTCAGACAGACCTGCGCTTCCCACCTGCAGCAGGGTTTTCGCCCTTGGCTTATATGTTGGAATCACCAGGGCAGTCTTAACAGATCCCAAAGCCCAGTTTCACCCCAGACTAAATTAAATCCAAGCCTCTGAGTGTGGCCCAGGCATCAGTGTTTTTAAAGCTTTAAAGGGGATTCCAGTGGACAGCCATGGTACTTAAGAGCCATTTAAGGTTATCCAGTAGTACTGTCCCTCCTTTTCTTTATCTCTTCTTATCACTACCTGAAGTTCTTTTCTGCATTTGTTAACTCTTTAGTTTTCCTCTATTTTCTAGACCTTATCTAGTAGATAAAGTGAGTTTAAACTCCTTGAATGGAAAACTCAATTGCTTATTTGCAATAACTGTGTTTCTGCTTTAGATTCTGGAGACTGAGATTTATATGACAGCAAGGACCTCATGTGAATTGATCTCTTTGAGCTCTTGGTTTAAAGGTACCCCTCAAGGACTCTGAGTTTTCTGTTTTCAAACCCAACCTTATGGGCCTGAACCTGGGCCTGGCCTAGGTAGGAGTAGCCTCTCAGTGAGTGGTGTCCTGGCCAGAATTCTTCCTCCTCTGAGAGCCTTTTGCCTGGCCAAGCCCTGCCACCTCTGTCTGAACTCCCCCATGGTGTTGCCTCCGTGGTGCTGGTAACACCTATGCTCTGAGGAGGTGACTCTTGAGATACTGTTAGAATTGGGAGTAGGGGACCATTTTATCTTGGTTTGCCCTGGATTTTCTTAGTTTCATCCTTGCAAGTCCTACATCCTACTAACTTTCCCAGTCCTGGACAAACCAGGATGGTTGGTCACCCTAGGAGAGTCTGAGAGTCACCTCAGTACCTTTTCTGGTTGGATGTCAGGAGGGAAGAGGTTGAGAGGACATTTAAGTGGTTCACAACCAGTGTTGGGCTGCCCAGGTTCAATTCTTCAAAGCCTTGTACTGTTGAGGCCTTGTTGGAACGTGTCCTCTGTAAGGCAGCAAACCCAGGAAAGGATGGGCACTTATAGGGCCTGGATCTATGTAGCCTATAGGTTCTTGCCCCAAATTCTCATCTGATCCATTTTTTTTTTCACTAGGCAGTGGGGGCAAATGGGGTTGGGGGCTCCCATTAGGTCCTCAGAACAGGGGTCCCCTTGGCTGATCCTGTGACTGTGGTGAGAACCATGGAACGCTGTCTAACTGTGTTTTGGATTCTGGGGTAGATTAATAGCTAAACTGACAGCTATATAATGTAATTGAGGATGAATACATATTTTATAGCAGTATTTCCAGGTGTGTGGTTGGAAACTACGTTTTTCAAGATCACCTGGGAGCATATTAAATACAGATTCCTAGGCCAAACCCCCTTAGATTATGAATCAGCATGTGTGGGGTGGGGACCAGGAAACTATATTTTTACAAGTACCCCATGTAATATTCATGAATCCTGACATTTGAGGACCACTGTTCTTGTGGTGATGTCCAGAGGATATCAGGGGAATTTTGTATCTGATTTTACTTTTTGTTGAAAGGGACATGGAGAAAAATATTTGGGACTTTGAAGAGTTTTATTTTATATTATTCTACTAATTGTGTGGCATTAAGGTTTGGGTGAGATTTAGAACGCTAGTAGCAATCCTCTTGACGCTTTACAAAGGCTGTTCTTTCTACCTATAGTAGTAGAGAACTTGAGTGGAAAGTGACAAATAATATTGTCATAGCAGTTTAACAGATTTTTCTCTAAGCTTTGTAGGCCTCCCCTAGGACTGAAGAGGAAATTAAATGAGGGAAGTGAGTCAAAATCACATAGAAAAGAAGATAGCACTTGTTGCCTGCATTCTGAAAGTGGGATAAATTACACGAGATCTTTAAGCTATATTTTGTTGAAGTCAGCATTTTTCCCTGTTAAGTGCACCTGCTACCATCAAATATCTAGAATTCTAAAATAATATCTATTCTAGAGAGAGATTTATTGTATTATAAACCCAGATGACATCTTAGCTGGGAATTTGGCTTTCTTTCCTACCTCAGGCATAGCTATACCTGTGTAATAATCTCTTACGCTAGCAGGGAGTACTATTGATCTGTCAATCAACTGGCATGTTCAAGCTCCAGATGTGGGCTCACTTGCAAAATGCGATTCTGGGAGTAGCTCTTTGAGTTATTGTAACTGGGACTGATCTGGGCCTCTTTTGAAGGGTATGCTTCAGTCGATAGCAGTTTTCATTGTCATGGTGTATGGAGTGTGAGTGGCTGGATACTAGGTCTGCAGGATAGTAAAAATAATGATCTTTTCTTGATTATAAGTTACCTTTGAAATACATATGATTGAGACCATTTCGTATTATCTTTTGTGCCCTACTTGGAGGACATCAGCCTCTTCAGATTCTTTTCCCCACAAGTCTTTCTAGGACTTGCATGGTACATTACACACATGCTCTCCAAAGTCTAGATGCCCACGTGACAGCCACTCTTATTTCCTCTTCTGCTTCAACCAGCAGGCTATCATTCCATGTCTGCTGGCCACCATGGCTCTTCCCTCCTGCCCAGTACTCACGCACAAAGTACAAAAGAAGCTCCCCCCAGCCTTTTTTAATAGTGTGAACCCAGTGCTGCTTTTAGTGTTGTTGGTGACAGGCCCTTCTCTTTGAATATGATTCCAAGAAGTTGCTGAGCTGGGGATGAAACCCACAGGGTGATGGCTTTCTGTATTCAGAATCTAAAGCCTGTCCTAAGCAAGTCCTGTCATGCCTGGCTTTCCTTCCTCCAGAGCAAGTTCTCCCTCAACCCCTTGTACAGGCTTTTGGTGGGCCTACCTCACTGTATGAGTCCATTCAGGCTGCTATAACAAAATACCATAAACTAGGTGGCTTGTAAACAACAGAAATTTATTTCTCATAGTTCTAGAGGCGAGAAAGTCTAAGATCAAGGCATTGGCAGGATCAGCATCTGATGAGAGCCCATGTCCTGCTTCATAGATGGCCAGAATGTCTTTTCGCTGTGTCTCTTATGGTAGAAAGGGTAAGGGACCCCTTTCGGGCTTCTTTTTATAAGGGTACTAATCCCATTCATGGGGGCTCTGCCCAAATGACGTAATCACCTCCCAAAGGCCCCACCTCCAAATACCTTCATACTGAGTTCTGTGTTTTGGCTCTGTGTCCCCATCCAAATCTCATGTTGAATTATAATCCCAGTGTTGGAGGAGGGGCCTACTGGGAGGTGATTGGATCATGGGGTGGTTTCTAATGGTTTAGCACCATCCCCCTAATGCTGTCTTGTGACAGAGTTCTCCCAAGATCTGGTTGTCTGAAAGAGTGTGCAGCATTCCCCACTTCACTCTCTCTGCCTCTTGCTCCTATCCTGTAAGATGTGCTGGCTTCCCCTTTGCCTTCTGCCGTGGATTGTAAGTTTCCTGAGGCCTCCCCAGCCATGCCTCCTGTACAGCCTGCGGAACTGTGTGTCAATTACACCTCTTTTCTTTATAAATTACCCAGTCTCAGGTAGTTCTTTATAGCAGTGTGAGAATGGACTAATAAACTGGGGATTAGCTTTCAACATATGAATTTTTGGGAGAGGGGGACAGAGACATTCAGACTATAGCACTCAACATTAGTGAGATGAGCTCAAAAGGGGCCCGGTCCCCTCAGTGGGTTCAGTGTAGTCTCCCACTGGGATCCCTACTGAGAGCTTTAATCTTAATGTATTAAGTTGCAAAGCTACCATGTATGTAGGATTATAACTACTGACTATATGTTGGAGACAAAAAAGCCATTGTAATATGTCTGCCAACATTTATAAGTAAGCCACATTTGGTCATGTACCCTCCTAAACCTATCATTTGGTCAAAATGATCAGAAGTTATGTTAGTTTCCTGGGCTGCTGTATCAAAGTACCATAAACTGGGTGTCTTAACACAACAGAAATTTATTATCTTACAGTTCTGTAGGCGAGAAGTCTAAAATCAATGTTGGCAGGACCATGCCGTCCCTGAAACCTGTGGGGGAACCCTTCCTTGCCCATTCCTCACTTCTGGTGGTTTGCTGGCAATCTCTGGCATTCCTCAGCTTATAGATGCATCACTCTAATCCTGTCTTCACAAGGCCTTCTTCTTGTAGGTCTTCCTATCATCTTCCCTGTGTGTGTGTCTGTCTCTGTGGACAAATTTCCCCTTTTTATAAGGACGCCAGTCATATTGGATTAGGGCCCACTCTAATCATCTCATTATTACTTGATTCTCTCTGCAAAGACCCTATTTCCAAGCCACATTCGGAGATAGGACTTCAATGTATTTTTTGGGGTGGATTGGGGTGGGGACACAATTCAACTTATAAAGAAGTGTATGTGAAATGCTCAGCATAGAGCCTCACACCTAGACATGATCAATATATATTGGTCGTTATTATGACCATTGTCAAGCCTTAATGGGCAAGGGACAGCTAACTAGCAAGATTCATCCTTAATAATTGCAGCCGTATTCACAGTCTAGGTATAAGTGTTAAATGATCAACTGCAGTTCCTTTCAGGGCTAAGTGGTAGTTGGGTAAAAATGAGGTTTTAAGGACAGCTGCATGAGGACCCAGGGCAGCAGAGAACTGGGGAAACAACAGGTAATTAAGCCAGAGGATCTGGAGTCAAGTTCAGGTTCCATTAATTACTATGTGATCATGTACAAATCATATGGCTTTCTTTTTCTGTTTCCTTGGGGGGCAATTAATAATACCTGCCTCAAATTCAGATCAACAAAAATGTATTACCACACATTAAGTGTATTACCACACATTAAATGATGGGACACATGTAAAACACTTGGTAAATATTAAAATGCTATTGCCCTTCCAACTTCCTCATGGGCTATGGTTTTAAAATTTTTTTCTGTGGTTTTATTTCTGTGTTATTTTAAGTCAAATTCCTTATTTAAAATCTGAAATGGTTATCTGTATTTAAAGTTACAGTCGACTTGGTTCTTACATTGAAAATGTCAAATATGTCTGTCTTACTACCCTTTTTTATATTATTATGCTTTAAGTTCTAGGGTACATGTGCACAACGTACGGGTTTGTTACATATGTGTACATATGCCATGTTGGTGTGCTGCACCCATTAACTCATCGTTTACATTAGGTGTATCTCCTAATGCTAGCCCTCCCCCCTCCCCCCACCCCACGACAGGCCCTGGTGTGTGATGTTCCCCACCCTGTGTCCAAGTGTTCTCATTGTTCAATTCCCACCTATGAGTGAGAACATGCGGTGTTTGGTTTTGTCCTTGTGATAGTTTGCTGAGAATGATGGTTTCCAGCTTCATCCATGTCCCTGCAAAGGACATGAACTCATCCTTTTTTATGGCTGCATAGTATTCCATGGTGTATATGTGCCACATTTTCTTTATCCAGTCTATCATTGATGGACATTTGGGTTGGTTCCAGGTCTTTGCTATTGTGAATAGTGCCACAATAAACATACGTGCACATGTGTCTTTATAGCAGCATGATTTATAATCCTTTGGATATATATATATATATATATATATACACACACACACACACACACATACACATACCCAGTAATGGGATGGCTGGGTCAAACAGTATTTCTAGTTCCAGATCCTTGAGGAATTGCCACACTGTCTTCTATAATGGTTGAACTAATAGTATAAAAGCATTCCTATTTCTCCACATCCTCTCCAGCACCTGTTGTTTCCCAACTTTTTAATGATTGCCATTCTAACTGATGTGAGATGGTATCTCATTGTGGTTTTGATTTGCATTTCTCTGATGGCCAGTGATGATGAGCATTTTTTCATGTTGTCTGCATAAATGAGCATTTTTTCATGTTGTCTACATAAATGTTCATATCCTTTGCCCACTTTTTGATGGGGTTATTTGATTTTTTTCTTGTAAATTTGTTCAAGTTCTTTGTAGATTCTGGATATTAGCCCTTTGTCAGATGGGTAGATTGTAAAAATTTTCTCCCATTCTGTAGGTTGCCTGTTCACTCTGATGGTAGTTTCTTTTGCTGTGCAGGAGCTCTTTAATTTAATTAGATCCTATTTGTCAATTTTGGCTTTTGTTGCCATTGCTTTTGGTGCTTTAGTCATGAAGTCCTTGTCTTTGCCCATTCCTATGTCCTGAGTGGTATTGCCTAGGTTTTCTTCTAGTGTTTTTTGTGGTTTGGGGTCTAACATTTAAGTCTTTAATCCATCTTGAATTAATTTTTGTATAAGGTGTAAGGAAGGGATCCAGTTTCAGCTTTCTACATATGGCTAGCCAGTTTTCCCAGCACCATTTATTAAATAGGGAATCCTTTTCCCATTTCTTGTTTTTGTCAGGTTTGTCAAAGATCAGATGGTTATAGATGTGTGGTATTATTTCTGAGGGCTCTGTTCTGTTCCATTGGTCTATGTCTCTGTTTTGGTACCAGTACCATGCTGTTTTGGTCACTGTAGCCTTGTAGTATAGTTTGAAGTCAGGTAGCATGATGCCTCCAGCTTTGTTCTTTTGGCTTAGGATTGTCTTGGCAATGTGGGCTCTTTTTTGGTTCCATATGAACTTTAAAGTAGTTTTTTCTAATTCTGTGAAGAAAGTCATTGGTAGCTTGATAGGGATGGCATTGAATCTATAAATTACCTTGGATAGTATGATCATTTTCATGATATTGAGTCTTCCTATCCATGAGCATGGAATACTCTTCCATTTGTTTGTGTCCTCTTTTATTTCATTGAGCAGTGGTTTGTAGTTCTCCTTGAAGAGGTCCTTCACATACCTTGTAAGTTGGAATCCTAGGTATTTTATTCTCTTTGAAGCAGTTGTGAATGGGAGTTCACTCATGATTTGGCTCTCTGTTTGTCTGTTCTTGTTGTATAGGAATGCTTGTGATTTTTGCACATTGATTTTGTATCCTGAGACTTTGCTGAAGTTGCTTATCAGCTTAAGGGGAGATTTTGGGCTGAGACGATGGGGTTTTCTAAATATACAATCATGTCATCTGCAAACAGGGACAATTTGACTTCCTCTTTTCCTAATTGAATACCCTTTATTTCTTTCTCCTGCCTGATTGCCCTGGCCAGAACTTCCAACACTATGTTGCATAGGAGTGGTGAGAGAGGGCATCCCTGTCTTGTGCCAGTTTTCAAAGGGAATGCTTCCAGTTTTTGCCCATTCGGTATGATACTGACTGTGGGTTTGTCATAAATAGCTCTTATTATTTTGAGATACGTCCCATCAATACCTAATTTATTGAGAATATTTTGCATGAAAGGCTGTTGAATTTTGTCGAAGGCCTATTCTGCATCTATTGAGATAATCATGTGGTTTTTGTCTTTGGTTCTGTTTCTATGATGGATTACGTTTATTTATTTGCATATGTTGAACCCTCATGGGCTATTAATGTAAAACTTCACATTTTATTAACAATAATCGCTTCTTTAGCTGAAGAAAAAGTGTTTTCTTTCTTTAGACTAATTAAGAATTAGCACGTCATCTTAGAATTTAAAACTTTGAAAATGTTATTTTTTCTTCCTTTAGTCTACAAATAATAAGATGAAGGCTGAGCAGCAAAATACAATGGAATATTTTAAGTTTTACCTACGTTTGATTTAAGCAAATGGGGCATTTATTTTGAGGGAGCATCAGAAGATGAAGTGGAAAAGGTCAAATTCGTTAGAGATTTATTTGTTGGCTTTATAGATTTAATTCTTTAGAGTATCCTACATTTAAATTGTTGCTTTATTGAGAAACCCAGCATATTTGTCCATAAATAAAAATATTCAGAATGCAGAAACTTAATGAATATATGACAGCCTGATTTTGTTATGAGTCATTACTCACTCAATGAGCGAGAACATTTTTAAAATTATTACAGCAGCTGGTACCTTTAGACTTTTTTTTTTTTTTTTAAATTAATGGAGATGGGATCTTGGTACGTTACCAGGCTGGTCTCGAACTACTGGCCTCAAACCATCCTCCTGCCTCAGCCACCCAAAAGCTGGGATTACAGGCCTGAGCCACCATGATTGGCCAGAACAAGCACATATTAATCAGCTACCACGAGCCAAGCACTGTGTTGTACTCTGGTGATGAAAAGACAAAGATAAATACTGTTCTTATCCTTGAAGAGTTCATGAGCTTTTGGAGGAGTTAGTCTTATGACCTTATGAGGGCCTTAGCTCATAAGGTTATAGCTGAGATTAAATGAGTAATGTTTGTAAGATGCCTGGCTTGTAATTATTGCTCAATAAATGTTAGCTGTTACTACTACTACTGTTACCACTGCTAGTATCACCACTACTGTGCTAAGTGCTGTGTTAATTAATGTAAACAAAGTATAATGGAGAAACAGAAGATTAAATTTGCATGAAATCTATGGAATCAAAGAGGTCTTCATGGAGAAGGTGATATTGGAAATGGATCCTTAAAGCTTGAATAGGATTTTCCATGTATATACAAGAGGCAAGGGAATTCCTACACAAAAGAAAGCGATCAGGTAAAGACATAAAGGAGTTGGAGTAAATGGCACACTCAGGGAGTGAGAGGTGATCCAGGAAGCTAGAATCCAACCTGCAATCATGGTAGGCAGTGGACAGAGAGAATCTTGGGACTGCTGGTCAGGGACTTACAGCACTGTGCAAAGGAATTGAGATTTTATCCTGTGAGTAGAGAAGAGGCATTGGAGGATTTTTATTACAGGACTAAAAAGATGAGTTCTGGTCTTTAAAAGATGACTGGCGAAAATGGAAAAGCTTAGGAGAGATTAGAGACAGGTCCCCTGATAGGCAGTAGATATTGTGAAAGTCCTTCTCTAGACTGATAACTCAACTTGTTATCAGTTTGAATAGACTTCAACATTTTTTAAAGAATTGACTTTACCTCTTTGGCACCTTCAGTTACTTACCCTTTGTGTATGATGACTTCTGGCCTTAGTCAGATGTCCCCAGCTATAGGATCAGAAAAATATCTAGAATGCATTGATGTAGTTGAAGGTAACACTTTCTTATTATTATTTGCCATGAATCCAGTTGTTCGTTGACAAACATTCAGTAAGCATCTCCATGTGCCAAGTACTGTGTTTGACTCAAAGAACAGGGACATTTGCAGAACAAATTTTGTTGGTTAACAAACTAAAGGGGACCCTGAGTAAAGGGTTTTCCCTTTCTCCTTCTCTTAGAATAAATTTATATTAACTTTGTAGCCCTGTCCCCCTAGAAGTCTCTCTCAGTCTCTTTATAAATTTTATAAAGAAGAAGTGCCTTCTGAAGAGTTTGCCTAAATTAAGGAGGTGGGTGTTTTTGTTGGTCCATTTATGTTGCTATAAAGGAATACCTGAGACTGGGTAATTTATAAAAAAAGAGATTTATTTGGCTCATGGTTCTGCAGGCTGTACAAGAAGCATGGTGCCGTCATCTGCTTCTGGTGAGGGCAGCAGGAAGCTTCCACTCATGCGGGAAGGCAAAAAAAGGCGGGGATGTCACATGGCAAGAGAGGAAGCAGGAGAGAGAGAGAGGCAGAGGTGCCAGGCTCTTTTAAGCAATCAGATATCACGTGAACTCATTACCACAGGGAAGGTACCAAGCCATTTATGAGAGATCTGCCCCCATGACCCAAACACCTTCTACCAGGTCCCACTTCTACCAATAGGAATCACATTTCAACATGAGATTTGGAGGAGACAGACTTCCAAACAATATCAGTGTTGATGGCAGTGGCCAAGACCCTGGTATGTTTTCTAGTATCCTTTCCCACTTTTTCCAGAGCAATAGAAACCCTCTTTTTCTATTTATGTATTTGTTTGTTTGTTTGTTTGGAGACAGGCCTCACTCTGTTGCCCAGGCTAGAGTGCTGTGGCACGATCTTGGCTCACTGCAACCTCTGCCTCCCAGGTTTAAGCAATTCTTGTGCCTCAGCCTCCTAAGTAGCTAGGATTACAGGCATGTGCCACCATGCCTGGATAATTTTTGTATTTTTATTAGAGACTGGGTTTTGCCATGTTGACCAGGCTATTCTTGAACTCCTGGCCTCAAGTGATCTGCCCTTGTGGGTCTCCCAAAGTGCTGGGGATTACAGGCATGAGCCACTGTGCCAGGCCTGAAACTCTGTTTTTAGATGGACATATCGTTTTCTAGAATGAAGACAGGCTCCATGGCAACCAGTATGATCACATGACTGATGCAGAGTGTCACATGAGAGTTTCCTGCAGTTTTCCTTAAAGACAGGTGATACTGTCCTTTCTCCAGCTTCTTCATCCACTTTCCATCCTAATTCCTGAAATACGGATATTTTACTGGAGCTCTAGTTTCCACCTTAGACTCTGAGAATGGGGTCCCAGTATTTGGGATGGTGGAATAATGAGTTAGAAAGATGCTGAGAATTTTGTGGGGTAGAGCTCCTACAACCAGTCCTGGACTGTCTCTTGGATTTTTATGAGAGACAGAAAAACTTCTTTGTCTTCCTTAAGCTGTTATTTTATGTTTAGCAAATGCATAGTATATATTAGGTATATATTTATGGGCTACAAGATATTTTGATAAGGCTGGGCACAGTGGCTCACTCCTGTAATCCCGGCACTTTGGGAGGCCAAGGCAGGTGGATCACCTGAGGTCAGGAGTTTGAGACCTGCCAGACCAACATGGAGAAACCCCATCTCTACTAAAAGAAATACAAAAATTAGCTGGGCATGTTGGCGCACGCCTGTAATCCTAGCTACTCGGGAGGCTGAGGCAGGATAATCGCTTGAACCCAGAAGGCGGAGGTTGTGGTGAGCCGAAATCACGCCATTGCACTCTAGTCTGGGCAACAAGAGCGAAACTCTGTCTCAAAAAAAAAAAAAAGATATTTTGATATAGGCATACAATGTGTAATAATCACATTAGGGCAAGAGGTATACATCACCTGAAGCATGTATCCTTTCTTTGTGTTACAAACATTCCAATATTACTCTTTTTTGCTGTTTTAAAATGTACAATAAGTTATTGTTGATTATAATCACCCTATTGTCTATCAATTACTAGATCTTATTCTATTTTTTGAACCTATTAATTATCCCCACTTTTCCTCAACCCCACACTGCCCTAACCAGCCTGTGCTAACCATCATTCTACTGTCTATCTCCATGAGTTCAATTGTTTTAATTTTTAGCTCCCACAAATAAGTGAGAATGTGTGGAGTCTGTTTTTCTGTGCTTGACTTATTTCACTTAACGTAATGACTTCCAGTCCCATACATGTTGTTGAAAATGATAGGATCTCGTTCTTTATTAGTGGCTAAATAGTATTCCATTTTGTATATGTAGCACATTTTCTTTATCCATTCATCTGTTAATGGACACTTTACCCAAATCTAATCTTAAGTGATATAATGACAAGTCTTTACCCAAATCTAATCTTAAGTGATATAAGGACTCTTGAGGGTGATTTCGTAACCCTTCTTGGAAGCTTATTATAGGACTTACTCATCCTTAAAATATTCCTTTTTATTTTTGAAAAAGTATCTTTGGTACAATCTGTTTCTGTTTTGTCTTGTCCAACTCTCTGAAAATGGAGAATAATTGATTGGCTTCTTTCTCATAATAAATCTTCATGGAATGTAATATTTTTAATTTGCATTAATTTTATACCTTTTGTCAATCAGTGGATTTAAAACTTCTTAAATTGAAAATATTCATAGCTGGATTCGTTTTCTTCATAAGAGATTTGTCTGTGCTAGGTTTGGGTTCTAATTATGCCTGTGATTTGTTATTAGGGATTACAACAAGTTTGCTCTTAGCAAAATGAGTAAACTATTTGCTAAACTGTGAAAGGAGGGATCATAGAGAGAATGCATTTATAATATCTGGGGAGAATTAATAGAAAATGGACTTTCTCTGTGTGTGTGTACATGTGTATGAGAAAGAAAAAGATAGAATGTCACCAAAGCAAAACACTTCATGTGTTTAATTGCTGCCCTGTTTCATGCTTCCTGGGGAGCAGGAGGCACATCTCAATAGGGGAGCAATGTCGGCTTTCTCTGGTGCATGAAATTGGTGCCACTGTCTGAGGTGCCAGACTCATCTCTGTGCCAGCTGTCTTTATTCTTTGCCTTATTTGGGAGACTGCAATCCCAGCAAAACAGTCACTAAAAACAACCTTTAAGGGAAATGTAATTAAATAAATATTAGAACTTTCCTCAGTTTTGTGCTCCTATCTTCAAAAATGTACTGAGTCATTTTTTAGAAATAACAGCTTTATTGAGATGTAATTCACTTACCATACAAATCACTCCTTTTTGTTGTATGATTCACTAGTTTTTAGCATATTTACAAAGTTGTACAACCATTACCAAATCATTTTCAAATGTTTTCGTAACTCCAGAAAGATACTCTCTTCTCATTAGCATCCGCCTGTCCCCCCAATTCCCTTTGCCCTCAGCTCTAAGCAATCGTGAATCTACCCTCTGTTTCTAAGGATTTGCCTCTCCTGGACATATACAAATGGAACTGTACAATATGTGACCTTTTGTTACTGACTTCTTTATTTGGCATGATATTTTTGAGGTTCATCCATGTTGTAGTATGTATCAGCACATCACTCTTTTTTATTGCTTTTAATATTTCATTGTATGATTATACCGTATTTTCTTTGTCCATTCATCTCTTGATGAACATTTGAGTTGTTTCCGCTCTTTAGCTATTATGAATATGGCTGCTATGAACATTTTTGTAGAAGTTTCTATGTGGACATGTTTCCTTTCTCTTGGATATATATACTTGGGAGTGGAATTGCTGTGTGTGTCGGAGGCAGCAGAATAATGCTCCCAACCCCACTGTCTCCCAAAGATGTTCATTTCCTAATCCTTGGAACCCGTGAATATGTTAAGTCTCATGGTAAATGGACGTGAAATTAAGTGTGCAGATGAAATTAAGCTGCTAATCAACTCACCTTAAAATAGATTATTCTAGATCATCTGTGTAGGCCCTCAGTGTAATCCAAAGGGTCCTTAAAAGATAGAAGATGGAAGCAGAAAGAGCCAGAGTAATGCACTTAATGCACTGTGATTAATACTTGACCAGCCATTGTTGGCTTTGAAGATGGAAGGAACCACGAGCCAAGGAACGGGGACACCGTCTAAAACAAACTTGCCCAACCCATGGCCCGTGAGCCGCATGTAGCCAAGGATGGCTTTGAATGTGGCCCAACACAAATTTGTAAACTTTCTTGAGACATTATAAGATTTGTGTGTGGGTGTGTTTGTGTGTGTTTAGCTCATCAGCTATCATTAGCGTTAGCATGTTTTATGTGTGGCCCAAGACAGTTTTTCTTCCAGTCTGGCCCAGGGAAGTGAAAATATTGGACACCCTTGCTGTAGAAGCTGGAAGAAGCAAGGAAATGGATTTTCCTCTACAACCCTCAGAAGGAACATAGACCTGCTGAGACCTTGATTATAGCCTTTAGAGAATCACTTTGGACTTTTGACCACCAGAACTGTAATGTAATAATTTTGTGTTGTTTTCATCAGCAAGTGTGCAGTAATTTGTTACAGCAGCAATAGGAAACAAATATATTGAATCACATGGGAACTCTATGTTTAACCTTTTGAGGAACTGTCAGAACATTTCCTAAAGCGGCTGCCCCATTTTGCCTTCCCACCAGCAGTCTATGAGGGTTCCAATTTCTCCACATGCTCACCAGCACTTGTTATTATCTGTCTTTTTTATTGTAGCTATCCTAGTGGGTGTGAAGTGGTTTAACATTGTGGTTTTGATTTGCATTTCTCTGATGGCTAATGATGCTGAGCCTCTTTTCATGTGCTTATTGGTCATTTGTGTATCTTCTTTGGAGAAATGTCTATTCAGATCCTTTGCCCTCTTCATTGCACTGGAACATGGGGTGTGTGTGTGTGTGTGTGTGTGTGTGTGTGCATGTGCATGTGTGTGATGTTAGAGGGAGCAGGACCAATTCTGGGACAGTTCATGAAGAGCCTTGTATACCATGCACCAGGGATTTGGGATAAAATACTGAGAGTGATAAGGGAAGTCAATGATGGATATAAAGCCAGGTGGCATCCTGATCAATTTTGTATTTTAGGAAACATTCTGAGGATCCAGTGGAGGATACTGAGGGCTGATGGAAGGAGGAGATGGAGGACTAGTGGCTGAGAGATATTGGGCCACTGGAGTGATGCAATCAAGAAATGACCAGGATTGAAACCAGGACTGTGGTGGTAGGTCAGAGAAGAGTTTGCAGATTGAAAGGTTTTAGGAGAAATAATCAAATCTACAGTATTTTTTTGGATGTGGGAGTTTGAGGGCAAAAGTCGCTTGAGAAAATCTTAGATATCTGTTTTGGGCCATTGAGTGGAAGGAGGGACATTTTATGGATATAGAGAGCCCTGGAGCAGGATCATTTGGGGGCAGGTAGGAAAGCAACAATGGATTTAGTTTTAACCTTGTTGACTTTGAGGTGACTGTGAGACATCCATGGGGAAATGGTTTGTTTGACATGAGTTTGAAATTAAGGAGAGACTTCTCGGCTGGACAGACACATGTGGACGTCAGTACCAGGTCAATTTAGCTGAAGCTGTGGTGTGGCTGAGATTACCTGGGAAGACTGTGTGGTGTGAGAAGAAAAGAAGGTTAGGGATAGGAACGTCTTTTGAGGAAACAGACATGAAGGAGGAACCAAGGTAGGAGATGCAGAGAGGTTGGCAGAAGATTCTTCATCTGCTGAGGTTTGGCAGTTGTAGAAACTAAGACAACTCCAAATTTCCATTGTATGCTCAAGTACCTAAGAACCAAGTTAACGCATGCTTCAGTGGTCTCCGAAAGGTTCCTCCATTCCAACCTTAAGCTGAAAAGAACTGTTTCCATTTTTAATGACTCTAAGTTAGCTTAATCAATTTAAAACTTTCAAAGATAATGCTCTTTGATCTTGAAGTGCTTGAAAACTAAACATGGAACGTAGTGGAGGCTTTTGCTTATACTGACATTGACTCTGGGGCAAAGCAGAAGTCCACTTTTACCAAAGAGTCTCTGTTTATACTCTCCTGGATGAGGCCTTCTCGCAGTTGTTATTGACTTATTTCCTTCATCCTTTCATATTCTGACATTTCTTAAATTGGGTTATGTTTTACAATCAAGTGTTATTTCAATCAATGAGGTATTTTAGAATTAAGAAAATAGAGCGTTAAAATTAAATCTCATGTCATTTGTGGACATTTTTGCTGTTTCTATTTTGCAGAGTTGTAGCTATTAACATTTAGCCCACAGAGTGGAGTCACTTTAATTGGCAACTCATCGGCTGACTCTCACTTTTTTCTTCAAAGTGATTCTAGCCTCTGGCCTCACTAAACTTCTTGCTATTGCCATATTCATGCTGTGCAACCTGCCTGCATGCCCAGGGTGCTCCCTCATCTGGTCCTGTCTTTCCCTCTTTTTTTTTTTTTTTTTTTTTTTTTTTTGAGGCGGAGTCTCGCTCTGTCGCCCGGACTGGAGTGCAGTGGCCGGATCTCAGCTCACTGCAAGCTCTGCCTCCCGGGTTTATGCCATTCTCCTGCCTCAGCCTCCGGAGTAGCTGGGACTGTCTTTCCCTCTTGTCTGCCTGGGCCTCCATCCAAGACTCAGATCAAGTGTATCCTATTGTGGTGCTCCACTTCCCACTCTAGCCCATTGGGTCCTCCTTCTTCTTCCCATATATTCCTCCATCATTTGTTCAGTAACTACTTATCTATCTCTCTGTCAAACTCATTTGTCAACTCCCTGAGATTTTGGCTTGTTTGTTTTTGTAAACCTGGTACTTAGCTCAGAGCCTTGCATTCTAATAAATTAATAAATGTTTGTTGAATAAGTAAACTATTTTTGCTATTATCTTTTGAATAGCTCATTGATTGTTCAATATCAAAGAATGGTAGTTTGTAACTCTTAATTAAGTCAGAAAAATGAACAAATACTGATAATATGTTCTCAGCACTACCTTAGGATTTTCTTTTTTTAATCAAATTCATAACACATATTGGATTTATTATTATTATTATTATACTTTAAGTTCTAGGGTACATGTGCACAATGTGCAGGTTTGTTACATATGTATACATGTGCCATGTTGGTGTGCTGCACCCATTAACTCATCATTTACATTAGGTGTATCTCCTAATGCTATCCCTTCCCCCTCCCCAGGATTTTCTTCATACTAGTTGTCTTATGATGCAGAACACATATGGTGATTTGAATTCTATGAATTATTCAGATTTATGTATCTAACTGGGAATGTGTGTATATATATATTTATATAAATCAAATTTTATAATTATAACAGTACTGGTATTAAGAATATACAAAGTTATTTGAGTTGTTCTAGACAGAGAAGATAAAATATACTCTCCAATTAACACTTATTACCCATCCTTGTATGTACCTTGCAGCTTTAGGTAGTAGAACAACTTAGAGAAAGAAACTGTTGCGCTCATGCCAACTCAGAGGTAGCAGCTATCCTATTTGGGACAGGCTTCCTCCCATTTCCCAGCTCGGAAAGGAGAGACAGGGACCGAGGAATGGGTAGAATGTTGGCCTTGAGGGTGCAATTTAAAATCTTCACATTGGAGCTGTAAGGCCAGATAACCAGGCTTTCAGGTGGGTGGCAACAGTACCAATAAAGTGAAAGCAATAAACATCAGTGTTTTATAACAGAGAAAGTAGTCAAAAACAAATTAGATCATGTAGATGTGGTTTAGCTATTTCCACTTGAATTTTAAACCATGGTCTGTTAAGCGCTAATGGCCTCAAGTCCTTTCTGGGTGTGTCTGCAAGCCCACCCTTTGTTCCTGAGATGACTTGCTTTTCCCAGTAGATCCTGCAACCTCACTCTACAGTGCTTTCCTAGATTTGACCCAGAGCATTGTAAGCTCCTTGTGTCCTGCACACACATTGCCCCCATGGAACTTTGGCATTCTTTATGACCTCATGGCTTTCTTACTGTCACCAAGTTTTTTCCCTGATCTATTCTGATGCCCGGGTCCAAATGGCTTCCAGTGACACATCTTTGGTCTTTGTTCTCAGTGTCGGGGGTTGCGTTGTCAGGTGTTGTCTCTTCATGAGAAGACAGTGTGATGTAGTGATCACATCCCAGGCTCTGGAGTTCAGCTGCTTTGGTCTGAATTCCAGCTCCACTGCTTCTTATTTCTAGAACCTTGGGCAATTACTTAACCTTTCAGTGCCTCAATTTCCTTATTTATAAAACGGGATTGAATAGTACCTAACTCACTGAGTTCTTGCAAATATCCCATGATACACATACTTAGACAATAAGTATTCACTAAATTCTGGCTAGTAGTATCATTTTTTCTAATATTAGCACCCTACATCTGCTTACATTCCAGCTACTCCAGCCTGGACAGATAGGTCCACATGCACTGTGATGGGGAGGGCAGTTTTGCTGTACTGTAAACTCATCCAAGCCAAAGAGCATCTGCCCTGAAGTTCACATTGTGGTGAAAGCAGTAGTTTGTTTCCAGGGCTTTGCCTGTGAGGCATGCCAATGTCTCTTGAAACACTTATTGATTCTCTTGGTACTTTATAACAAGGGCAGGCTTTTTAATTGTATTGGAGCAGAGGAAAATCACACTTTTCTGATTACTTGTTCTGCTCCCTGAGTGAATTGCATGAAACCATGTCTGGCACCTTTGATCCCCGCTGGTAAAGCTGCTCTCTCAGCCAGTGATGCTGATTCTTTGACCCCTTGGCAACCCCTGTTGGCTGCCCCTCCAGCTGGCAGAGGGCCAGCTCAGTGCTTGTGCTAATCCCCAAAGAACCAGGAAGGAAACCTGAGCGGCATCCTAAGTAGCACTGGCCTCAGGCAGCAGGCAATGTATGTGCCCCATCAGCCCCTCCACGCAGTGTCTTTTCCTGTCCTTTGGTTCTCCTTCCTCGACAAGATGTTAGTGTCAACGAGATGCATGTCAGTCAGGCCATGAGCTGGAGGCCTTTCCTCCCACCTCCTACACAGACACTTACCTGTCCTAGTTAAGGATGCTTCTGTCAACTTGCTTTCGGGGCTGGAAAGCAACCACAACATTTTCTGTCCCACCTCTGGGTGTTAAGGGCTGAAAAACAACTTCAGGAATATTTGTATTTTAACAACAGACTTTTAGAAATAGAAAAATTAATCCCTAAAGATGACATTTTCAGCATCATACCAGGCTAGCCAGGGGTGGAAAGTTGTTTATTTCATAAGAAAATTAAGTCACACATTTATTATACCATCTCCTAATATCACTTCGGTGGAGATAATCCATGTTGACAGCCTGGGATGTAGCCTTCCACATATTTCTCTATGTCCCCATAGGGACATGCCACAATTTATCCTAATGAGGAACATTCAGATTGTTTTCTTTTTTTTTTTTTTTGAGACGGAGCCTCACTCTCTCGCCCAGGCTGGAGTGCAGTGGCTGGATCTCAGCTCACTGCAAGCTCTGCCTCCTGGGTTTACGCCATTCTCCTGCCTCAGCCTCCCGAGTAGCTGGGACTACAGGTGCCCGCCACCTCGCCCGGCTAGTTTTTTGTATTTTTTAGTAGAGACGGGGTTTCACCGTGTTAGCCAGGATGGTCTCGATCTCCTGACCTCGTGATCCGCCCGTCTCGGCCTCCCAAAGTGCTGGGATTACAGGCTTGAGCCACCGCGCCCGGGCTCAGATTGTTTTCATTTGGGAGTCACTGTCAACAATCCTTCAACAAACACATTTGAACACGCAGCTTTATACATTGATTCTTTTATTTGTAGGATAGTTTTACAAAAGTAGGATTGTGCAAGGTACATGCATTTAATATTAGATTGGTGCAAAAGTGATTGTGTGTTTTTCCATTAAAAGTAATGGCAAAAACCACAATTGCACCAATCTAATAGATACTGCCAAGCTACTTTTCAGGTATCTGTAGCAATCTACCTGTCCACTGTAAAATAAAAATAAAATTCTAAGCCCCTTAGCTGACTGAATGGACCTTCTTTGGCCAAGGGGACCCCAGAGTAACCTTGAAAAGTGACTGAGTACTTGGCTGCACAGTGGATAGAAGAAGATGGGGCATGCTTCATTATGCCCCCTCCTTCGTTATTTCTATTAGACTTTCTTCTCTAAGGGCTGAACAGAAACTAACCCTTTCAAAAGACTCCACACTGATATCAACTAACCACCTCACACTGCCCCTCCTTTTTTGCCTGCTAAGAGACCACTGACCATGGAGTGGCTCTGGCCAGTCTGGAGAGGGCACAGTAAAGGCCTACGTGTCCTCTGCTTCACCTTTTGACAGCAGAGGGCTGAAAACTCCACACTCAGATCATGCTAATGCTGCTATTTTTGTCACATGAGACCCATGAAGGAGCGTGAAGCTCAAATGCATGTGCGTACATGTCTCCTTTCATATATCTTCATGCTCCTCCTATAGCTTGTTGAATATGTGTATTTGAGCACATCATTAAGTATAAATTCCTGTTCCTTTTTTCCCCTCCCTTGAAGTATCTGTTTTTAGCATAGCCTCCAGCCTGTCAAAATGGCACCCTGAAGGCTTCAACCCTTTGTGAGAAATAAAGCTCCCCTTTCCAGGTTTATGAACCTCATCATTCTTCAGTTGACACCACCCAAAACATATAAGGATGCTTATATCTTCATACCCTTTAATACTCGATCATATTATTATTATTGTTATTCTGCCAAGCAATGGTGGAAAGTAGGTTCGCCTTTTTGTTTTAGTTTGCATTTTTCCCATTCCGTTAGGATATACTGTGTCAGTGGTCAGGGTTCTTCCTTGGAGGCTGGCCCTGACGGCATCTTTGGGACTGTTTTCAGGCCCCTTCTAGCTTCTGTTTTCTCCAGGCAAAAGCTGAAGAAGCAGCTTCAATGAGCAGGATGGATTTTAATCATAGGAGCTGATGTGTGCTGTATGAATTTAAAATAATCAAAAGATGGGTTTCAAGCAAATGGCATTTGAAAAGGTTACAGGAATGTAGAGGAAAGAATAGCTAATGTGTGTTCGCAGTTCCTAGGGGCATTGTGGCTTTGCCCAGCTCTGCAGTGGTCACCTTGCTGTGCCCTGCACACTGCAGAACCTGCAGGAGCCCCCTGTAGGTGGGGAGGACCTTCTACTCTGCTATCCATATTTCTCTGTGGTCCCCCTTTCCTGAGGTTTTCTGTGACTTTTAAGCACCCCTGGAGTCCTGTCTTTACTCCGGTTGGAAACCTCTCAACCTTGTTCCAGAAGTGGACCCCTTTTCAGTGTGCTTTGCTGAGTTGTGAATGGATTTTTCTAGAAGTCATTTTCCATTTCTAATTCTAGCCTTCACTGTCAATTCCCTCATCTGCTGCCCTGCTCCAGCTTGCCCAGATGGCATGTCTCTTGGGGATTTGTTTGTTGTGGATTGAAGCTTTCCTCTGAGGCATAAGCTTCCTTTTGTTTCCCTCTCCTGCCACACTGTCCTTCTCATCCTGCATGCTATGAAATAGGCATCCCAGAGCAATGCGTGCTCACACCCTGTTAGGGGTTCTTCCCCCATAACAGCAGTGAGTATGATCTGAGAGACAGGGCTCTGAGGTAAGAGGACCTGCTTGACTTACTTAGACCTGTTGCTGCACTTATGGTGGACTCAGAGAACCATCCAAACCTGAACCGGCTGGATTACTTTTCAGAAATGTTATAGTAATGCATTTGGAAAAGCATATGCCCTAAAAATGATGCCTTATCCATGAAGCACTGGGTACTGGCCACAGGACTACTCCTTCTGGGTCTCCATCAAGGTTCTCACCCACTGATTGGCAAAACAGTGAGATGTGATAGCACCTGCTGCAGGCAGGAATTTTTTGGGAAAAGCCTCTATAAATATTGCTGGTGGAAATGAGAAATCAATATCACAGATAGAAAAACACCAGAAAATAAGCTTATGTATAATACAGTGATTTTTTTTTGTTTGTAATGGCAAAAACCCATGAACAAAGCGAGTGCCCATTTATAGGACAAAGCCTGAATAAATTGTGATATATTCACACCATAGAATAGGGAGATTTTTCCCATTATGTAATGCATATATATAAAATAAAATTATACTTTTACAAAATAAATAATAATACCATATGTCTGTAAATACAATGTAAATGCTTATGTATGATGAAATAATGAGAATGGAGAAAGGTATTTTAACATTATATATATAAGAAGATGGTGTCCACAAAGAAGAGCATGTTAATGCTGTGTAAATGGTGTAAATGGTAGGCCATTTACATAAAATTAAGTATATAAGTGTATATATTCACAAAGACATGTATGAAAATGTGATGACCAGAATATTTACCATGCTTTTCTTAAGATGGTGGGATTTCAGGTAATTTTTCTTCCTTCCTATACTTTTCTAAACCTTTTTTCTTTTTTTGAAACAGACTTTTACTCTGTTGCCCAGGCTGGAGTGCAGTGATCGCGGCTCACTGTAGCCCTGACCTCCTGGGCTCAAGTGATCCTCCTATCTCAGCCTCTCAAGTAACTGGGACTATAGGCATGTGCCACCACACCTGGATAATTTTTCTTTATTTTTTATAGAGACAGGGTCTCCCTATGTTGCCTAGGCTGGTCTCAAATTCCTGGACCCAAGCGATCCTCCCACCTTGGCCTCTCAAAGTGCTGGGAATACAGGCATGAACTACCACATCCAGCCTGAACCATTATAACAGTAAACATGTGTTAGTTTAAAAAAATTCAGGAAGAAACTAAAACTATTTTTATTGTGAAAAAGCAGAGAGGTAGAGGGATGAAATGTTGAGCTTGTGGATATGTAGCTCAGCATCTTATTTCTGAGCTCCCCTCAAACTTGGAATCCAAGTAGGATTCTACATAACTAGTAAGCATGGAGCTAGTGGAAATATGCTTCCCAATGTTCATTTGCTTTTTCATTTTTTTCCAGTTAACAAATGCATGTTTAGTATTCATGATTACCAGATACTGTTCTAGACATTGGAACTATAGTGGTAAAATACCTAATGAGAGCCCCGCCTTCATAAAGCTTACAGTTTAGTGGAGAGTGGCACAGATAGTTGACTAATCCTCAGTATAATAAGTGCTACAAACAAGAAGTAATCAGTATGATGAGAACTGATGCCAGGAAGGCCTGATTTGGACTGGGTGGTTCTGGTGGTGAGGGATGGTTTCTTGGAAGAAGACTGAGAAGTGAGGTCAACTTAGTGAGGATGAGGTAGAGGGCAGGAGGAACGGTTGTTTGGGGGTCTGGGAAGCCTCCTTTGTTACTCAGTTTGCATTACTGTAAAATAATACCTCAGACTAGGTAATTTATAAATAAAAGAGGTTTATTTGGCTCACAGTTCTGCAGGCTGTACATGAAGCATTGTGCCAGCATCTGCTTCTGGCAAGGGCCTCAGGAAGCTTGCCGTCATGGCAGAAGGTGAAGGGGAGCCAGCCAGCATGTCACATGGCAAGACACAGAGCAAGAGAGAGAGAAGCCAGTGCCAGGCTCTTTCAAACAACCAATTCTTGTGTGAACCACCAGAGTGAGAACTCACTCATTACCATGGGGATGGCACTGGGCCATTCATAAGGGATCCACCCCCATGACTCAAACATCTCCTACTAGGAACCACTTCTAACAATGGAGGTCACATTTCAACATGAGATTTGGAGGGGACATGCATCCAAACCATATCAGCCCCCCAGGCAGAGGAGAGCTTTGAAGTTTTAGGGATTCAAGTGAAGGCCCATGGGGCTGCTACTCTCCCTTGTCCATAGGATAGCAGTACTCTAGGGCGCGCCATTCACATTCAAAGTCATAGACTTGTCATCTATTACAAGGAACAGGAAGGGACAGCTTTCCTAATTCTCACAGTCTAGTGGTGGGCAGGCTAGACTTTTGGGTTTTGCCTTTACAAACAATGGGAAGGCGATGGAAGTTTCAAGAAGGGGAGTGATGTTCCTAATTGCTGTTAAAATGGTTGGTCTGGTTGTGGTGTGGAGAGTGCGTTAGATGGGCTGGAGGAGCAGTGCGGGGAGACCAGCGAGGAGCTGCAGCAGTGGAGGTGAAGGGTGACAGGCCAGAGTGGTGCTGGTGGGGATAGAGAGAAGCAGCTGCACTATGCATTCATTCTGTAGGTAGAGTTGACAGGACTAAATATTGCATTGGATGTGGGGCTGAGTGATAAGAAGGTAGCAAGGATTCCCATGTTTCTAACATGAGCAACCAGGGGGATGGAGGTGCCATTTTCTGAGGTGGATAATATTGGTGGAGGAGGAGTTTTGGGAAAGGTCAAATGCTTAGGTTGGACATGTTAAGTCCAAGATGCTTGTGAGAGTCCAAAGTAAAGAAGTCAGGTGGGCGTATGGATATCTGGTTGGCTTATATATATTTGGGTCTGTAGCTCAGATAAGAGGTAAAGTCGAACAATATACATGGAAGCTATTAAAATTTCACCTAAAATAGTTTAAAGAAGAGGATAGCATGAGAAGGGTCAAGACTGGGGCCTGATGAAGGAAGAGAAGCTGGCAAAAAGTACTGAGAAATGGCCAAAGTAGTAGCAGGGAAACCAGAAGAGCATACTCTGGACATAAGTGTTGTTGGAAGTTTCTAATGTCCAACTGGGAACAGACCAAGGCCTTTGAATAATCCAGTTAAGGTCATCCCATAGGGTAAAGGTAAATGCTACCATCCTTGAGTCCTCACTGTCATTCCATAGGCCTAACCCTCAGTGTTAGTGACTGATGTGCTTTGACTATGGCTTTTGTGGTCTTTCCAACAGCTGCTTATCAGGGAAAATCACTGTTGGACAGTCAAGGAGCTACATTTTCTGATTGCATTAGTTTTACTGATGGAAAGAAATTAAGCTGATAAAATTATTTTAAGGACTATTTATTGTTTGGGTTTTGGTGTACTTTACATTTCTTAGAAAGTCAGAGAATAAAAAGGAGATTTACTCTCAAGAGTTAAAAGAGCTTCAAGTTTATGTGATTTTTAAAAATTTTTTTATCTCAAAGGAAGGGTAAGTAAAATCTGACACTCTGAAAAAACATTATATTGTGGTTGCTCGGTGACTACTGTGATGCCTTTTGTGACTTAGAAATAAGTCTTACTAATTTATAGTTATGTGATCAGCAAAATAAAGTTCACACATAATAATGCTCATGTGATATTATATTTAACACATAATGAGTAAGGCAGTGTTTGGCACTTTTTATATATCTCATTTAATGCAACAGCTCTAAAAGGTAAATTTTATCATTTTCATTCTGAAGATGAAAGAAGTAAGAGTCTATGCAAAGTGTCTAAGTGGTAGACCTCTACACATAGCAGCTTAAAGCAACAGTTATTATCTCTCATAATTTCTGTAGATCAGGAATTTAGGAACAGCTTAGCTGAGTATTTCTGGGTCAAGGTCGCTCATAAGATTGCATTAAGATGTTGGCCAGAACTGTGGCCACCTGAAGGCATGAGTGGGGCTGGAGGATCTACTTCCAAGTTGGTGCATTCACATGGCTGTTGGCAGGAGGCCCCAGTTCCTTACCACAAGGGCCTCTTCATAGGACTGCTTAGGTTTCCTCAAGACATGTCAGTTGGCCTTCCCCAGAGCAAGTGATTCAAAAGAGATGAGGACAGAAGTAGCAATGTCTTTTATGACCTAGCCTTGGAAATCTCACAGACATTTCTGTCATGTCCTATTGTTCATACAAGTCGACTTCATTGACTATGGGAGAGGCCCACACAGGGATGTGAAGATCATTGGCCATCTCAGAGGCTGATGAAGAGGGGCTTACGATATTTGCTTTTGCCAGAACTCTTAACAGTTAGCAAAAATAGCTGTTCTTTCTGTTACATAAGACTTACATAATCTTATCTGGAAACAAGGAAGGTGTAGATAACTTTTCCAGGCTCCTTCCATCCATATATGAGTATATAAAATCTATTTGATGTTGTAGATTACCTTCTTACCCCTATTAAAAAATTTCAGAGTTCTTTACTGGAAAAATAAAGAGTTGCAGCATTATTAGCATTATTGGCTAATATTTATTATCCAGTGATCAGACTTCAGCCGTGGTATTTGCATACTTAAACCTTTACAAGAGTAACACCAAGGGCAAGACTAATGGAAACTGTGGCTTAATGAAAATGAACAGATTTTGTATTTTATCTTATTTGCTTCATCCACATTGAGTCAGTGATATTGATTGCACCATGAAAGCCAGTATTTTACAAACTTAGAAAATAGAAAATTGATCTTTCCCAGGATAGAAAATTCTTTCCTCTGTGTTTTGTTTCATAATGAGAAAATAAGAGGTGACATCTCCTCACTGATCTTACTGCTTTAAACAGGCTAATAGCATTTTCGAAATTGCATTCTTTTGAACCAGCAGGAAAATTACATGGTAAATAACTCAATGTTATTCAGATCAACTAATATTAGAATAAAAATGTGGAATTGGAAACTGATTATTCATGGAATGCTAAAATGCTAGGCGAATTCTCCTCTGCGTATCTGTGTCACTGTGGCCATCACCATCATGAATGTTGGATGCTTAGAAAATGTTACAAAGCAAAGAAACCTTTGTCCAGTTTTCAGCAACGTGACTAATGAAGATTCAGGCACAGAAAGTCTCCGTTGCTTAAAGTCACTGGGAAATACACATACAAAATAGCTCTTAGCATGGGGAGAGAAATGGAACTGAAATGAGTCTCCCTATTGTTTTGCTCTCTATTTCTGCCCTCTTCTCTTCCACTCTCTCCATGTTTACTTGAGGGAGGGCTGAAGAAGAAAAGAGAGAAAAGCAAGTATTAGGATTTGCTTTCCAAAAGGTGTTGTTTCTGCCCACCCAAATGCACTTCATTACAGACAAGTACTTCCAAAATCATGTTACATCTGCAAGGCCCTTACATACGCTTTGCCAGTTTAGTTCTTACCTCAAAAGCAATCATAGATAATTCTGCTAGAATTATATATATTATTATAGATATTATTCTGGGTCTAGAATCATAGATATTCTGGGTCTAGACCAGAGTGTCTTAGTTATCAAACTCCTTCTATGTTACCAATGTGCCAATCTGTTATTTTGTTTACTTTGCCCCTCTCCCTCCTTCCTACAGAACTCTTGGCTCCCAGCATTCTGTTTGAGCATTTATTCCATTCTCTTATTGAGCTGGCTGGCTCTCATGGCCTGTGTGCTATAACTCATCCTTTCAGGTCAGAGCAAGGTTAAGTGTTCTATTCTTGACCTTGCTGTGACCTTCAGATCCATCACTTCCTTCCAGAGGCTTCCATGTCTTGGCCAGCTATCTCCGGCCTCATCCTGGATCTGGCTACTCCCAGCTCTTGCCCCATCTGCTATTCTGGCTCTCACAGCTCCTCACTGCACAAACACTCCTCTCCTGCTGGCCTTCTCCTTCCTTGCAGGGAGAGGAGAGAGTGGTGAAGGACACACAGGAGGTCTGCTTTAGAGAAATTTAACCTCCTCAGTAGTGGGAGAGTGTCCCAAAATCTGTTAGAAGAATTGGAATGCCATTTCTAGTTCCTTACCCTTAGGCCTCTCCTTTTTCTCCTGCCTTGCCTCCTAAATTCAGCTATAGAAAAATGAATGACATTTTCAGCTTTTAATTAATGTCATTGTCAGATTGTGTCAGATCATAAGGAGTAAGAAGCTCTCATTTCCAAAATCTTATTTCTCCAGTTCACATCAGCTATGCTAGGTCCCAGTGGACTGAAGCAGGATCACGCTCACTTTCCTTTCTTAGTCCTCTAATTATCTTACCCTTGGGGTCTTTGGAAATATTGCCAACATAATTTTTCCTTTCGGACTGCATAATTATAGTTACTGGGACAGAGGGAGTAGAATAGAGTGCATGAGTATTCCCTGAACGTTCGCTAGACTAATTACAGTGTAGCATGATGTATCATTGTTGAATACATCTCTCTAAGCAGCTCTGACACTGTGTGTTGGCGATGGGAAGATAGTAAACATTCAGCTTGTTGGTTGAAGGTAGTTATCATCAGTAGGTATACTTATAAAAGTGAGTACACAGGAAAAAAATGATGATTCCGTTGTTATATTAAACTTCAAGTTTTAATTTATTCATCTATTTAGGTCTTTATGAAGCAACCCCTAGATATAAAACCATGTCTGTTGCTAATGAGGGTTGACAGAGTTTTCAGATAAGGTTCTTTTCAGGCTTCATAATCTTACAATATGCAAGGGGAGAAATAACCCAGAAAGCCTAAGTGCAAGATGAATGGTGCAGAAGATACGGACCCTGCCTTCCCAGGCTTTAAAGATTGCATGAGTAATTTAATATGGGCAAGAACCTCTTAGTAAGATGGCCTGTGTAGTAGATGTTTAAGATAAAGAACCGTTTCACGTCCACTCCATCAAGTGTGGCTTGTTCGGATGGCCATCCGAAGGGAGCATGCTTAACAATGGGTAGAGGTAGGTAAAACTTTTCCTTCTTTTCCCTGGACGTTTTCTCCATATACCTATGGAAAGGGAAGTAGGGAAGTGAAACTTGTTGCCATTAAAGGGTTTCAACACTGCCACAGCTAAGTGGGGTCCATGATTTCAAGACTCTTGCTTTTCAGAGAATAATGTGCTTCTCAAGGAGGTTAATAGACCTAATGTGAGCGACCAGAGAGAAGGTATCTTGTGAAGCCATGAAAGTTTTCCAGTTGATTTATATGGAAAAAATTCAAGTCACTGAAAATATAAGGAGAAGAGTTAACAATTCAGATTCTGACTGTATTTTTCTTCTTACTGTATGTCTCTGTATCTATCTTGCTGTGTGTTGAAAGACGTGAATGACTAATTTCAGGGACTTTGTGAATTCCATGAGAGAGCCCCAAGGATGGGGCAGACTTGACTGTGGTCGCTGAAATAGTTTTGTTTTGATCATGCTATACAGTTTGCCTTACCCTTTGGGATACCATTCTTACTAAAAGATATGTGCATTTATTATAGACTCACCTAAAATCCATTGTGTGTGGCCTCACAAGAGCTGACTGGATGAGGCTATTGTTGGAGTCTCTTTATATATATTATGTAATATAGAGTTACAAAAGTGAATCTTGCTAATATTTTATCTGCATTCTTCTTTGAGAACAAGTATTCTGAGAAGAAACCATCCATGGTTAGAGTGGGAATATATATTTCTTAAGATGCTTTTTATTCAAAGTAATTGTTTAATATTCACCATGACTTTTAATGAACTTACTGCATAGCTTCTTCCTGTGAATTCAACTCCTGCTTAGTTTGAACTTTCTGCATCATTTCAGAAAAAATCCTCTGGAATCAAATGAATTGTAGCTAAAATAACATGATTTTCTCATGCCAATAGCAATCAGCTTAAACTGAGTTGGATAGGTATTAGTTTAATCATAAGTTACAGCAAACTGACACTTCTTTAGTGAGGAAGAGGCTCAAACCTTTATAGACTGGGAGGAAGAGCAAATTGTACTGAACACCGCCAGGCATCGCCCTATGGCTGCAAGCTGGTTTTCCCCTACATTCTTTGGCCATAATTCTTCTACCAGTAGCAAAAATCCCGAAATCAAAACATTTCTTATCACCCAGTCAGCACTGACTGTCTGGTCACTTGGAAAATGTATCTGCGTAGTTTCAAGAATAATATTGTTAAAAATCAAAATAAGATAGAATCCTTTTTAGAGCTATTTAGAACTTTTCATAACTACTTGCTTTGGAAGTGTGAACTGTGAAACTCGGTTGTTTAATGTTGGTTCCCCACCCTCCATCATACTTCCTGGTCCACAGAGCTTCACAGTCCCTTTTTTTGAACTCTCCAGGTATCATTTGACTTCTCTGCACTGAGGAGTTCTGTATTCCTAGCTTGTCTTTCCCTCGCTGTCTCTCTTACTCTTTCTAATTCTCTTTGGAGGTTTTGCTTGGCTAGCAGCTTTAGGGACTCAGAGAAAAACATGAATTTGACCTTTAAATTTCCAGGATTATCCCATTCCATCACAATGCTGCAACATTAGTTAGTAGGTGTGCGAGTAACCAGGGGTTATGTCTTAAAGGGTGTCGTATGATGTTGAAATGTTTTAACTTGTTTTTTTTTTAATGGCAGTAGGGAACCATTGAATGCCTTTAGTGAAATCAATCAAGTTACTTTTGTACCTCTACTATTCTTTAATATGGATTTAATTTGTTAATCTCACAAATAATGAATATTCTCTGGCAGTATTTATTTATTTACAAATAATGAATACATAACCAACTCTTTTCAAAAATAAGTGTCATAGTGAAACTACATTTGAATTATACTAAAAAAAATAGAGCAATGCCCTCAGATATTCAGGAATGCTTTCACTGCTTTCTAGTTATGGTGGCAAAAAATGGAATAGTTTTTTTCCATCTTGGTTAAAAATTTTAGTTGCTCATCCTGTGAGCCTAAATGCACAAGGGTGCTTGCTGGCTACCTATTGGGAACATGTCTTGGATTGATTAATATTTTTCAAAGCTTTTTTTTTTTTTTTGAGGCAGGATCCTGCTCTGTTATCAAGGCTGAAGTCCAGTGGTGGGATCATAGCTCACTGTAGCCTCCAACCCCTGGGCTCAGGTGATCCTACTGCCTCTGCCTCCTAGGAGGCAGGGACTACAGGGGCATGCCACCACACCAGGCTAAGCTCTCTTCTTTTTTATTTTTATTTTTTTGTAGAGATGAGGTCTTGCTATGTTGACCAGGTGGGTCTTGAACTCCTGGCCTCAAGCAATCCTCCTGCCTTGGCTTCCCAAAGTGCTGGGATTACAGGCATGAGCCATCACACCTGGCTGGTGGTTGTTTCTCTACAAACTTAACCTTTCTCAAAATGGTCTGTCAACCATCTTGTCTTTTATTTGCTCACAAAAGTGCAACAAAGTACTAATGTGTGCTTGGCCAGCCACTTGAACACTTCTGTAGCCAGGTAATATAACCTCCCACAGAAAAACAACCCCACAAACTATGAGCTCATAATTGAATGTTAGGAACCATCTGAGAAAAACCAGAAAGGACAGCAAGCCGACCCAACAGATGGCAAAATTAATCCTTCTAGAACTAGATACAACAGAATAATCTGAAAGAAAACATAAGCATTTAAAAATGATTACAGATTAACAAAGGAATGGAAGCCATAGTAAACTAACTGAATACTAGGAATAAAGAATAGGCCAATTGAAATAGACGCAAACACAAATTTTAAGTAAAAGAGGGGATGACATGATTACTTTCAGATGAATTGAGAATGGATTAAAAATGGAAGGTAAACCTGAGAAATATCACCCAGTTTTCAGAAGAGGATGAATTGGTGGAAAATAAGAATGAGTGGTTAAGATATAATCAATAGAATGAGGTCTAACATAAGTCTGATAAGAAATCCAGAAAAAGAGAATAAAGAGAAAGAGGTAGGATAAAATTCAAAGAGGCAATGGATGAAAATTTTCTAGAAATAGAAAGACATAAATCCTAGGATAGAGGAAACATGCACAGTTGCAAACATTTTAGTGAGGCTGCAGAACTTTTAGTGAGCATTTGGGGAAACCAACTTTCTCACATGCCATTGTGGAGAGTCCTTTGGTAATATATATTAAAAATGAGCAAGCTGTTTAACCCAGAAATTCTGCTTCTAGTAATTTATCCCTAGTAAATATTCAGTTCAATTCCCAAAGATTGTACATATAAGGATGTTGATCTCAGCGTTGTATAATAATGAAATATTGGAAACAGTTTAACAAAACCATCAATATATAATAGATAAAATGAATTAGGGCATGACCATGAAAGCACTGTTGCCTTTATGTAGCTATTAAAATGATGATAAAAGACATCAAACCATAATCCGAACCAACGTGTGCGTGCACGCATACACACACACACACACACCCCTAGTCACATCATATTTAACTACCTAGACACATGATATTTATTTATTTATTTATTTATTTATTTATTTATTTATTTATTTATTTTTGAGACGGAGTCTCGCTCTATCGCCCAGGCTGGAGTGCAGTGGCCGGATCTCAGCTCACTGCAAGCTCCGCCTCCCGGGTTTACCCCATTCTCCTGCCTCAGCCTCCCAAGTAGCTGGGACTACAGGCGCCCGCCACCTCGCCCGGCTAGTTTTTTGTGTTTTTTAGTACAGACGGGGTTTCACCATGTTAGCCAGGATGGTCTCGATCTCCTGACCTCGTGATCCGCCCGTCTTGGCCTCCCAAAGTGCTGGGATTACAGGCTTGAGCCACCGCGCCCTGCCTGACACATGATATTTAAACTGCTGTAAACAAAAGAGAAAATCTTGAAGGAAGGTAGAAAAAAAAAAAAAAGACACATTATACAAAGAGAAGCAAAGGTAAGAGTCAGGAAACTTATTATCAGGAACTGCAATCCAGAAGACAATGGAGTGACATCTTTCAACTGCCGGGGGAAGAAATCCTCTCAACTCAGAAAATGATCCTCAGCAAAAATACTCTTTCAAAAATGAAGAAAAAAGAAAGACATTTTTCAGACAACCAAAAAGAGAGGAAATTCATTACTAGCAGACCTGCACTACAAGAAGTGCTCAGGGACATTCCTTAGGTGGAAGGAATATGAAACCAGACAGAAACTTCTATCTATATAAAGAAATAAAGATCTCCAGAAATGACTGAAATGGAAGTAACTATAAAAGACTTTTTCTTATTTTTAATTACTCAAAACGTTAAATGACTGCTGACAGAAGAAATTGTAGCAATGTATATTGAATTACAGTTTATATAAAAATAAAATGTGTGACAATAAAAATGTAAGTATTCTAAATATACCAATTAAAAGACAGAGATTGTCAGATCAGTTTAAGAAGCTGAGAAGAGGCCCAGGCACAGCGGCTCATGCCTGTAATTCCAGCATTTTGGGAGCTGAGGCAGGCCGATCACTTAAGCCCAGGAGTTCAAGACAAGCCTGGGCAACACAGTAAGACCCTGTCTCTACAAAAATTAGCCAGGCATGGTGATATGCACCTGTAGTCTCAGCCACTTGGGAGGCTGAGGCAGGAGGATCACTTGAGCCTGTGGGTAGTGGAGGTTTCAGTCAGCTGGGATCATGCCACTGCACTCCACACTGGGCAACAGAGCAAGACACCATCTCAAAAAAAAAACAAAGCTTAGAAGAGAGGAATTAGGAATATACTTATATTAGTCAGGGTTCTCTAGTGGGACAGAACTAATAGGATAGATATATATATGAAGGTGAGTTTATTAGAAGAATTGACTCATACAATCACAAAGTGAAGTCCCACAATAGGCTGTCTGTAAGCTGAGGAGCCAGGAAGCCAGTTCAAGTCCCAAAACCTCAAAAGTAGGGAAGCCAGTAGTGCAGCCTTCAGTCTGTAGCCAAAGACCCAAGAGCCCCTGGCAAATCACTGGTGTAAGTCCAAGAGTCCAAAAGCTGAAGAACGTGAATTCTGAGGGCAGGAAGCATCCAGCACAGGAGAAAGATGGAGGCAGAAGACTTAGCCAGTCTAGTCGTTCCACGTTTTTCTGCTTGCTTTTATTCTTGCCATGCTGGCAGCTGATTAGATTGTGCCCACCCAGATTGAGGGTGGGTCTGCCTTTCCCAGTCCGCTGACTCAAATGTTAATCTCTGTTGGCAGCACCCTCACAGACACACCCAAAACCAGCACTTTGCATCCTTCAATCAGTATTAACCATTCAGTATTAACCATTCAGTATTAACCATTACAAGACTGTTATAAGATTCTTATATTACATGTAAAGCAGAATAACAGTATTTGAATGTAGATGATAATTCATGATGTATGTTGTAAATATAGGGCAACCACTAAAACAATTTAAAAGAAATATAAATAATAAGCCAACAGTGGAGATAAAATGGAATCATAAAAAATATTCAGTCACACCGTGAGCATCCTAAATCTGAAAATACAAAACTGAAATGCTCCAAAATCTGAAATTTTTTTGTGTGCGCGCGTGTGTGTGTGTGTGTGTGTGTGTGAAATGGAGTCTCACTCTGCCACTAGGCTGGAGTGCAGTGGCACAATCTTGGCTCACTGCAACCTCTGCCTCCCAGGTTCAAGTGATTCTCCTGCCTCAGCCTCCCGAGTAGCTGGGACTACAGGCACACGGCACCACTCCTGGCTAATTTTTATATTTTTAGTAGAGACGGGGTTTCACCATGTTGGACAAGATGGTCTCGATCTCTTGACCTCGTGATCCGCCTACCTTGGCCTCCCAAAGTGCTGGGATTACAGGCGTGAGCCACTACGCCCAGCCCAAAATCTGAAACTTTTTGAGCACCAACATGATGCTCAAATAAAATGCTCATTGAAGCATTTTGGATTTTGGATTTTGGATTTTTGGATTTGAAATACTCAACTGGAAAATATAATGCAAATATTCCAAAATCTGAAAAAGTTTGAAATTTGAAACGCTTCTGAGTTCATGCATTTTGGATAAGGGATACTCAACCTGTAATCCTAAATCAGAAAGATAAAAAGGAAAAAAGAACAGATGTGATACAAAAAGCTTATCCACTACGATCAAGTGGGCTTCATCCCTGGGATGCAAGGCTGGTTCAACATACGCAAATCAATAAATGTAATCCAGCATATAAACAGAACTGAAGACAAAAACCACATGATTATCTCAATAGATGCAGAAAAGGCCTTTGACAAAATTCAACAGCACTTCATGCTAAAAACTCTCAATAAATTACATATTGATGGGACATACTTCAAAATAATAAGAGCTATTTATGACAAACCCACAGCCAATATCATACTGAATGGGCAAAAACTGGAAGCATTCCCTTTGAAATCTGGCACAAGACAGGGATGCCCTCTCTCACCACTCCTATGCAACATAGTGTTGGAAGTTCTGGCCAGGGCCATCAGGCAGGAGAAAGAAATAAAGGGTATTCAATTAGGAAAAGAGTAAGTCAAGTTGTCCCTGTTTGCAGATGACATGATTGTATATTTTGGGCCAGGCCTGGTGGCTCAAACCTGTAATCCCAGCACTTTGGGAGGCCGAGACGGGTGGATCACGAGGTCAGGAGATCGAGACCATCCTGGCTAACACAGTGAAACCCCGTCTCCACTAAAAAATACAAAAAAACTAGCTGGGCGAGGTGGCGGGCGCCTGTAGTCCCAGCTACTCGGGAGGCTGAGGCAGGAGAATGGCTTAAACCTGGGAGGCGGAGCTTGCAGTGAGCTGAGATCCGGCCACTGCACTCCAGCCTGGGCGACAGAGCCAGACTCCGTCTCAAAAAAAAAAAAAAAGAAAGAAAACCTCATCATCTCAGCCCAAAATCTCCTTAAGCTGATAAGTAACTTCAGCAAAGTCTCAGGATATAAAATCAATGTGCAAAATCACAAGCATTCCTATACACCAAGAACAGAACTCCCATTCACAATTGCTTCAAAGAGAATAAAATACCTAGGACTCCAACTTACAAGAGATATGAAGGACCTCTTCAAGGAGAACTACAAACCACTGCTCAGTGAAATAAAAGATGACACAAACAAATGGAAGAACATTCCATGCTCATGGATAGGAAGAATCAATATCGTGAAAATGGCCATACTAGCCAAGGTAATTTATAGATTCAAATTCATCCCCATCAAGCTACCAATGACTTTCTTCACAGAATTGGAAAAAACTACTTTAAAGTTCATATGGAACCATAAAAGAGTTGGCATTGCCAAGACAATCCTAAGCCAAAAGAACAAAGCTGGAGGCATCATGCTACCTGACTTCAAACTATACTACAAGGCTACAGTAACCAAAACAGCATGGTGCTGGCACCAAAACAGAGATATAGACCAATGGAACAGAACAGAGCCCTCAGAAGTAATACCGCACATCTATAACCATCTGATCTTTGACAAACCTGACAAAAACAAGAAATGGGGAAAGGATTCCCTATTTAATAAATAGTGCTGGGAAAACTGGCTAGCCATATGTAGAAAGCTGAAACTAGATCCCTTCCTTACACCTTATACAAAAATTAATTCAAGATGGATTAAAGACTTAAATGTTAGACCTAAAACCATAAAAACCCTGGAAGAAATCCTAGGCAATACCATTCAGGACATAGGCATGGGCAAGGACTTCGTGACTAAAACACTGAAAGCAATGGCCACAAAAGCCAAAATTGACAAATGGGATCTAATTAAACTAAAGAGCTTCTGCACAGCAAAAGAAACTACCATCAGAGTGAGGAGGCAACCTACAGAATGGGAGAAAATTTTTGCAATCTACTCATCTGACAAAGGGCTAATATCTGGAATCTATAAAGAACTCAAATAAATTTACAAGATAAAAACAACCCCATCAAAAGGTGGGCAAAGGATATAAACAGACACTTCTCAAAAGAATACATTTATGCAGCCAACAGACACATGAAAAAATGCTCATCATCACTGGCCATCAGAGAAATGCAAATCAAAACCACAATGAGATACCATCTCACTCCAGTTAGAATGGCAATCATTAAAAAGCCAGGAAACAACAGGTGCTGGAGAGGATGTGGAGAAATAGGAACACTTTTACACTGTTGGTGGGACTGTAAATTAGTTCAACTATTGTGGAAGATAGTGTGTCGATTCCTCAAGGATCTAGAACTAGAAATACCATTTGACCCAGCCATCCCATTACTGGGTATATACCCAAAGGATTATAAATCATGCTGCTATAAAGACACATGCACATGTATGTTTATTGTGGCCCTATTCACAATAGCAAAGACCTGGAACCAACCCAAATGTCCATCAATGATAGACTGGAATAAGAAAATATGGCACATATACACCATGGAATACTACGCAGCCATAAAAAAAGGATGAGTTCATGCCCTTTGTAGGGACATGGATGAAGCTGGAAACTATCATTCTGAGCAAACTATCACAAGGACAGAAAACCAAACACCACATGTTCTCATAGGTGGGAACTGAACAACGAGATCACTTGGACACAGGGTAGGGAACATCACACACCAGGGCCTGTCGTGGGGTTGGGGGAAGAGGGGAGGGATAGCATTAGGAGATAGACCTAATGTAAATGACGAGTTAATGGGTGCAGCACACCAACATGACACATGTATACATATGTAACAAACCTGCACGTTGTGCACATGTACCCTAGAACTTAAAGTATAATAAAAATGATAATTAAAAAAGGCAAGAGCCAACTATATGTTCTATATAAGAAAGCTACTTTATATATAAGTGCATAGTTAGGTTAAAAGTCATTCCTGTTGTTACCTGGCATATTAATTAAAAGCCTTTCCTAATATGCCCTTCACACAGTTCTTTTAACCCAAGAGACTCTTCTTGGTTTCATTTTGGACTCTAAACTGAAGCAAAGAAGGCATTAAAAAATCTAGTAACACAAAGTAGTTGTCGGCTGGTTGTTTCTTCTATTATGGGGTTACTGTTACTTGTTTAAACTTCCCTCTTGCATCACAAGGTGTATACTGAGTGTAAAAGTTCCTTTGTAGGCTTTTTGACCCTTGTGAATCTACTTCGGCCTCCCTCTTGGCACAGTCTGTTATAGGCTTTTCCTTTTAATTTAATATCACCTCCAGTTTGCATTAGCTTTTTTCAAGTTCTAGTTTTTAGAATATTCTGGGTGGTGTGTTATCTTTCTGTAAAAGCATGGCCATGGATCTTTTACTGCTTTAAGTCTGGGGAAGCTGGTAGTTTTCAAAGGGGTAATATGTCTGTTTTCCCAGGAGGATTCTCAGATGCACACGATTTCCCAATGCTCTTTTGGAATATCTTTTTCGGTTTAGTTACTAGTCTCTTTAACAAGCCAGAATTGTTGCTCTCAAAGATGCAAAGCCAATAAACCAGTTAAAAAAGACAACCAAAGCTAAAATTTTGCAGAGGCAAAATTTAGTTGGAAAAAGGTTCTTCATTATCAATCAAGCATGGTTTGTCAGAGTTGTGGTTAATTCACATGTTTTGGCTTCCAAATCTGCTCTCTTTGACTATTACGTATATTACAGAAAGAGAAATCTTAATTTGCATTTTTTAACTTTTATTTTAAGTTCAGGGCTACATGTGCAGGATGTGCAGGTCTGTTACATAGGTACACATGGGTCATGGGGGTTTGTTGTACAGATTATTTCATCACTCAAGTCTTAAGCCTAGTATCCATTAGTTATTTTTCTTGAGGAATGACAGAGTTACAGCAGTCCCAGTGAGGCAGACTTGTACCAGTGTCACCACTCTCTACCTCTTATTTCCTTTTTGGTTGTATGGGCTGTGAGTGTATCCTAATTGTGTTGCTGTGTCCATAGTTACGGCATTGGGTATTGTCATGGAATTCAACATTAGAAAGTATAATGGGAATACATAGGGAATTGGAATGGTTCAGCATTTCTAGGGGAAATTAGGTGACTTACAATGTGACTTCTAAAATAAAAAGTATATGGAGGTTGAAACTTTTGTTACTTAAATATATACTGAATTATCCTTACTTGGTATGCCTTGTAAAATGAAGGAGAATCTGAAGTGCTAATGAGGTTAAATAATCATATAGTTATCTTGCTTTGTGGCTGTGTGGGCATGCACGTGCACACACAATCACACACACATACACACACGTTTATTTTTAAATGTGTAGCCAATTGGGTATTGGGTATGGGTGTGTCTCTCCTGACATATTGGTCCAATTCAGGTTCTTAGAACCAAATGAGTCAGTTTTAAATGAGGAAAGAGAACAAGAGGAGAGGTTTAGAGAATGGAAAGAACATAGGATTCTTTAGCCTCAGGTTCTTAATAGCAGAAGAGATTAGGCTCTGGATGCTGCCTAGAGGCATATAAATAGATGGAAATAAAATGTGATTATAGCAGTCTCTGGTTTTAAAGAAATAACAGCATGAAAACAACTTTCCTCATTCACGAGCATGTAAATGCTAATAAAACCCCTCAGCAGGCAGGCCTGCACGCCTGAGGACTGGTTCCCTGTGAGAGTCTGGGCATGGGGCTGTGGACTCTGTCTGAAAGTGGTTTAAAAGCAACTGTAGTCTGGGGGCCAACTGGACCAACGTGCTTGTTACAGTTGCAGGTTCCCAGTGCCATACTTATGCACTGTGATTCAGTATATCTGGTACAGTCATTCTGATGTATGGTGAGATTTGGGAACTGCTTGCTGACTTAGAATATCTTTACATGACATACATACTACAAAAGAGGTTCTCTTACCACAGGAACTTTTGATTACTGTGTGTCTGCTTATTTTACAAATTCATTTCTTCAGCAAATATTTATCGAACGCCTACTCTGTGCCAGATACTGAGCTAGGCATGGAGTTATAACAGTGAACAAGATTGATACAGTTTTTCTTCATGAAATGGAGAGATAACAAGTCAACAAAGGCCGGGCGCGGTGGCTCAAGCCTGTAATCCCAGCACTTTGGGAGGCCGAGACGGGCGGATCACGAGGTCAGGAGATCGAGACCATCCTGGCTAACACGGTGAAACCCCGTCTCTACTAAAAATACAAAAACTAGCCGGGCGAGGTGGCGGGCGCCTGTCGTCCCAGCTACTCGGGAGGCTGAGGCAGGAGAATGGCGTAAACCCGGAGGCGGAGCTTGCAGTGAGCTGAGATCCGGCCACTGCACTCCAGTCCGGGAGACAGAGCGAAACTCCGCCTCAAAAAAAAAAAAAAAAAAAAAAAAACAAAAAACAAGTCAACAAATGAATAATTGTGATGAGAACTATGAAAGATGCAATGGGATATGATAATGGAGCATAATGGAGGCAGGAGCAGTTAGTGTTTAAGATAAAATGATGGTTAGAGAAGGCTTTTCTGACAAGGCAGCATTTAAACTAAGACTGGGATTTAAAGTAATCAGCCATATGAACAACATCCCAAGCAGTATAAAAAACCATGTACAAAGGCACTGAGGCAGGATTAGCCCTGATGTGTTTCAGGAGCGGATCAAAGGCTGGAGTGGCTGGAGCCCAGCAAGCCAGGGGAAGGAAGGTGTGAGATTAGGCGGTAGGCATCAGAGTAGGTAAACCCTTGAGGAACATGGTGGGGGTCGAGAGGGGTATCAGAAGTTTATCTGGAAAAAGGAGTCTGCAGCTGAGAGGAAACGCCTACTTTAGTACATGAATTTGGGAGTCATTAGCATTTTGATGGAAAATTACCAGAATGGGTAGTCTAACGTAGGGAGAGGCTACTGAGAGAGGATAGAGGGGGCGGAGCTGTACCATGCTCTTCTGCAAAACCTGGTAAGAGTAGACTTGCAGCAGCCAAGGATAGGTGGAAGTGGGAGGGTGGAAGGAAAGCCAGGAGGTTGTAGGCCTGTGGAAGCCGCAGAGGACAATGCTCAAAGAGAGACAGCTGGTTGCATCACCGCTGCTGAAGTCTAGAATGGTGCTGTCCAGTATGGTGGTCACGAGCTGCCTGTGGCTAATGAAAGGTGACTAGTGCACACTGAGATGTTCTGTCAGTGTAAAATAAAATGCACACTGGATTTTGAAGACTTAGTACAAAAACAAGAATGCAAAATATTAATAATTTTAAAGTAATCATTACATGTTGAAATATTTGGGATCTGTTGGGTTGAATAAGAAATATTAAAATTTCACCTGCTTCTCTTTACTATTTCAAAACGTGGCTACCAGAAATTTAAGATGACATGTGTGGCTTGCACTGTATTTCTGTTGCAGAGTTTGGCAACGCGGAGGTCATTGAAAAACTTGATAAGAGCTGACTGCCTGGGATTAAGTAATAACTAGCAAATTGTTTATATGCTGATGAGACTAAGCTATTGTTATAATACTATTTTGCCCAAAATTAAATAGAGAAACTCACCACTAAAATTTTTTCTAGATTTATTGATATGTAAGTGATTTAATAATGTCACCTAATTGACATATCATATAATATGTTAAATTTTAATTGTAATAGGATTTAAATTAAATCTTTTGAAATCAACTCTCAAATGTGTTTTTTTTTTTACATTTTTTAACCTGTATTTTTTTCCTTTTTATAGTTTTTAAATTTTTATTTAAATTATTTTATTTTCTTTCATATCTGGCCAGGAAACTTCATGGTGTTATGGTCAACTTGCCGCACAACCGTGTTCAAATCTGTCACCAACAGGTTCATTAAAAACCTGGCCTGCTCGGGGATTTGTGCCAGCCTGGTCTGTGTGCCCTTCGACATCATCCTCAGCACCAGTCCTCACTGTTGCTGGTGGATCTACACCATGCTCTTCTGCAAGGTCGTCAAATTTTTGCACAAAGTCTTCTGCTCTGTGACCATCCTCAACTTCCCTGCTATTGCTTTGGACAGGTAAGATCAGGTAGCCAGGAGCTAACTTTCTTTTGAGTTGTATTAAAAAATTAGCATCATGAAGCAAATGAGTAGTCAGTGTTCCGTATACTGCTTTTTAGTCTGCTTGTGATGAACAGAAAGAGAATAAATGTCCAGAACAGATGCCTCACAAAGGACAGGTTGGTTTAGCAACAGCCAGGGAAAAACAGAACCATTGAGAGAAGACCTGGGGGCGGGAGTTCCATGGTGAGGATGCTGGGGCAGAGCTGCTAGATCACGGTGTCACTTCAGCTTGGTTGCAGTTGGTGGTATTTGTGTTGTAATTTGCAGTAGATTTTTCATCTGATTGATAACTCTGCAATGAGGGCTTTTTGATGCAGTATGGAACAGCTCTGAAAGAACAAGGGAATGATTCAGTGGTTATTTAACAAATGATTAGATGGTCAGTTGGATTTGGCCAGGTAACACCAGAACTCCTCTGGAGGATTTATTTCCAAGGTTGCATGCTGCAATGGTGATTGCTTTCTCTTCCCATCCTCTTTAAAAGGATGTTCATTTGGAAGTGAACCTTACCTCTCAGTTACTGCAATTCTACATAATTTGATCAGTTTTATCAAAATTGTGTAAAGATCTCATAATCAGTAAATTCCTGCCTCTTTCTTTTCTAGCTAGTGCTTCATGAATACAGTTTAGATAATATATTCTAGAGAATTGAATTAAGTAAGCAAGCAAGAATTGAAAAGTATTTTATATCCATGAGTACTTTTGATTTCAAGATTAACAGAGAGGAAACATTGCTGAAGGGAAAGTGCTGGCTATTCTGATTTTATGCCCTATGTTAAAATTTAACTACATTTTAGATTAATGTGAAAATTTAGAACTCTTTGTCCGTTCAAAACATAATACCTTAATGACCTGTGACGGTATTGATTGTATAACTCACCTATTGAGTCATTTCAGCCTCTCAGGCCAGGGACCCTGATTTCTTCAGCTGCCTGATGCTGTCTGCATGGAGGGATACAGAGTTACATGAAGCCCCCAGCATACTGGGAGAAGTCATTGCCGTTGTGGTTAAGAGAATGGATGTTGGAATAGAAGCCTGACTTTGAGTCCTGCCTACATAAGTTTCTAGCTGAGTGGCTTTGGGTAAAGTTGCTTAAACTTTCTGAGCCTCAGATTCCAGAGCAGTAGGAAGAATTAAGCGAATTATTTATGGCCTGTGTTAGGATGGGCTGCACCAATATTTGCCTCTCTTTCTCAGGCTTCCCTTCTGATGGCACGTTCTTCCTTAGATATATTTCTGCAATCATGTTACCATCAAATCTTGCCAGGAGCAGCTGCAGCTGTTTAGAAGGGACTGGAATCTCACCATCCATGGAGCCAAACAAGGCAGGTGACAAGTCAAGCGACAACAGGCCAGGTTGCAGTTGTGGCCTGTGAAGAGTGTGTCCACATTCCCATTCATGGGGATCAGCCGCTCAGCAGTTGCAGCTAATAATTGCTTTGTAGGAATCTAGACTCAGTGGGCAGGACTTTTCTAGTCTTTCAGAAGAGGAATAAAAAAATCTAGAATTCCATAATTTAAAAATGTTGGCAATTAATATTTTTTCAAAAAGTATTATGTGGGTCATCTGAATCCCTTTAGCAAGATGAATGTATGCCCTGAGATGCCAATTTGCCACACCTGCTTTATGGTGACGTTGCATGTCTCTTCCATTGCTTTTTGAATATCTGGAAAGTGCCATTGCACAGTACTTGAATATAAGAGTGAAGTCAGAGTCCTTTCTCAAGAGTACTTCTGGTGGGTACGCTAATGCATTTTATGTCGAACCATTTTGTGTTCAGTGTCCTGCTTAATGCCCCTGGTAGTACCTGCTCTGGTAAAGTCTTAAGTCTTCAGTTTGATATTCTGGACTGAGATATAATTTACATATGATAAAATGCACCTATTTGAAGTATACAAGTCAATGAATTTTAATATATTTATAGAGTTGTACAGCCATCATCACAATATAATTTTAACATCTTTCCATTAACTCACGAAGAAACTTGTGCCCATTTACTTACAGTCACTCCTTGTGCCCAGACCATAGCAGCCATAAGTCTACTTTCTTTTTCTGTATGTTTACTTTATTGGACATTACATGTAAGTGGAATCGTACAATGTGTGTTCTTTTGTGTCTGGCTTCTTTCACTCAGCATGTTTTCAACGTTCGTGTTACAGAATGTATCAGTACTTCATTCATTTTCATGGCCAAATAATATATTCATTCGATTTTAGGACTATACCAAATTTGTTTCCCCATTTACTAGTTGGTGGATATTTAGGTTGTTTCTACTTTTTGGATATTGTGAGTAATGTTGCTATGAATCCTGAAAGTTTTTTTTTTTTTTTTAAATAAGACTCAACAAGAAGGAGAATACATTATTCTGAACAGTTTGCTGTTATACCTGGAAGCAGTGCAATAATCCCTGTGGGTTATTTCTGGGGCCTTGGTCTTAAACAAAGAAATACGAAAACAGTAAGAAATTCTCATTTTCTTTCCAGCAGAAAAGCTATTGTAATTTTACCGTAATTTAAAAAAGTAAAACAAGTCCTTTTAGTAGGAAAACAGGGCTGGTAAATTCCTATTTTGTTATTCACAGATGCAGATTACTTGCAAGCATCTGCATGTACACCTGAAGAAGAGACGACAGTCTTTTCTCTCACTTCCTTCATAACTATTTGTTTCATGGCACTAAGTCAGCAGGTTAATCGGGAGGTCATCTACACTTCTTGCATCACCGTTTAGAGGTGTACACAGTAAGAACATTATTTATAGTGAGCCTGTGTGCTTATGTTGCAATCTGCTTCCCAACACATAACAGGATTGGAAATTAATGGAAGCCTGGGTTTGTTGCATGTCAGTGAGCAAATGGCAGTCAGAGCCAGTGAACTCCTAAGCATGTATTCATGTGTAGGGGTGGGGCCATCACATATTTACTGAGTCGTCCTTAGAAAACTACCTATATTCAGAGAAAAAAAATGTGAAAGCATGCATCACTTAGGTACTTCTTTCTCTTTTTCCCTCCTCCCAGAAAGAAATCTAGAACACATCTTACCATGCTCCCTCCTTCCCCGATTGTCCGTGGTCACTATTGTGTTTGCATACCATCTCTCTCAGCCTGGAATGTCCCCCTTCTGCTGGTTCCCCTGCCAGACTCCACTGCAGTGTCTCCTTCTCTTGCTATTTTCCCAGGTGGCCTTAGGCACTACCTGTACCTCCTTTGTGCCTGCGGCTAGTAGAGCTGTCATCTTGTTCATAATTGTTAGTGTGTGTATCTTTGTCCCCACTGGGTTTAGAGACATTCCTGTGTCTTTTCATTCTTATCAGCCAGTGCCAGGCACAGGACCTGGTGCATAGGTGGTGCTCAGAAGTACCTGTTACAGGAGGCTGGGCACAGTGGCTCATGTCTGTAATCCAACCACTTTGGGAGGCCGAGGCGGGTGGATCAGCTGAGGTCAGGAGTTCGAGACCAGACTGGGCCAACATGGTGAAACTCCATCTCTACTAAAAATACAAAAATTAGCCAGGCATGGTGGTACATGTCTGTAATTCCAGCTGCTTGAGAGACTGGAGTAGGAGAATGGCTTGAACCCAGGAGGCAAAGGTTGCAATAAGCCTAGATTGCACCACTGCACTCCAGCCTGGGCGACAGAGTGAGACTCTATCTCAAAAAAAAAAAAAAAAAAAAAAAAAGTATATGTTAGTATATGTTATTGGAAGGCTTGCGTGCTTACTTGCCCTGTGAGTGAATGGGTGTCACTAAGGTTGTAAGGTCAACCCCAGCATTAACTGACTGCACAGATATGGCCGAACTAATGTGAAGAAACTGACCATATCTCTGAGGGCTAGTGGCAGCCCTTTTACTACAGATGTGGTTCTAGGGTCTGAAGAGTTACTCGGTTCCCTCAAGTCTGGTGATACTGAAACAGCGTGCTTTTGGAATTCTGTTTAGGTGGTTACAGAATGATCAAGCTAATGGTTGGAAGGAAAACCAATGTCTCATCTGATTTTAACAAAAATCTAATTGTGCAGGCGTTTTAGACCTATTAATTGCCCTGAGGGTTACTGAGTGATTATCACGGGAGCAATGACTGTTGAGCAGGCATAACTCTTGTCAGCTGAATTGATTTTTGTGAAAGGACCTTGTCAGAGTCCATTCTTCATCCTGGGTTCTTCTGCCCCGAACAGCTGTAATTGCTAATGATATCTGGACTGTGGCGTGGTCTGCTTTAGATGTGTGTGTAGACAAACTGATTTCTGTTGGTAGCTTTGAAGGTTGCCCTAAAGCTTCTGTAGCCCGTGTAAAATTTTTTACCAATTACCCTTTACCCTCAAATTGAAAAGTAGATATCTTTATAGCAGACGGAGAAATCTTTTCTATTGAGGGCACTCTTTGAGATTTCATCCTGGTAGCAACAATGATAAAGCTAGCTATGAATTGAAATTGTTTCCTTGTTTTCCTGTAAAGCCTGGCGAGGACAGGGCTTTCCTCTGCTCCTTTGGAAGGTTTCTGTTTTTTGGTCTAGTGACGCTTCTTATTGTACTTGCAAAGTCCTCAAAACTTAAGGTCTGGCTTCTGGGATTCCCTCAGTGTTTCTTTATCTTAGGCTGAATAAAAGAACTTGACCTTTCTTCCCTCTCACCTGCTTTTGGTGATCTAGAGTCCCCTAATTTAAAAAGTGTCTTCTGTGGAATTAATTTTGTGTATCTTGCAGGTACTACTCAGTCCTCTATCCACTGGAGAGGAAAATATCTGATGCCAAGTCCCGTGAACTGGTGATGTACATCTGGGCCCATGCAGTGGTGGCCAGTGTCCCTGTGTTTGCAGTAACCAATGTGGCCGACATCTATGCCACGTCCACCTGCACGGAAGTCTGGAGCAACTCCTTGGGCCACCTGGTGTACGTCCTGGTGTATAACATCACCACGGTCATTGTGCCTGTGGCGGTGGTGTTCCTCTTCTTGATACTGATCCGACGGGCCCTGAGTGCCAGCCAGAAGAAGAAGGTCATCATAGCAGCGCTCCGGACCCCACAGAACACCATCTCTATTCCCTATGCCTCCCAGCGGGAGGCCGAGCTGCACGCCACCCTGCTCTCCATGGTGATGGTCTTCATCTTGTGTAGCGTGCCCTATGCCACCCTGGTCGTCTACCAGACCGTGCTCAATGTCCCCGACACTTCCGTCTTCTTGCTGCTCACTGCCATTTGGCTGCCCAAAGTCTCCCTGCTGGCAAACCCTGTTCTCTTTCTTACTGTGAACAAATCTGTCCGCAAGTGCTTGATAGGGACCCTGGTACAACTACACCACCGGTACAGTCGCCGTAATGTGGTCAGTACAGGGAGCGGCGTGGCTGAGGCCAGCCTGGAACCCAGCATACGCTCGGGCAGCCAGCTCCTGGAGATGTTCCACATTGGGCAGCAGCAGATCTTTAAGCCCACAGAGGACGAGGAAGAGAGTGAGGCCAAGTACATTGGCTCAGCTGACTTCCAGGCCAAGGAGATATTTAGCACCTGCCTGGAGGGAGAGCAGGGGCCACAGTTTGTGCCCTCTGCCCCACCCCTGGGCACAGTGGACTCTGTATCCCAGGTGGCACCAGCAGCCCCTGTGGAACCTGAAACATTCCCTGATAAGTATTCCCTGCAGTTTGGCTTTGGTCCTTTTGAGTTGCCTCCTCAGTGGCTCTCAGAGACCCGAAACAGCAAGAAGCGGCTGCTTCCCCCCTTGGGTAACACCCCAGAAGAGCTGATCCAGACAAAGGTGCCCAAGGTAGGCAGGGTGGAGCGGAAGATGAGCAGGAACAATAAAGTGAGCATTTTTCCAAAGGTGGATTCCTAGCAAGGATGGTAAATTGTTGGAAGCAATGGGGAGCTTCCATATCCCACCAGAGTGTGGGAATACTGTGGCCGTATGATTGTATGATCTCCTTGCAACTCAGTGTGAGTTGATTCCTGCAATATGGGCCAGATGCTTTTGGATGATGGGGAAATCTACATAAAATCCAGTGTCCTCTTTATTGAGGGAGTATACATATCCATCTCAGTGGTCCATGTCCTTAGTGAAGTCCACATGATTCTCTGTGGGGACAAGAGCTGGGCAGTTTCGAATGGGTCTTGAGGCGGGTATTCCATGTACACTTTCCGGGGCTGCCTCGCTTCCCTGGGCTCCGCAGAGAACACACGGAGAGAAGATGTTCCGAGCTCACAGGGAGCAGGGGCACTCTAAGGGAATTCCAAGATCCTGATGGAGTAGGGTGGCCCCAGGAAAAATGCCTGTTTGATTAACTTAAACATGTCAAACATTTTCTATTGAGAAGATGGGGATTTCGCATCTTACGCCATTTCTCTGGAAGCCCCAGTCATATGACTCACTGTTTCTCCTGATACGCTTCTTCCCTTTCATTGGGATGTAGGTGAGGGATGACGATTCCACACCTGTGGTAGACATGACAGTAGATGTGCCCAGGAGTAAGGGAGATATTTCGTCCTTGATAATTCTGAGTTTCCCTTGGCACCACCGCCTCAGAGAGATCCACCTGCCCCCTCCGGTCAGGGTCAGTGGCGGTTGGGAAACACTGAAAAGTCTTCACTATGTGTTTCACCTTAAATTGTGTTTTCTCAACAAATGAGAGAGAAGCTAACAGGGGGAGATGCCTGAGAGATGCCTCCAGCGCTGTAGTTTTTTTCTCTTCCCTATGATCTCACATGAAAGGTGCTATGTAACAACCAGTATGAGTCAAGTGTATTGAAAAAATCATCTTATGCAATCTTTTGGAATTAAAAGGTATTTTTTAAATGGAGAGTTAGTGTAAGCTGGGTTCTTTGGAAACATCACACTGAAAAGAGCTGATTTGGAAAGGTGATCCTGCCCAAAAGGTTGGCAAGAATCTGACAAAGATGGTTTCCTTCCGAGGAAGACTCCAGAACTCAGGTGTGGCCAGTCTCTTTTTCAGTCTGTTTGTACATCTGTGGTTCTCTCTTAATTTTGGACACAGAGGAGGAACAGAACAGGGAGAAATAATCATTGTAGAGTGCCAAGGCAGCATCTGGCCCAGATGAGCTCTTCACTTCCTCCTTCCCTGTCTTTGTAGGAGCCAGAGTGGGTAGAAGAGGGAGGGCCGTGTCCTCAACTTATCAGCCTCACAAGCAATTTGGGACCCCCCTGGGGTGGATTTCACCGGGTTGAATTAGAACCGCCGATAACACTTCCCTGTTGGTGAGGACAAACCAAGTGCCAGCTCTGCCCTTTTCTCTAGGGCATTTTGTTCTTGCTGTTGGTACTTAGGGGAGCTAGTCTGGTGCCTTGAGCAAGCTTGAAGGGAAGTGGGTGTCCTCACCAGCAAACTTCCACATCTCAATTCGTCCCCTCTTTTGACCACACTGGCCCTGTCTCTTGGAGGGAGCCTAGACCCTGTCAGGAGTTTTGTTTTCCTTACTTCTCTTGGGTGTGGTGTCTTGTGTCTCCTGAACGTTAACCCAAAGACCCTGCCCCTGGAGAGGAAGCACCTTCCTCTTTGTGTTGGTCTCCTCATAGCACTGTTTGCTCACAGCAGGAACGGGGCTGCCACACCCTCCTGCGGCTCCACTGCCTCCTGGGCCCTGTGTGCCTGGCATCTATAGCTCCTTGCCCTGATAGTCAACGCTATGGCCCTTCAAGCTTACCTTTCAAAGCTTTCACAATCATTACAACTTTTATCAAGGGGAATAATAATCTCTAGGAAAATTGTGTCCACTTTAGGAGAATCTGTCAAGTGTAGCCACTTTGGTGTTGTTCTGATAATATACTGTATATGTACAACTTAATAAATTTTGATGAGGCAGAATCTGGTTGGGTATGTTTCTTATGTATGTTTGAAGCAGATGGCTGACTTCTAACAGGTCATTGCCAGGTGTATTTCTATACTCTTTGAAGAATAACATTTTAATAAAAAAATGAAAAGCAGTTTCTGAAATCGAGAAAAGTTGTATGAGCTACATTTTCTCCCCTTTTTATCTCCCTCAGTGATATACTGTAGGAACCTGTCTCTTCCTACATGGTCTCAGATGAAAGATACTCATTATTTTTTTTCTCATGAATGCAGATGTGGCATTTCAGTAGCATTTTCTTGTGTTGTTGCAACTAAAAGAAAATAATTTCCCTAAGGAGGAAATGCAACATTTGAAAAAATATCACCGAGATGGGTTCCAGATTTTGGCGATGGACACCCAAATCTCTAGGCGGAGCTACACAAGGGAAGCCTGGAGTGCAGCCTTCATCACCCCTCCTGTGCGGGAACGGGTCAAGAGCACAACGGGTTAGGGCCATGAGCTCTGAGGTCAGATGGCCTGTGTTGAAATCCTGGCCCCACACTCACTAGCCTTGTGACCTTGGGAGGATGAAGTCACCTCCATGTACCTCAGTTCCCTCTCTGTAAAATGGGAGGATGATAATTGTGTCGAAGCTTCCGTTGCCCCTACTCACATATTTCACCTATGACTTTAGCTGTGTCCACAGTGGGCTGTTGCTGGCGGCATCTACTCACTTCCCTGCAAGCAGAGCTCCCCGTGTCTGGGAATAATCCTTGGCCTGTGGGGCATGGGAACCACTGGAGAAATGCCCCTGCTTCCTGTCCTGCTGGACAATTGTGGGAGGCCTCTGTCCGGTTCTCAAGAGGTCACTGACACAGAGTTAAGTCCCTGTGGCCCACCATGGTGCTTCAATAACGCAGCTTTCTACTGACTCTGCTTTCTCCTTTTCCGACTCACTTTCTGCAGCCCTCATTCACACCCTCAGGGATCACCTCCCAAACATCCTACCTGCACAAAGCGCTCGTCTCAAGCCGTTTTCAGGGAGTCCGAGTGAGGCATGGAGCGCCTGTTAGGATTACATGAGATAATCTGTTTAACGCAATGCCTGGCACAGAGTACAGCTGTATCAGTGTTAGCGCTTACACGTTACATACAAAAATCAAGTGGCTAGGCAGCTGATGTGGAATATTCTTGGAAAACTACAGATCTTTTCCCCAGTTATTCTAACAGTAATTAATATTCATAATGATGATACTTTGGGGTAATACATAATGCCAAAGGACTATTAGATTCCCTAAAGAAAAAATAACTGTGTAAGCCAGAGTATTTCTTAACTAGACAATTCCCAGTTGAAAAAAAAATAGGATGTTCAAGAAAGATTCACCTTGGCCACTAACCTGTAGGCCATATCTGAATATGAATGCACTCAATGACCGTTTCGAAGTAAGAGCAGAGCAGAGTACACAGGGTATCGAACGACAGATATACAAATCCGAAGTGGCCCCAGCTGTAGGAAAGAAACTGCAAGTTAGTTGGTGGGCTAAGTGAACATCTGGAGTTCAAGCACCAGTCTGATTCATCTGAGGAGAAAAGCCACTGCTGCATCCCAGCTGGGTACTGCTGAGCTCTTGGCAGACCTGCCCCAGAGGTGAGGTGGTTCTGCGCACATGCAGCTGCTGCTACAGGTCGGATCAGAGATGCACAAGGGAAAAAGTTTATTACGGGTGGAATTTTGGTGGAGGGAAAGGGTTAATGCTTTCATGGTGTAGTCTACCAATGTCTCAACATACGATGTCAGTAATACCACAGCATAGCGATGCACTTTCCCCAAATAGTTGTAAGTATTTTGCAGATTTATATCCCAACTAATGTGCCACATTAGAGCTCTGTAACCAAAAGAGAAATGAGTCATGGTAAATAACCTGGGAATCTGTGAATAAAATAGGAATCGGAATAAGTATTAATGCCCAGGGCAGCATCAAAGGCGTTTTTGTGCAAGACGTATAAAATAAATGGAAATGAGCTTAGATTCTCCATACGTGAGGTTTCAGAAGCTAAAACAGCTCCCTTTTTCTTAGCCTCAGTTTCAACCCGTCTCCCCCGATTTGTGCGAAAGGTATCAGTTAGTTGATCAGTAGGATAAAGGTCTGGAAACCTGTATGGAAATGAAACTCTGATCTCCAGCATTGTTTATGCAAACCTCTATAGCACTTCATGTCCTGGGGATTCAGGGGCTTCTTATTGCCAGATTGAAATGAGTGAATGGTGAATGAATACATAAGAGATACAGCACCTGGAGCGGGGGCGCGGTCTCTGCCGTGTACGAGTGATGAAAGATTTGCTTTCAGTGGAGTTATTGCTGGCTCTTATTGATTTCCTTGGAATGACTCCTGCAGAGTTAAAAGGCATCAAATGCAAGGCCTTTGATCCATCTCCTTCTTCAAACACCCAAGCCTCCTTTTAATTCACTAGGAGTGTAAGTTCCAAAGTTGGAGGGGAAGTTCAATACTGAGAAACACGGTTCCAGGCATGTGTGTTGGGCTTGAAGAATAATTCTTTTATCAGCTATTTTGATCAGAACTTAGGGATGAAGTCTTTCTTCCTCCCTCAAATTTCTTTTTATATGTGTATTCATTGCAGTCCATATACGAAATGTAATATACACACAAAGGAGTTACTAGAATAAACACGTGGTATACATTCTAAGGCAACAGGTGAGAAAATAGAACACACGGCCTGATGCTCTTGCTGTATTAACCATATTCCCTGTGCATCTAACTTCTCTTCTCCCTTTGCCTGGCCCCTCTCATTCATATGCATTGCCTCAGGGTAGGGGACGAGGCTTTCACTGCCTCAAGGAAAAGCAGATATCCTTTGAATCTCTTCCTAGTTTTTGTGTCTCAAGAACTAGGTTTTAGGAGAACAGAGGGGACTCCTGGGGTTAAGCCAGTGAAGTTTTGGTCATAATTGTCAATAAGTGGGGCATGCTGCAGGCATCTACTGGGTAAAGGTCAGGAATGCTGTCAAATGCCCTCTAACGCAGAGGACGACCCTCACAACAAAGAATTATCTGGTCCAAAATATCAGTAGTGCCAAGGTTGAGACACTCCGGGTTAGACAGAAGTTTGAGGTGATTTGAGGAGGGTGGAACCGTCTCCCTAACCCTTACCTCTGTCCTCCATGCAAACCCAGGTTATTTATGGAGAAAACAGAAGAAATTTAAAGAGAATTGTCTAGGTCATGAGACATCTGCTCGAGGGAAAAATACAAGCCTGACTGCTTTTCCTCAGTTGGATATCTGCTTCAGGATGGACTTGCTGATCTGCCCTCTGAATCTGGAGGTGTGAGAAAGGAACTGGAGAGAGATGACAGAGTAAACAGAGAGGGCATCCTGCACACCCACCATGTGGCATGGTGAGAATGGGTGATTTTTCTCACTGTCAAGAAGACACCACAGAAACTCAACTTGAAAGCTGGCCAGACTTGGAGAAGGCTGCGGCTGGATGCTGAGTGGGGTTGAAAGTGGTCAGTCCAGTGCTGTGTCTGGCACCAGAGACGTGTACAGTGAGGGCCACATGCCACACCTCTGGCGATTCCCCCCCAAGTACCAATGAGAGAACAATGGCTGCACCATTCAAGAAGGTGTTTCCTCCTTTTGCCCATCCTTCCTCCTACCTCCGTGGAGGCAGAAGGGAGACCTGCAAGAGGAAACATCAAGCTATAGGAGGAGAGGATTCTCATCCACTCATGGTGAGTTCCTTAGGCTACAGATCAAACCTGAGTTGGGGGAGAGGAAGAGCATTACATTAGGCATCATCCTGAACTTTACAGCTGAACCAGGCTCTTTCATATCTCAAAGTGCCTCTAGAGTGTCAGGATCTCCCTGGGCAACAGTTAAGGAACAAGAAAGGAAGCTTCCATGGATTGTTTACCACTTCTAAGTTCAGACTCTACAGTAAATCATGATGACAGTGAGGGGAGCCAGCCTTAGGAATGAAGGTGACAAAGAGGACAGCACAGTACGGACAGGGCAACATGTACTTGATGATGTCACTGAGCTGCTAAGTCACATGTCTCTTCCTTTGAACTTCCAGTTAATGTGAGACAATAAATTTCATGTTGTACACGCAAGTTTGAGTCAAAGTTTTGCGATTTTCTGCAGAAAGCACCCTCATCATACTTGATATGTGAGCTAATTTATTATTTACAAAGAAGAACACATCAGATATTGCTCCTGTTTGGGGTACAATCTCAATAAAATAAAATAATCTTCTCAGATAAATTCATTGTTTTCCTGCCTTTTTATGTTGTATCTGAAGTTTTATATTAACTTAATGAAGAAAACCCCACAAAGGAACCATGTGTGGTTCCTGATAAGAAATGGCTGATTGTTTATACATATCTAATTCTATTTCCTCCTGAAATGCCACTAAAACCCCATGTAAGGGGTTAAAAAGAAATGTCATAAATCCAGAAGGATGAAAGGAATAGGAGAGAAGACAAAGCGCTCTATGGTCCAGGTGAGTCTATAACCGCAACAAATTTTAGAAGCTGGAAAGAAGATGGATGGTGATAACTGATTGGGCAGCGGACTTAAGAACTTCCCAAGAGCTTTTTTTCCTTTCTTTTCTTCTTTTTTTTTTTTTTTTTTGTGTTCTTTGGATCTTCATTTTTAAGGGCAGGAAACATTTCCTACTATCTCACTGAGGATATTAAGGATAATTCTTCTCAATGGGTTTGTCTGAATGTCTACTTTTCATGCTAGAGGTTTTTGTTTTGTTTTGTTTTGTCTGTCAGTGATAGTTCTTAGCTAAGGTACTAGCTTCTCTAGGTACCTTCCAAATGAAAGCTCAGGTTGGAGAGGTTGACAGCTGTTTGAGAAGTAATTAGAGCCCCAGCTAGATCTGCTGTTGGTGCCACACTGCTGGGCCAGCTGCCTCTCCTTAGTCCAGCTTCCCCACCACCCTGCACTTCCAGATCTTCTCCCCACACTCCATTCCCAACGCCCTTCCAGTCGGGACTTAACCTTCCTAAGGATTGGAAGTATTGCACAAAAGAGTGATATCCTCATCTACCATGACAGGAGGTGATCAAATTATGCTCAAAATGTGTGATGCGAAACAGAGTAGAATGTGAGTTATTCAGAAATATTGGGATGTGTGATGACTGCCAGAAGAGGCAGCTAAAATTATTGCAGGTCCTTGTCTCTGGGACTGTAATTGTTTGTTTTGTTAAGTCTTTTAGTTATATTTTAAAAGAGTCTACATGTATTATTTTGATAAGAACACAAATTAACTTTAAAAGGCTTCTGAATTTTGCAAGGCACCATCAGACTAAACAAAAGAAAAAAGAAGAAACTATATACATCATTAGAGGAAATTTAGAAAATAAGGCAATTTAGGCTGTCAGGGTCACAGAAACCAATGGCTTTTGCTGATGTGCTCGAATTATGTCAGATGTACTCAGATAGTACCTTTGGCTTGGCTATATGAACTGGGCAATCATGGGCCACTCTGAATTCTACTTTTCTCCCCATATCTTCTATAGCCAAAAAGAAAGATTTCTTCTTTCTTCTTTTGTGTATTTTTACAGTGTTTTTAAGAATTATTGCTACTTTGTTATATAGATTTAAGTAATGCTAGTTTGCTTTAGAAATTAATTTAGAACCCATGAAATATTTTGGATTAATATGTCTAAGATACTGAGTTTAATGAGTCAAAGCATCCTAGGATTTGTTTATTTATTTATAATTTATGTTCTCATCTACTTTTAAAAAATCTCAAGTGTATGCAATACAAGTATCTTTGCATCAACCAAAGGTCAGTAGACTATTACTTAGAAGTTCTTAATTAATTTTAATTTATAATACTCTGTCTTAGAGTTTATTCCCTTGGTAACATTTGGCTTTCTTATGCCTGCTTTATATTTAGATATGATGTTTCACTGGAGGATATTAAACACAGTCCACAGGCTTTCTGTAGGAAATGATACAATCTCTTTTTTGCAGATGGGGAAACTAGAGACACAGATGGCCACGTCATTAGCCCTAAGAGATGAAGCAAGTTAGAGACAGAGCTAAAAACAGTACAGAAAGCATGAAAGCCCAATTCTTCCACAGCACCCTCTAAAGTACTGATGATCATTATCATCTATTATTATCAGGACTATTTTTTGAATACCCACTTGGCACATATCATTAAACCATACTGGGGACTAGATGAAAATCCTTGATGCTTGGCAGCTGTTTTGCTCAACGTTATTTTCCCAATTTACTTCTTCTGCCTCATGATTTCCCCTGTTTTGTTGCAGAGGCGTTCAGTTTAAAATAAATGTTAAGATACTCTTGAAGGAATGCCAAGACTGAGGTCGCTCTGCGGAGAGCACTCAGAGGCATCATCTTATGTCTTGCATCCTCCATGTTAATATCTTCGCTTTTTTGAGACTTTTAAACATGAGCAGACAGCCAAGGACGACCAGTCCTCTGAGGACAGTATCTAACATACAGGCAGATGCCAAAACAAACACACAAGAAAAAAGAAATTTGGAGGAAAAACAGGATATACAAACAGAAGAAAACTTAAAAAAAAAAAAAAAAACCCATTCTTAATCTCCTTGGAGAGCTATAAGAAGATGTTATATGGCCTTAAAAGGACATTCAAAGGTTCCTTCAGAGGGCCTCACTCTGTCACCAAGGCTGGAGTGCAGTGGTACCATCATAGCTCACTGCAACCTCAAATTCCCTGGGCTCAAGGGGTAATTTTAAAGAATTTTTTTGTAGAGACAGGGTCTTGCTTTGTTGCTCAGGCTGGTCTTGAACTCCTGGGCTCAAGCGATCCTCCCTCCTCCCCCTCCCAAAGTGCTGGGTTACAGGAGTGAGCCACTGTGCCTGGCCCTCCTTGTTAATTCTGCACTGAGTTTACTTAACTTTAAAAGTTTCTGCCATCGAATCACTTTCACCCCTTGCCCACATTCCTGAGAGTCACTTGATACTCTTCCCTGTAAGGACATGAAACATTAACAAGATTCATTTATTCATAACTAAATATTATTGCATTTAATACATGCTATTGTAATGGAATATAAAGTGTTCAAGATACCGTCCCTGCTCTCTCAATGATTTCTTTTGATCAATGACAAGTCTTTCTTAAATTCAAAAGCTTTCTTTCTCCATAAAATTCTCATTTACTTTATATAGTGATAACATTTTGAACTTGGAAAATCTTAGCCTAGTCATATACCACCCCTGTAATTTAATATAAAGAAATTGAGGTCCAGGAAATTAAGAGCTTTGTCCAACTATGGATTGGAACTTATGATTCTTTTTAAATTTTTTATTTTTTTAACTTTTAAGTTCAGGGGCACATGTGCAGGATGTGCAGTTCGTTACATAGCTAAATGTGTGTCACAGGGGTTGTATGGAGTATTTCATCACCCAGGTATTAAGCCTCGTACACGTTGGTTATATTTCCTGCTTTTCTCCCTCCTCCCACCCTCCACCCTCCAATAGGCCCCAGTGTGTGTTGTTCCCTTCTGTGTCCGTGTGTTCTCATCATTTAGCTCCCACTTACAAGTGAGAACATGTGGTATTTGGTTTTTTGCAGAACTCATGATTTTTTTTTTTTTTTGTTGAGACGGAGTCTCGCTCTGTCGCCCAGGCTGGAGTGCAGTGGCACGATCTTGGCTCACTGCAAGCTCTGCCTCCGGGGTTCACGCCATTCTCCTGCCTCAGCCTCCTGAGTAGCTGGAACTACAGGCGACCACCACCACGCCCGGCTGATTTTTTTGTATTTTTAGTAGAGACGGGGTTTCACTGTGTTAGCCAGGATGGTCTCAATCTCCTGACCTCGTGATCCGATCCGCCTTGGCCTCCCAAAGTGCTCTGATTACAGGCCTGAGCCACTATGCCTGGCCTTCGATAGAGGATTTAACTCAGAAAAAATGACCAATGAATGATAGGAAATTGAATGCATGGATGCAGGTATCCACCCGAATACAAAATTCTCACAAATTTGGGTCCAGGTAATGATCTCCAGATTCATTTAAAAAATGAATGGCCATTTTCACAAAAATACCATCATCTGTGGCAAGAATACAAGATAGATGAGCATTTAACGCATACCAGATATGAATTGAACCTGATAATTCATCTGCTTTTCTTTCATTCTCCAGCATGGATTGGATGGTTGCTGTAATTTGACATGAAAGTACTCATTTTATTAACAAGTGCAATGAAAAATTCAGTATAGTGTCTCAAGAACATATTAATTTCTCTGTTTCAACAAAATAAGGAACAGTGCTAGAGAGTTATCTTCCCATTGTTTGACAGATAGGCTGGTAAACTGAAGTCTGGAGAGGTGAAGAGGCTTGCCCTGCCATAACAGAGGTGGGATACATATGCAACTCTCATAAAACCTAAACCAATTCTGAATCTGTTCTACTGCATCGTTCTATAAAAATAGGGCACTTCTCTTGTGGTTTTGCTGTGCTTAATTCTTTGTTCGACAATTGCAGGGACAAGACAGATGGCTGTTACCATTACCCAGATGTTTCTAAACAAGCAATTCTTGCTGCCATGCACGGTAAGCAGATGGCTTTTACATTGGTATGAATGCTGTTTCAGTCCAGGCTGAGATACATGAGCAGGTCATTTCCAAAGAGAGCAGAGACTGCTTAAATCAGAAGATCACAGGGTCTCAGAGCTGGAAGTAGTGGTAGAAACCTTTATCTACCCCTTATTTAGTAGATGAAGACACTGAGGTGGAAAGAGGTTAAGAGACTGGGCCCAGGCCACACTGTTCTTGGCAAAGACAGGACAGAAAATCCAGAGATGTGGCTGGGTGTAGTGGCTCACATCTGTAATCCCAGCACTTTGGGAGGTCGAGGTGAGTGGATCACCTGAGGTCAGGAGTTCAAGACCAGCCTGGCCAACATGGTGAAACCCCATCTCTACTAAAAATACAAAAATTAGCCGGGCGTGGTGGCACGCGCCTGTAGTCCCAGCTACTTGGGAGGCTGAGGAAGGAAAATTGCTTGAACCTGGGAGGCAGAGATTGCAGTGAGCCAAGATAGCGCCACTGCCCTCCAGCCTGGGCAGCAAAGCAAGATTCCGTCTCAGAAAAAAAATTAAAAAAAGAAAATCCAGAGATGTGTATTTTAAAATGTGTATCAGTGATGAATTACAAAAATAGAAAACATAACAATTTTTCAACAACATTAAAACATTAATTCTAGTTTGCCTATTATGGCAAAATGAGGGGAAAATAAGCCAGCTTCTATTAAGAAAGGAGTTTGGATGATCACATTTTAAAAATATCAACAAGAAAGCCAGTAGTCATCAAAATGATGACCAGTTCCTAGTATAACAAACACTATATGTTTAGATAGGAAACATTATTTTGAATTTGAGCTAAGAAAAAGATCGTGTAAGAAATAAAGTGAGGCCGGGCGTGGTGGCTCAAGCCTGTAATCCCAGCACTTTGGGAGGCCAAGACGGGCAGATCACGAGGTCAGGAGATGGAGACCATCCTGGCTAACCTGGTGAAACCCCGTCTCTACTAAAAAATACAAAAAACTAGCCGGGCAAGGTGGTGGGTGCCTGTAGTCCCAGCTACTCGGGAGGCTGAGGCAGGAGAATGGTGTCAACCCAGGAGGCCGAGCTTGCAGTGAGCTGAGATCTGGCCACTGCACTCCAGCCTGGGCAACAGAGCGAGACTCTGTCTCAAAAAAAAAAAAAAAAAAGAAAAAAGAAAAGAAAAGAAATAAAATGAGAAGCTAAGAATGCCAGGATGAGGCTTAAACACTGTGGCAGCCTGACCTTGACTGATGAACAAACCCCTGTGGTGGTTTCCTTCTTATTTCTTCATCTCTGAGATGTTAATTCTGAGAAAAATCATTTCTGTACATTGCTGCTTAACACCCTAAATATTTGGTTTGAATGTGTTTCTAATACGGCATCTTAATTGTTTTAGGTTCCTTTACTTTTTGCTAGAATATGTACAAAGGTTTACATAATAATGAAGGCTTACATAACTTATACGAAGTTTTAGTATTGTAGGAAAACAGCCTGTTGCATAGCAAGATGACCAGTGTGTTCCTGTAGCATTGATAACCCCCACAGAGAAGCTTATCTAACCACCCCAGGGGTCATGAGTTTTGCAAGAAGGCCTGAGGCATGACTGGCTGCACATCTTTCCCTAAAATCTTGCTATATAAAGGATGCTTTCTGGAGGGCAGGTGCGGGGATCCACTGTCTCTGTCCACTGTCTCTCTGGCTACCAGAGACACAGCTTCTGTTTGTAAGCCCCCTACTGAATGTTTCTTTCTGAGAAACTGGACTTGTCAGCTTCTTTCATTGGCCTCTCAGCTTCCTCGGCCTTTGGGGGTAGGTTTGCACAGATCTGCTCACCTCAAGCAAGTACATGGATCAGGAGATCCAATTTAAAACAACAAACTAACGAACCCCTGTGGGATCAGAGAGACCAAGCTCAATACTGAAGTTAGATTTTAGACTCAGAGACAAGCTTACCGGTAGGTTGAAAACATGAAGCATGAAACCCAATGCATGGGCAATGTTCAGATACTGTTGGTTTCAGGCCAGGATCGATAGTTGCAGTGAAATTTCAGCCATTATCTGCAAGCAGTGTCACCTCCATTCAGTTGACAGGGGCGAGATGTCAGGAGTAGAATACTAATCTCGGTGGGCATCTGGCAACTGAAACTGCAGCTGGCCTTGGGAAGTGTCTGCCAACTCTTTAAATCTTTGCAGGTACAGAGTTGCTGCAGGTGACCAAACTTTGGAGCCAGTAAGATCATGAGAAAGCTAAGCAGTCTGTTACTTTGAGGGTATTTCCTCAGAAAAGAAGAGAAACCGGCTTTTTTCCCCCTTTCTGGTGAGAATGACTCACTTGGCAGAGCCGATTCCTTTAGGGCCGAGTTGACATGATACCTTCCCCCTGCAAATGACTCCGGGTATTATAACATACCTTCGTTTTCACTGATTTACTTTACTATCTTTAAAAACAACCCTCTAGGCCAGAAACATGTAGCTGCACTGCTGTGTGTGTGCGTGTGTGTGCACTGATTTTTACACAATTTCACAACGTCCTGGAAGATTTTGGCCCCCCGTGGTGACATTTGGATCGCTCGAGCCAGTTAAATAGAGCTATATGACAATGTGTGACCTAACTTCTTTACTGAAAACAAACCTAAAGCCATCATCATGTTTTTGGACCAATAGGCATTGAGAAATTGTAAGCTGATCTTCTGAAAAATGGAGACATCCACTGACCAGCAGCTAATTCTGCGGAGCACTCCACAGCAGATAGGGAGAGGAGGGAAAGAGTTCTAGAGGGAGAGCATTTTTCAGTGTCTAGCCTGCTGTTTACAAAGCAAGTGCTGGATGTCACTGTTTACAGCCTCCGTGTAGAACAGCTGCAGGGGGCTCCATGGTGCCTCCAGGAGCAATGTCCTCGCCAGTATTTACCCTCTAAAACATTCACTTGAAGTCAGGGGTTCATCTGTACCACAAGAACCAAGGGACTTGTTAAAAATGCAGATTCCTGGTCTGCGTTCCAGACCCACTGAATCATGTAACAGGAACTAGAATCAATATTTTAATCACACCTGAACTGATCTTTCTGAACAACAAAGTCTGACAACCCATTCGAATCGGGTTTATTTCACAGCTTTTAAGTTCTAAAAAATGTACTAAAATAAGGTACTAAGCACACACTAAACATATGCTTAACATGTATTTTACTTTCAATAAAAATAGCATTAAGCCTGGGCAACATAGGGAGACCTCACCTCTTAAAAAAAAAAAAAAAAAAAATTCATCTGGGTGTGGTGGTGCATGCCTGTAGTCCCAGCTACTCAGGAGGCTGAGGAGGCTGAGATGGGAGGTTGCTTGAACCTGGGAAGTTGAGGCTGCAGTGAGCCATGGTCATTGTGCTAAATGCACTCCAGCCTGGGAGACAGAGTGTGACCTTATCTCAAAAAAAAAAAAAAAAAAAAAGTGTTACCTGTTCCAGAACCTGATTGTTTTTTCAGGCTTTATTTACTTCCCTGTTCATGACCCTTGCTGGCACGGATGGCACTGTACCCAAGCAGGATTGGGAAGTGCTGCAGAGAGTACAGTTGCTATAAAAGGGGTAAATGCAATAAAACATGTATTTCTTTTTAAGTCTACTGATTGAATGTAAATACAGATGTGTGAGAACTTTCAGTGTCTCAAAGTCACCATGGTTTTTGGATATTTATATGTACTAACATTTTAAAAAATGCATTGTTTTTTTGAGATCAAATTTTCACTTTTCCTATTTGGGTGGCTATTTAAAGATGCATCCAAGCACAGTTCAAACATACAAGATACTTCAGGTCAGTGGTTTCTTGAATTACACCTAAAATCCAAATGAACTTGTTTCTGAAAGTGGCTACCGATTTTTTTTTTTTTAAAGAAGACAATTAGCACCATCTAGTGGACACAAATATCTCCTCTTCTTGATGGACCCATGAGGAGATCAAGAGGGCAGGTTTTGGAACCTAGGTTGGAATCCTAGTGCCAGTTAGTTTCCCAATGACCTTGGGACAATTACCCTTTAGGTGCTCTGCTTCTCAACTCTAAATCCAGGTAATACTAGTGCTGACTCAGAATGGTATGAATGAAGTGAAATGATGCTTTGAAGGCAAGTCTGAAACACTCTGTAAATGTAATTTTTTAATAACACTAAGCATAGATTCACAGGAGATGGGAATTGTCCAGTGGCAAACACTATTATCTGCTCTCCAGTAGAAATGGCTATTCTACACAAAATCCAGTGTGTAGCATTTACGATATGAGGCTTAATGAGATCCCTCTCCCATCACATTGTTACATGTAGTTGAAGTTGATGGTGAGAAAAGGGAAACTGGAGCAACAAAGCTGAAGGTAGCTGGTGCCCAGATGGCAAACAATGCTCTTGCTTGCTTTCATTCATTCAAATCTGACTCCACTCAGAAGGAGGATGTCAAGAGTAGGGAGAGACTGTGAACAAAAACAAAAGCTAACTCCGAAACTAACACTGCCACTGCCATCTGTCACCAACCTGGAATGAGACCAGGGAAATTTTAGCTTAAAATATCTTGACTCTAGAAAAAATTTTTATGAATGACTTTGAAAGGCACAACACTTTCCAGGATGTGTTTGTGATTTCTGAAAATGAAACTGCAGAAAATACAGTATAGACGTGGTGCTCTCGGACTTATATCTGAATGTTGTTTTGAGGGTGTCACCTGCAATAGCTGACACAGAAGTATTTGCGGAAATTAAAAGCAAATACAGCTTTATTAAAGCTGGCCCTTAAGGCACACACAGCCTCTCAGCGGTTTACAAAACGGAAGCATCAGGAGGTAAATAAACAACGTGAGAGTGACACGGAGACAGAAAACAATTCAAAATGAGATAAAGTTTTATGCAAAATATAGTCAATAGGGACTTAGTCTGGAAAGGTTACAAACCGTGAAGAGATGCAAGTTTACATGGAACCAGCATTTTATTTTCACTGGCTTTATATGCATCTTCTGTTGCTTGTATTTTAAAAGCAACAGTTAAAAAAAGAAAACAGCAGTAATCATGTGCAGTAATCACAGGTCTGCTTTTTCTCAGTTAACCCCACCCTCCCCCGCCAAGAAATGGGGAAGGTATTGTTTTCTTAGTGGACACTATTAGTAACCAAATTAAAAACCGGAAAGAATGGCCTTCGTTTATGGCGTATGAGAATTGTGCAGGCACTTGGCGATGACCTCGTCCTGCCCCTCGGTAAACAGTGGTTGGTGGGCTCGGAGCACTCGCATCATCTACGAGCCTGTTAGTCTCTGGTCTCACCTGATACTGAATCAGCATTTTTGTTTTTTTTTTGAAGCAGCATTTTAAACAAGATTCCTCGGTGATCTGTCTGCACATTAAAGTTGAGAAGCCCTAGATGCATTTGAACTCAGGTACATCCCTGGTTCAATAGTTGATGAAATCTCCCCAGGTGATTCTTTTTTTTTTTTGAGACGGAGTCTCGCTCTGCCCCCAGGCTGGAGTGCAGTGGCGGGATCTCAGCTCATCGCAAGCTCCGCCTCCCGGGTTCACGCCATTCTCCTACCTCAGCCTCCCGAGTAGCTGGGACTACAGGCGCCCGCCACCGCGCCCGGCTAGTTTTTTGTATTTTTAGTAGAGACGGGGTTTCACCGTGTTAGCCAGGATGGTTTCGATCTCCTGACCTCGTGATCCGCCCGTCTCGGCCTCCCAAAGTGCTGGGATTACAGGCTTGAGCCACCGCGCCCGGCCTCCCCAGGTGATTCTAATGTGCAGTGCAGTTAAGCACTGCAAAACTAGTCCAACTTCATTTTTCAAACGAAGAAACTCTGGCCCACAAAAGCTTATGTATTTACCTAAGATGACCTAACTGTTTAGTATCAAAATCCAAATAATGTCGTCTCTCTTCGTCGTAAAAAAATAAAGCAGGGTCGGGCGGACAGAGCGTAGGGAGTGTGGAGATGGGGATAATTATTTTATATAGGGTGGTTGGGAAAGGCCTTCCTGAGGAAGCAGATGCCTGAGCAAAGAGAGGAGCAAAGCACGTGGATAGCTGGGAAACTGTATTTCAGGCTGCTGTGTGTGTGTGTAGGTGTGTGTGTGTGTGGTTATTTGGACTGGAGGAACAAGTGTTACCAAATTCCTGACAGATACTGCTCTGTGGGATGCAGAAACAGGCAATCAGAATGACCAGCTGCTCTCAAAATCGGATTCTTAAAATATTCCCTACCTTCTTCATATTCTTTACTCATTATGATGAGTATCTGAAGCCTTTGTTTAAAGAATGAGAACTATTACATCTAGAAGTGTTTACCACAACTGGAGTTGATGGCAGATATTCAAATACTGGAGAACACAGGAACATTATTGAGTAGTATTCAAATAATAGATCTCCTAGCACGGTTAACTGTACTACCCAGACTCATGGATTGGAAACTGCCAATTTAAGGATTTACTTTGAATCCAAAACTTGTTACTTTTTTGAACACTGCTCATAGAATTTGTATAAAGTATACAGTGAGTCTCAACCTATTTCTATTTTATTTGCAAGAATGACTCACTGCCAGCAGCACACAGGGCCAGGAACATATACTTACACAGCACCAACTACACGCAAGACTGACTGATGAGATTGTAGCCATGTCTCTCCCAAGTGCTCCTGTCCTGGTTCCTGAAAATGTTGACCTCAGCCTCGAACTCGGCATTTCCTGGGCTGGTTTTCAACTTGACATTGGTGAATTTCTTCAGTAACACCTCTAGGTTGGCTGCTAAGTTTTAATTCTCATAGGAGAATTAGGATACTTTCTCCTATTTTCTTCATTTTGCAACTTTTTTTCTTTTGAGATTTGGAAAGCCACATAAATTCCCTGAGAAATGCTGGGAAGAAATCCCTGCACAGAAACACTAACAATGAGGACAGTGAGGCTGGCACCAGGTTTACCATGGGAAAGCAGTAGGTAGGAGTGGAGGTCAGAGAGCCAACAGAAAGACTTACCATTTAGAGATGATGTCTGTATGGACCTGAATGGAAGCACTGAACTTGCGACGAGTGTTTGGATTCTGGATGCATTTTGAATGCTGAGCTGATAGGACGAATTGATTGTAAAGTGTGAGAGGAAGAGGAATTGAGGACAACTCCAAGGTTTTTGGTTTAGGCATGACAGGATGAAATTACCATTTGCTGAGATGGATAGAATGGGTGGGGGACTCTGGAGAAGTTGTTTTTTCCTGTGTTAAGTTTGAGATGTTTACACATCTAAGTGGATATGTCAAATAGGCAGTTAGGTAAAGGAATCTGGAGTTCAGGGAAGTCTGGGCTGGTGATCAGATGCAGGATTCAGGAGCATAGGGATGACATTTATAGCCAGGTTTTTAATATCCAGCACTGGCCTAGACCGCAGCTGTGTTCTTTCGGCAACTCAATCTATGACTATTTGCTTCGCTGAAAAAAACCACATCTTATCTAGTTAAAACAATGAGGACAAAGGAGCCATGAATGTGAAAATGCTCTGTAAACGGTAACGTGCTGGGAAGCAGGAGAAATCTGATGGCACTGGAGGTGAGGAAAATCAGTTTGTGGACGTAGGGAAATAATTTTCGTGCACTGAGAATTAGAGAAACTGCGAAATGAAAAAAGGTGTAACAAGCAATTATAACTTCTTGGACTGTAGCCAAATCTGTGCAAAACTAATATTTTTAAAATTTCTATAGCACCCCAAATATACTGGAGTTTCACATACACGGTCTTTTTGAGCTGCACAAGTCTTGTGAGAAGAGAATTATTATTGTTCCCATTTTACGGAGGAGGAAACTGCTCGGAGAGAATAGCTGACCTGTAAGGCATCGCAGCAACCTGAGGGACAGAGATACACAAGCATCCAGACGTCGCCGTTCCGAATCCAACCTAAAGACGAACAAATCGCTCCCCACCCCCACGGTCGGCCGCGAAGACGGAGGGACACAGCCGGGCCGTCCAGCTCGCGGGCCTCCAGCAGCAGCCGGCCCCCGTCCCATTTCCGGATGGTACGGCCCTTTCGCCTATCGCGAGACCGGAAGCGTCGCGCATCTGGTTGCCAGAGAAACAGCGGTGCTACAAGCAGGAGGGCTTTGAACTGGCGGCTTCTTCCACCACCAGAGAGGCTGAGGTGGCGGGAGAGATCCCTCTTCCCTGTGGGGAAGTGGCTGGCGCGGCGAGTGTCGGCGGCGCGCTTCTGCGGCCGTCTACGCTCTGGCTGCCGGGGGCCAGTTCCTCGAGGAGGCCCGGCTGGAAGGTGAGGGGCCGCGCAGACGAGGGCGGAGCTCGGTCGCGGGGCGGTGCGCCGAGGAGTGGGCGGGGTGGAGTTGCGTCGGGCAGCTCGGCTAGTAGATGGACTGTCAGTGAGAGCGGACAGGGCCAATGAGAGGGCAGGGGCAGGCTTATTGGGGGCGGGGCCCCAAGGGCTTCTGCCTTCGTGGAGGCTGTTTCTCCAGGAATTACCTAACATTGTAGCCTGTAACTAAGGCTCCCACTTTCCCGAGATCTAGATCCTCCCACCAAGATCTATAACTGATCACCAGCCATTTAAACTAGACCGTAAACGGCAAAGGATGCAAATATGCATTTCACAGGAAAAATAAAAAGATGCAAACAGCAAACAATTGATTAGAGACTCAGCTTTTCTCGTGAAGAAATGTAAACCAAATTCACAGATACCTTTTACACCTTTCAGACTGGAGAACATGAAACAGCTTTGACATAACCAAATGGGCCCCAGTCCACTGTTGGGGAAGTAGTGTAATTTGGTGCAGCCTTTTTGGAGTACAATTTGACGAACTACCAAAATTTGAAACATAAGTGTTCTTTGACTCAGCAATTCTAATTTATTTTATGGATGTATGACCATAGCTAAAGAAATATTGGCACAAAGATATTAACTTAAAATTGAGGTATAACTTATGGTAAGCCTCACCCATTTAATCTAAAGTTCTATGAGGTTTGACGAATGCATACAGTTATGTAATTACCAGCCACCACAGTCAGAATATGGAAGTTTCGTCATGAACCCCAAATTCCCTAGTGCTCTCTGTAGTTAACCCTTCCCCTAACCCTATCGCTGGCAACCACTTAGTTTTTTGTTCCTGTAATTTCGCCCATTCCAGAATGTCATGTTGATGGAAGCAAACACCCTGTGGCCTTTTGAATCAGGTTTCTTTCAGCTTAGCATCATGCAGTTGCTATTCATTCATGTTCTGTGTATCTGTTGTTTGTTCCTTTATGTTACTGAGTAATAGTGAGAGATGAAGCCGGCTGGGCTTCTGGGTTGAGTGGGGACTTGGAGAACTTTTCTGTCTAGCTAAAGGATTGTAAACACACCAATCAGTGCTCTGTGTCTAGCTGAAGGATTGTAAATGCACCAATCAGCACTCTGTAAAAATGCACCAATCAGCACTCTATGTCTAGCTAAAGGTTTGTAATGCACCAATCAGCACTCTGTAAAAACGGACCAATCAGCTCTCGGTAAAATGAACTAATCAGCTCTCGGTAAAATGGACCAATCAGCTCTCTGTAAAATGGACCAATCAGCAGGATATGCGTGGGGCCAAATAAGGGAATAAAAACTGGCCACCAGAGCCAGCAGTGGCAACGTGCTGGGGTCTCCTTTTACTGTGGAGGATTTGTTCTTTCACTCTTTGCAGTAAATCTAGTGGCTGCTCACTCTTTGGGTCTGCGCTACTTTTATGAGCTGTAACACTCACCACGAAGGTCTGCAGCTTCACTCCCGAAGCCATGAGACCACAAACCCACCGAGAGGAAGAAACTGTGAACACATGTGAACAGCTGAAGGAACAAACTCCCGTACACATCTTTAAGAACTGTAACACTCATGGCGAGGGTCCGTGGCTTCATTCTTGAAGTCAGCGAGACCAAGAACCCACTGGAAGGAACCAATTCTGGACACAATAGTCCACTGTATGGATGTACAGTCATATATTTATCCATTTCCTATGTATATTTATCCATTTCCTACTTGAGGCACATTTGGATGGGTTCTTTCCAGTTGTTCGCTATTATTAATGAAACTGGTATAAATATTCATGTATAGTTTTTTTGTGTGTGTGTGTGTGAATATGTTTTCATTTCCTGAGTAAATATGAATGAGATTGTGGAGTCATATGGTAAGTATATGTTTAACTGTAAGAAACTGCCAAGCAGTTTTGTAAAGTGATGATTTTGCGTTGTCTCTGGCAGTATGAGTGTTACAGTTGCCTCCAACTTTGTCAGCACTTGGTATTGTCAGTTTTCTAAAAAATTAATTTTTGTCATTTAAATAGGTATGTAGCGATATCTCATTGTGATTTTTATTTCATTTTTTTGAGGAGTAATAATGATGAACATCTTTTCATGTGCTCTTTTGACATCCATACATCATCTTGGGTGATGTGTGTGTCCAAATCCTTTGTTTTCTTGTTAGTGAGTCTTGATACTTGTTTATATATTCATGATAAGCATCCTTTGTCAGATACGTGTTTTGCAAATATTTGCTCCTAGTCTTTGGGTTTTGTTTTCCTTGTCTTAACATCTTTTGAAGAGTACAAGTTTTACATTTTGATGCCTTCCAATTTATCAATATTTTCTTTTATGAATCATGCCTTTGATGTTGTATATAAGAAATTTTTGCCTAACCCACAGTCACATGTATTTTTTAGAAATTTGAAGTTTTGGCTGGGCCTGGTGACTCACCCCTATAATCCCAGCACTTTGAGAGGCTGAGGCAGGCAGATCACTTGAGGTCAGGGGTTCGAGGCCAGCCTGGCCAACATGGTGAAACCCCGTCTTTACTACAAATACAGTAACTGATTTGTTTTTCTAAGACCAGCCGAGTGGGCACGAAAGAACCAGCGAGTAGGCAAGGCTAAAAGCAAAACTGCAAATTTATTCTTTGGTCGTCTAGCTTCAGGGACTGGAGCTGGGGGGAGGGGGGCGGTGGAGTTTCTAATACAGTCCCAACAAGAGTGGGGGCTGAGAAAGCCCACCCCGGGCGCATCTGCTGGGAGCGACTTTTCTAGGAGTGGAAGGGCAATAGGCGGGGCACGGGCATGTCGGGGGAGGGGGGGCGCTCCGCAGGTGCCACCAGGTAAATCTTGGTCTCCTCGGATTGACATCACCTGGTGCATGCCTGATTAATCTGCACCTTCCCGGGCGTCAGCTGCATTCTCGCACACACGGGAAGAGTTGGTGGTGAAGAAGAACCCGGAAGTACACCATCCTGCCTCCGTTCGTCCAAACAGTAACAACAACAATGAGAAAAAGAAAATTTTGTAGTGTTAAGTTTTACTTTAGGTCTGTGATACATCTTGAGCAAGTTTTAGAATTGCTTTTAATAGCAAATATTCTATATACCACCTAAGTGAACTGATTAAAAAAGTGCTACATCTTTGGGATATTACGCTGTTGTTTGAAAGCATGACGTATATCTATAAATGGTGATATAGAAAAATATATGAAATAGATTGTTAATTGTGAAAAAGCAAGTTGCAAAGCACCATGCCATTTGTGTGTGTTTGCACTGGGGAGGAGTCGATGGGTATAAAGGATAGAAGGTTTGCATATGCCTAAAAAAATGAGACTTGCAAGTCTCTATTAACACTCATTTTTGGGGTAAGCCGAATTTTGACTTAAAGCATTTTTTATGTTCACCTGTATTATTTGATTTTTTTCTGCATGGGCAAGTATTCCTTACAGAATACGCAAATATATAAATTTAAAAAATTGACCATACATAAATAATTTTTAGACATAAAAATAATGAAAATAAATTAGTCCCACTCTTTAAAGGCTTGCTACTCATAATGACTCAACAGAGGAGGATTTATTTTCTTTTGATTCTTTTATTCATCTCAAAATACCAAATTATAGCAGCCATATGTCTCCATGTTGGCTTTAATTCATCTATGTTGATTGCATTTCTCACAAGCCTGTATGAAAAACTTTAATCTTGTTTGAAATGAATATTACAAAAAGTTGGCCCTTGTTACAATTTAGGATCTGGTCATATATCTAATCTGTCTATTCAATCAAGTATCATGAAGAAAATACGATTCTATTTTGAAGTGTCTTAATGTCATAAGAAAATGCTCATTATGTAGTGGCGAGAAACACGTTAGTCCAATTTTGTTGAAAAACACGTAGAGTAAAAATGGGAAAGAGATGTACCAATAGTGTTTAGCTCAGGGTGGTGGGATATTGGGTGATTTTTAATTTATTTTCAAATACCTTTTAGTACATTCTAGAGATCTTTCTATAATAAATGAATTCTTTAGTTATAAATACAAGATATAGTTAATAGCAAAACAGAAAATAAGATAAGCAAGGGTACAAGAACATCCAGGAACCCACCAATCCAGAACCCACTACTCTTACTTCCTTGATGTGTCATCATCTTTCAGGTCCCCTTGTGTATATTCCTTTAATTAGAGAAATTGGACTTTTTAAAGTGGGATTGTCGACAATTTGTATGTCTGTCTTTCTCTTATTTTTTTGATATGTGCATTTCATTTAAAAATCTTTACCCAATTTTCTATTAGAATTTTTTTTCTTACTGATTGGTAAGAGCTCTATAAATACGTGAATGTATTAACCTTTTGTATGTCATCTATGTTGCATTTATTTTCCCCAGTTTCTCAGGTTCCTTTTAATTTCACTTAAGAGTTCTTTTTCATGTTTGAGACTCAAGAGCATTAATTATTATGTAGCCACATCTGTTAGTCTTTTCCTTTTTGATTTATGCTCTTAGTATCATGTTTACTAAGTCATTAATTCCATGATTATGAAATTTATCTTTATGTTTATGTTTATAAATTTATGTTCCAGTCTGTTGGAGATTTCATATTTTTTATTACTTATAAAATTAGATTTTACTTTCATTAAAGTATTATATTTAACTCTTGTTTGGCTTTATCAATTTCTGGACAGTGTCTTTGATTTCCTATGATAACAGATTACATTTCTGTTACTACTCGCTTCCTTTTGTGCACTCCTTCTTGCATACGCTCAGTATAATTAAGCCATAATATTTGGTTAAGTCAACATTCAATGCTTACATAATTATAACTATTTATGTATTGTTTGATTGCTTTTTTTCATGTACAGTGCTTTTTCTTATGGAATTCCTATGTGGCAGTTACAATTTCTTTCCAAATGCTTAAATACATCTATAAGATCCAATTTTAATACTCTTTATCCATACCTTTTTCTAGATGGCCAAATTCATAAGATAGTCTGTTATTGCATCCCCACCTACCTCAGGAACTGCATTTTATTTAATTTATTATTTTCAGGAGAGAACCTAATAGAACAGACCTATTTCTAAAGCAGAATGAAAGATTTGTGGAGCCCGTTAGCTGATCCAGGTCATTGTTGGTTCCTTGTGCCTCTGCCCTTATTGACATGTATTATGCGGCTCTGCGCATGCTTGCATCTCATTGCTCCCTCTGCAAGCTGCAGTAAGTCTCCCTTGACAGGCTGCTTAGGGCGTTTACAAGACATTTGGCCTTTTGGTGACTTATGCTTTTTGGTTGTGATGTGAGGGGCCAGGGTGATTCATCATCCCACAATAATAATGTCAGTGCTTTCCTGAGTGAGCCCAAACCCTTTTGCAGAGTTTGAATAATGTTGAGATCAATGCCTTTTTCATTTGCTGAGATGGGAAGAGCTGACCTCCTGGTCTCTTAAGCATAAGCTTTGGCACATTGAATGGTTGGAAGCCAAGCCATAATATTGCTCTGTGTACCTAGGTGAAGCCTCAGGTCGTTTATATTTGTGCTTTCTCCTGTGTCCACAGCTTCTCTGGACCCTGCCTCTGCTGTTCAACAAGCAAAAGAAAGATGAGTTATTTCATAGGATAAGAAAAGGACATTGTTGGGTAGAAGCAATTGCCTTTTTCATTCTGTTATGCTTGAATGTATAATTGGTAGGAATTTAGGAAAGGATTTGTTGGAAGGCACCCATTCACATGCAAAGCCGAGTATGAGAGGGCAAAAGCTGGAGTTATCTCTCTTTTCCCGTTTGACTCAGCATGCGTGTTGCCCCAGTGTCACAGGACAGAGCTGGAATGGTCTTGGTAGGCCACACGGTTTGGAAGGATCAATGTGCAGCATCGCTCACTGTGTCTCTAGCTTATGCCACCCCGCCTAGTATTTCCTGCTTCTGGATATAGCACTAGATATAGAACAGCCAGGGTGGTGAAAGGCCTGTGGATAATATCACATGAAAAATAGTTAAATAGATTGGTAATGTGTAGCCAGATAATGAAAATCTGTCCTCTAATGAAGGAAGTAGGTTGTGTTCTCTTGCTTCAGAGGGTAGAAATAGAATTACGGGTTTTAGAAGGGGAGGGTTGATAAAATGAGAGCAGTGCTTAGGTACTCCATGAAAATGCAGCACCACAGGGGAGAGAAGAAATCAGAGCGGAGAGGGAAGAAGGCTGAGCTAGAGTGGGCAAGGCTACAAAAAAGAAGGCAAAACCGAAGGAAAGTAGCAAGGGGACTTTGGGAGGCTGAGGTGGGCAGATCACATGAGGTCAGGAGTTTGACGCCAATATGGCGAAACCCCATCTCTACTTAAAACACACACACACACACACACACACACACACACACACACACACACACACACA
>NC_045439.1:148453772-148479858 GCF_002776525.5 Piliocolobus tephrosceles
ACACACACACACACACACACACACACACACACACACACACACACACAAATTAGCTGGGTGTGGTGGCGGGCTCCTATAATCCTAGCTACTTGGGAGGCTGAGGTAGGGAGAATTGCTTGAACCTGGGAGGCAGAGGTTGCGGGGAGCCAAGATCGCGCCACTGCACTCCAGCCTGGGTGACAGAGTGAGACTCATTTTCAAAAAATAAAGTAGCAGGAGGGACTTAGCAATCACTAAGATGAAGTGGATCTTGCTTGAGAGACAGGGGTGCCCCGAATGTTCCCTCGGGAAGACCAGGGACACAGGAAATGTTTTTTCCTGGAGGCCCAGGAAGCAACTGAGATGGCATTCACCTCTGCATTCTCTTTTAGCCATATTCAGTATCTAACATCCTGGGCAGCACATTTTATGTATACTGTGGCATAAGATTTAACAATCCGTGTACACAAGATGTCTTTCGGTGAAGCTGGGGAACCTTTAAGTGTGACTTCAGTAGCAACATAATCTTTGAAACAAAGCCTCTGAGTAATTGGATATTAACACCAATGAAAGATTTAAATATCCAAGTCGCTTGGTATTAAATATTTTGTTTGTTGTCCCAGGATTTCAATGGATATTATAAAGGGAAACCTAGATGGAATTTCAAAGCCAGCTTCACATTCAAGAATACGCCCTGGGAGCAGAAGTTCAAATGCTTCTTTGGAGGTGCTCTCAATAGAACCAGGATCCTTCAAGGTAATTTACTGTTTAGAAAAGATTTAAACTCCTTCCCCTAACTTCTCAGCAGTTGGTGAAACTAAGGTGGTTGTTAACATCCCATTTTAAATTTTCTCCTTAGACAGTATGCTCGGGGAGCACTTGCAGATTTCTTGGGTTTAATCTAGATTAATATGAGAAAAACTCCACTCCATTCCTTCCCTCTCTCTCTCTCCTCCCTCTGCTCCTCCCCTCCCTCCCACTTTCCTTTTTTTCCTTCCTTTTTTTGGAGTGTGGTTTATTTCTCCACATTGGACTTTGTTAAAACTTGTGCATTGACTCTTTTTTTCTTTATAAGGAAGTTTTGTATTCCAACATCTAATATGCCACCATTGACTTTTACTAAAAACACTTACTTAAAAAGGTTCAGTATTTTAAAAAAATGGTTTAGTAAAGGTCATGTGATGTATATTTGGTAGGTATATTGTATTAGTCCTTTCTCACATTGCTGTAACTGAGTAATTTACAAAGAAAGGAGGTTTGCATGGTTCCACAGGCTGTACAGGAAGCATGGCTGGGGAGGCCTCAGGAAACTTAAATCATGGCAGAAGGTGAAGGGAAAGCTGGCACATCCTACGTGGCTGGAGCAGAGGAGAGAGAGAAAGTGAAGGAGGAGGTGCTACACACTTTCAAACAACCAAATTTTGTGAGGATGCTATCACAATAACAGCAATGATTCAGTCACCTACCACTAGGCCCCTCCTCCAACACTGGGAATTGCAATTCGACATGAGATTTGGGTAGGGACACAGAGCCAAATCCTATTAGATATTATCTGGCTATGACCTTTTTTTTTGTTCTTTAGCAGTCCCTTTTTTTTTCCTTAAAATATCTAGACTTGATGTTGTTATTTAAAGCATTAGTTTTCTTATTTCTTTTAAGGTGTTAGGAAATTAATAATTTGAACATTATAATGAAAAACATTTTTTGCAAGTTCATGAATTCATACTCCTTTTTTAATCTGTAGACTAGCTTCTGCATTATGGAACTCTTAGAGTTTTGTCTGTCATGATGTGGTTCAGGAGTAGCACTCTAGGTATTTCAAGCAGAAAGGGATTGAATATAAGAGTTAAAGCCTGGGCAACATTACGAGACCCTAACTCTACAAAAAATGTAAAAGATAGCGGGACATGGTGGCACATGCCTGTAGTCCCAGCTACTCGGGAGGCTGAGGCAAGAGGATAGCTTGATTTCAGGAGCTCAAGGCTGCAGTGAGCTACAATTGTGCCACTGCACTGCAGCCTGGGTGACAAAGTGACACTGTGTTCCCCCTCCACCTCCCCCACTGCAAAAAAGAGTTTAGCTCCTCGAAATCAACAGAAGACCTCAAAATCAACAGACGACCAGCAAGAAAGGGAGTTCGGGGAGGGGGCTTCCCCCGGATTAGGGGTTCTTAGGTCACGCCACCAGAGCTGTAATCCACAGATCAGAAAGTTGCTGCTGCTGCTTCCGCCACTGCCCCAAGTCCCTCCGAACCACAAAACTGGTGACTAGACATGCAGAGATGGCTGCCTTTGATATTTTTCTGCCAGCTTCCTATCAGGAACTTAGGAAGATGATTCTACCTCACATCTGCTTTCTAAATCTTGTGCAGGGTCATCTAATCAGATTATCCTAACATATGTCCAGAACCCTAGCTATAAGTGACTTTGTACAAAATATAGTTTTGTTTCATCTAGTCCTGCATCACTACTATATGGTGTGTTAACTCTTACGGCTTTGTAATAATTACTGATATCTGATAGTGGCTCTTCCATATTATTTTTTTCAGGACTATCTTAACTATCCTTGGCTTTTTGCTCTTCTATATGTATTTTTTTTTGTTTGTTTTTTTTTGAGTCTCACTATTTTGCCCAGGCTGGAATGCAATGGTGTGATCTAGGCTCACTGCAACCTCTGCCTCCTGGGTTCAAGTGATTTTCCTGTCTCGGTCTCCTGAATAGCCGGGGCTACAGGCACAAACCAATAGACCCACCTAATTTTTCTATTTTTAGTAGATATGGGATTTCACCGTGTTGGCCAGGCCAGTCTTGAACTCCTGACCTCAGGCGATCCACATGCCTTGGCCTCCCAAAGTGCTGAGATTATAGGTGTGAGCCACCGCACCTGGCCTATATGTACTTTAGATCAGTTTTTTAAGTTCTGAAAAATCTGGTTGGGGTTTTGATTGAAATTGCTTTCACTTTACAGATTAATTTGGGGAGAATTTCTAACTTTGCGATATTAAATCTTCTGATGTATTAATATTGTATCTCAGGTGATCTATTAACTTTTAGTTATTAGTTAAAAAATTCACATACAATAAAATTCACTTTTTGGTGTACAATTTTGGCAAATAGATTGAGTAATGTCACTACCATTACAATCAAGATATAGTAACAGTTTTTTCCATCATCCCGCAAAACATTTTTTCATTCTTTTCCTTTGTAAATAATCCAATGTCACCCTTAATCCCTTAACATTACTGACCTATTCTCTGTCCCTTTTTTTTTCCTTTTCCAGAAGGTTGTATAAATGGAATCATACAGTATGTAGCTTTTCACTCTGGCTTTTATCTCCTAGCATACATAATACATTTGATATTCATGCATGTTAATACATGTGGCTAATTTCTTTTTTGAAAAATTTTAGGTAGAGACAGGGGTCTCACTAGGTTGTCCAGACTGCAAATTTTAGAATAGCATAGAATTAGTATTCCTGCTTTTGTATTTCTGGGTGACAATTTTTTTTAAGTGGCAACTTCGTGATATTAATACTTATACATGTTTTAATACACAGATTAATATTACTTCATTCAAGACTTATTAAAAGCAGAATATCAGTGATCACGTAAACTCAGATTTTATTTCAACCTGCTAAGCTACAGGTTAAACTCTAGAATATTTATTAGCCAATCTGAACTTTGACACTTATATTGAAAGCAAAGTTTTCAAAGTTGTGATTTGTGTTAATCAAGTTCATAGAAAATCAGCAAGGTTCACCTTAGATTGGGGAAGAAAGCTACAAATATATTGTATGCTGACTGCTAATTGCAAATCATTCAGCATCTAGAAAACCTTACATATTGTTTGAGTAATAAATCTTGGTGTGCTGGTTAGTTTTATTGCTCAGATTTGTCTTTTATTAAATTCTTACCGAATATTGTTTTTCACAGCAGAAAATGAGCTTAAAATATTAGTGTTTTAGTGACATGTGTTTAGTGATAATATATTTCTCATTCTAAAAATTTTGGCTTGTTGTTGCTTATGAATTTTTTTTAAAGAGCCAATAGTTGTACTTTGTGTAAAATTCCCATGGGTTTCAAGTAGGAATCTAAATATTAGGAAGGGGTTTCATGAGGTATTTGTGTTTCCTGTGATTAAGATAAAGGTATGGAGTAGGGGACGTGGATCCATGAAAAATGGAGGTGGGGCTGGGCGCGGTGGCTCACGTCTGTAACCCCAGCACTGTGGGAGGCCAAGGTGGGAGGATTGCTTGAGCCCAGGAGTTCGAGACCAGCCTGGCTAACATGGTGAAATCCGTCTCTACTAAAAATACAAAAATTAGCCGGGTGTGGTGGTTGGCTCCTGTAATCCCAGCTACTTGGGAGGCTGAGGCAGGAGAATTGCTTGAATCCGGGAGGCGGAGGCTGCAGTGGGCTGAGATCACACCACTGCACTCCAGCCTGGGCAACAGAGCGAGACTCCATCTCAAAGAATAAAAATAGATTGGGCACGGTGGCTCACGCCTGTAATCTCAGCACTTTGGGAGGCCAAAGAGGGTGGATTGCTTGAGCCCAGGAGTTTGAGACCAGCCTAGGCAATGTGGTGAAACCCCATTTCTATTAAAAAATACAAAAATTAGCTGGGTATGGTGGCATGCACTTGTGGTCCCAGCTAGTTGGGGAGGCTGAGGTGGGAGGATTGCTTGAGCCCAGGAGGTTGAGGCTACAGTGAGCCATGATCACGCCACTGCACTCCAGCCTTGGCAACAGAGTGAGACCCTGTCCAAAAGATATATATACACACACACATACACACACACACATATATAGAGGTGGGATGTGGTGTTAAGAATGAGGAAGAGAGAACAAATCATACATATAGACCACAGGACAGAAGAGCAAGGGGGTTAGGAATAGAGAGGCCAGTGGGCAATGGGATGGGGAAGAAAGTTGGTAGCTAGTGGGGTGGGAAACTATGGGAAAATGTGTGAAATGTGCTTAGTTCTCCAGCTTCACCTTTGTGCCTCATTACCTTCTGCTCTTTCTGAGTTAGGATCATATGAGTTGATGGGTGTGAAAGGTCTTGGGGTACCCTGAAGTGTGCTATCTATCTAGTTCCCTTTTGTGTATTCTTTATTCCCCCATGTGAAACCCAGCCTCAGAGGAAGGTCTGCTAAGTTCATTTATACAATATAAATGATGGACAGAACTTGTGCAGCTTCTCCCAGAAACGTTACCATTTTCACAGGACAGACGGTCTTAAGGATTAACTGGATATTGTGGAATTCCAGGATTTTTCTACCATTGGCACAAATATGTTTTTGATTAGGGAACCCTGTTTAACCCCCTCCCAGATTACATAAAGTAAACACTATTTTGCTTATTTATAAATGGGGCCTTCACTAGTTTCGTTTTTGACTAGGTCTGTTTTCTTCTCTGCTAATTCATGGTAGTGAAACTTACATCATAGGGTCATTGTGAGGAGTGAATGAGGCAGGCCATGGCTGATAGTAATTCTTCAGTAAATGATGGCTGTGATTATTACCACCGAGTCAGCTCAGTTCTGCTGCATTTATGTCCTGGCTCAGGCAGGGACATCCCCATGCAGGCCTGCATTCCTGGCAGTTTCATTCTCAGCACTGCCCGTCTTCCAACCTGGGGATTCACGAGGGGACTGCAGATGGTGGTGGATGGTTGAGCGTGTGGTGCAGAGAGAACACAAAACCTACTGAGGGCTTAGAGCGGATGGGCTGGAGGAGACAGTCTGTCTGTTGGGAGGGGAAAGGTACTCCTTTGAGAAGGGGCTGACTCTCTCGGAGGCCTTGTCTCTCTCCCTGGGGCTGTGTTAACTTCTGAAGTGATTTTCATCACAGTTTACAAACCCCAGGGTCTCTGATCCCTGCTTTTCCCTCACCCGGCCATGGAGGACCTTTTCTGTTCTCTCTTAGGAAAACACAACTGTGTCAAGTGGTGTTTTCAAAATGAACTTTGCTAAAATGTAAAGGGAAACTCAAATGAAATAGAAAAACTGTGAATATCATAGAAATAAATAAATGACCAAAGCACAGGGTTCTGATTAGGAGACTCTCCGTAGAAAGCACATCTCAACTCAGACTAGCCACTTTTCAACCATTCTGTAGCCACATGTGGCAAGTGGCTGTCATATTAGACCTTTAACTGCCCATTCCAGTGTAAGCTCAAGGAGCAGGCCCATTGTGCCTTATCCCAGAGCCCGGCAGATAGCAGTTCCCTTCAGGACTGATGTAGACTCTTCTCCATCATTGCTAGGGATTGCTGAGAATGGTGCAAATGTTATTATATGGAATTGTGTAGTTAAATTACGTTTAATTAGAGTGTTATATTTCTAGAATACTTTAATGCTAGTGTATTGCATTTATGTACATTCTCCATCTCCTTCCATTAGTGTCAAAATATTCTAGAAATGTAAAGTTTAAAAAAATACAGTATTTATGGAAACTGTGTTTTTTTGGAAATTATTTTTAGGTTGATAATGCAAGCAACTTGAACTCTGGTAAAGAGGACCACTCCGAAAGCAGTAATGCAGAGAACAGAAGAACTAGTAATGATGATAAGCGCGAAAGCTGCTCTGAGAAAATAAAATTGGCAGAAGAGGGATCAGATGAAGATGTGGATTTGGTTCAACATCAGATACTCACTGAGTGTTCAGGTAGGATAATCACTAGGTGATTGGCTAATGATAATTACAAATGTTAATGATAATTACAAATATTATATTGAAGGTGTTAGTATTACCTGTGTTTTTATCAACTGAGTAGAAATAATAAACCAAAAAAGACATATGCTATTTGTGAGCAAGCAATCACCACTTTTTATTTATAAGAATATTAAGAGCCCTTAAATATACCTATATTAGAAATATAACAAAATGTGTCATTTAATAAAATAGTTATTGTGGTCATTATACATTAATCAAGTAGGGAGTATTTCGACATTTTATGATGCAATTCATTTATTTTTTGATGAATAAAATTGTACAATAAAATATATGCTATAATTTGTAGGGATAGTCCCACCCAGTAACATTTGGATTTTAAAAAATGACATTTTTTATGGTGGTAAATTAATTCTAGTCAGATTGAATTAGAATAGTGTTTCTCAAAAAGTGGTCTGCAGAGCCCTGGGGATATGGTGGGAGATGGTGTCCCTGAGAGCCTTGCAGGGGCTCTGCAAGGTGAAAGCTGTTTTCATAGTAATACTGAGATGCTGTTTGTCTTTGTGTCCACCATACTGACATTTGCACTGATGGTATAAAGGGAGTGTCGAGCAAAATTGCTGGTGCTTTATCATGAATCCGGACAATGGCACCAAAATATACTAGTAGTCATTGTATTCTTTGCAACCAGGCACTGACAGGAAAAAGAAATAGCCAGTGTCACCGGCTATGAATCAGTAAAAACTATCAATTTTATGAAATTTTGACCCTTAAATATGCATCTTCTTAACATCCTGGGGGGCAAAATGGGAAGTATACATAAAGCAATTATGCTGTATGCCGAAGTTTGAAGGTTGTGTTGAAGAAAGGTACTTTTGTGATGGTTGGAGTTGAGAGCTGAAGTGGCCACTTTTGTAATGGAACACCATTTTTACTTGAATGACTGACAATTATCATTCAGATGGGTATTTGATAGACTTCTTTTTAAGAAAACAAACATGTTACTTCGAGGATAACTACTGACAGTATTTGTTGCCAATGGTAAAATTTGAGCTTTCGAGTGAAAATTACAGTTTTGGAAAACTGCATATGTCACTGTGAGGTGGATAGCTTTCCAATACTTAGACTTTTCTTATAAAAATTGGTGGCAATATTAACTGATGCCTTTGTGTAATGAAATGTGTTAACAGGTTGAAGGTCTGCATAATTTAGTTAACCACTGTTTTCCGAATGATCAATGTAGGGTAAAAGATCCATTCAACATGAAATATAGATCCATGGATTTTAATGGAACAAATACGTAAAGCTCACTAATTTGATTACAGATTTCACTTAACAGTTAACCTGTAAGAAACCACCCCTGTTAAGTTTTGGTGTAGTATCAAAGAAGACTATCCAATTATCTGAATAGGCTATCAAGTTTCTTCTTCCTTTTTTAACCATATATCTGTGTGAGGCCAAATTTTCTGCATATACTTTAGCCAAAACAACAGATTACAATAGGATGACTGTCTTCCTATAAGAATATGAGAATCCAGCTGTCTTCCCTTCATCCAGATACTACAAATTTGAACAATACCACTCTTCTCACTAATTTTTTGAGAATAGTTGTCATAAAATGTGATACTTATGTTAACATAATTAGTAACAGCATGTTTTTTTTATTTTTGAAAGTGAATTAATAAGTAAATATTTACAATACTTTTCAGTGTTGATTTCTAATATGTTCATTATCAATAGCTATAACCCACATAAGAAAAGTTACTATGGGTTCTCAATAATTTTTTTTTTTTTTTTTGAGACAGAGTCTCACTCTTTCACCCAGGCTAGAGTGCAGTGGTGTGATCTCGGCTCACTGCAAGCTCTTCCTCCTGGGTTCATGCCATTCTCCTGCCTCAGTCTCCCAAGTAGCTGGGACTACAGGTGCCCGCCACCATGCCTGGCTAATTTTTTTGTATTTTTAGTAGAGATGGGGTTTCACTGTGTTAGCCAGGATGGTCTTATCTCCTGACCTCGTGATCTGCCTGCCTTGGCCTCCCAAAGTGCTGGGATTACAGGCATGAGCCACCGTGCTTGGCTGGGTTCTCAATAATTTTTAAGGCTGTAAAGGGGAGCTGAGAAAAAGTTTGAGAGCTGTGATTTAGAGTATGTTTGGGATGAGATCAGCTCTCACTGTTAGGTCAGGTGACTCAGGATTATGGTTTTCAGGAAACAAAGTGAAATGGGAGAGTTCCCTTATCCCCACTGCAGGATGTGTGACAGGGCTGCGGCTCACTTCTTCAGTGCCTCGCTGCTCAAATGCCTAGAGGGGGCAGACAGATGGGCAGGTGCGGAGGCCTTGGGGAGTGCTTTTGGGCTGTGACCCCACAACAGCGTCTAAGGGTGAATGTTTACAACTCCCAAAGCCCAAGTGGGAGTGTTACAGTGTGCTTTTTCAGCTTTGCCGTCTGCCAGCGGCTTGTGTTAATCAGCTCAATTAGACCCTCTGCCTTATCACAAGGGCAAAGGGCTTTCTGTATCCTGGGTTCTTGCTCTGGTATACCGGAAAAATCGAATCACATGTTGGCTTGGAGGATGAGTGCAAGGTTTTGTTGAGTGGTAGAGGTAACTGTCAGTGAGATGGATGGGGAGCTGGAAGGGGGATGGAGTGGGAAGGTGGTCTTCCCCTGGAGTCGGGCTGCCCAGTGGTTGAACTCTCCTCCAACTGCCTCTGGCTGAACTCCCCTTGGCATCTGCATCCTTCTGCAGTCACTGGTTTACCGGTGTCTGCTGGTGTGTTCTTCTGTTCCTCAGCCACTTGTGTCGTGTATGCTAAAAGTCTCAGGTTTATAGGGGCACAGGATGGGGGCATGGTGGGCCAGAGTGGTCTTGGAAAATGCAGTATTTGGGCGTGAAAATAGGAGTGCCTGTTCTCATTTAGGTCCATGGGTACAGGCCCAAGGGTAGAGCCCTCACCAGGGACCCTACCTTTTTCTACCCAGAACTTCCCTGTCCCCTTCCCGTATCTAAGATATTATAATTGAGGTTAGCTGTTGACACAGTTTACGTTGAATTTGTTTATATTGTTTTAGTACTGAATGGGTTACTTCAAAATACCTGCTATATAGACTACCTAGTTGACAGAGCCTGAGAATGCTAGGATTGGCAGTTGGGAATGAGAACTAGAAGGTGTTGCTTTTGAAGTACATAATCAATAAGATTCCAGGAACCTCCTTATTAATAGTATCAGTATTCTTTTTGGATAAGTTGCTTTCCTCTTTCTTTTTTTCCTTTAGAAGGAAATTAGGAAGTTGAGAGCAGTAGCTGGTACCTGTAATCCCAGCATTTGGGAGGCCCAGGCAGGAGTATCACTTAAGCCCAGGAGTTTAAAACCAGCCTGGACAGCATAGTGAGACCCCCATCTCTACAAAATTTTTTTTTTTTTAAATTAGCCAAGTATGTTGGCATGCGCCTGTAGTCCTGGCTCTGGCTATTCAGAAGCCGATGTGGGAGGATTGCTTGAGCCCAGGAGTTCGAGGTTGCAGTGAGCTATGATCATGCCACCACACTTCAGCCTGAGTGACAGAATGAGATCCTGTCTCTCAAAAAAAAAAAAAAAAAAAAAAAAAAGAAGGAGAAGAAGTGATGTTCATTATAGGGAAACATCACTGAACTCTTTGGGTTTTCAAAAGTTGATAAATTTGGCCTTACTTAGCACAATATGCCACTTCTAATGATCTATCCTGGGGTGGCTGAGACTTACTATTTGAGCATTCATGCTCATTCATTGCTGGATTATCAGCTTTCATCAGATTTAAACAGAGAGACTATCATCTCTGGCTAAGAGGCTTTGGCTCTGCAGTCAGACAGATTTGGGTGGAATCTGACTGGCATTTACCTGTTATATGACCTTGGACATACGTGTAACGCAGTTACAAAATAGCTTCAGTTTACTAATTTGTAAAATGAGAACAGTGATTATACCACCTCAGAGGGTTAATATGAGCATTAAATGATGCTTAAAAATAAAGCACTTAAAACTGTGCCTATCAGGTAACTCTATAAATGTTAGTTATTATTATCATTGATCATAAGTTAATGACAGAAGTTCTAAAGTGTCCTTATTTTCAAATAAGTTACTATTAATTATCTACAATTCAAGAACCTTTTTAGGTACTTCAAGAAATTAGAACGAAGTAAGCAGCATAGAAAAAAGATATAAGCTACATGGAGTACTTGTTTGAGTTTTTCTTCTTTCTATGTGTTGCAACCACTTTGTGTCACTGAAGACATACGGCTTTTTACTGTAGCCATTTGTGTACACGCCTTCTCTTTCAGTTAGACTGAAGCAGCTTTAGGACAGGATTCTTGTCTTATTCTTTATTTCCTGTTTCTTAGTCATGAACATAGAAAGTGTAACAGAATGAAGGAGAAAGAATTTGGGATTTAAAATCATGAGAATCACTTCTGAGTCCAGTGCTATAATTTGTTATCTATTTGAAAGGACCCAGTTATCTCAACTGTAAAATAGAGGTAACTATCTATTTCATAGGGTTGTTAGATAATTATATAAACAAATACATGTGAAAGCACCTTGTAAATCGAGATACATGGTACCAGTATAGTAGTTATTGCTATCAGCCATAAATATCTGTTGAATGAAAGAACAAATTGTAAGAAGGAAACAAAACTTTATAGTTTTACTATACTTCAGACCTATTTTTACTTTCCACACAATATAGATGAACACAAATTAAAAGAATTAGATTCTCAACTTCAAGATGCTATTCAGAAGATGGAAAAACTTGATAAAATATTGGCAAAGAAACAACGCAGAGAAAAAGAAATTAAGAAGCAAGGTCTAGAAATGAGAATAAAGCTGTGGGAAGAAATTAAGGTAAGAATTATCTAACCTTATGCTGACATGTAAGAAACAAATTCTCCTGGCTGGGCATGGTGGCTCACGCCTGTAATCTCAGCACTTAGGGAGGCTGAGGCAGGAGGATAGCTTGAAGCTGGGAGTTTGAGACAAGCCTGAACAACATAAAGAGACCTCATGTGTACAAAAAAATTAAAAAATTAGCCAGGCATGGTAGTGCGTGCTTGTCGCCCTGGCTACTTGGGAGGCTGAGGTAGGAGGATTGCTTGAGCCCAGAAGTTCAAGGCTGTGCAGTGAGCTATGATCATGTCACTGCACTCCAGCCTGGCTGACAGAGCGAGGCACTAAAAAAAATATATATATATATAAATATATATTTTAAATACATATATAATGTATATATTATATAGATATATAGAAAAAAAGAATTTCCTCTGTAAGTTGAGTAAGAAAATCATGGACCATGGTGTTACTGTGGCCTGCCTTTATTGTTTTATTTTGTGGAGGTGGTGGCAGTGATAGGTATATGTGTGTATATGAAGGAGTCATAGTGGTGATATTTTTCTGGAACCTGAGAAGAAAACTTGGTTTGTAGCATTCAGATTTCAAGCACTGCACTGGCATGTTCATCTCCCCAGGGACAGGCCCAGGGTACCACATCTCTTACCAGCAGCAGGCTGGTAAAGTGCTGGGCCCCTCTATCTCTGGAATAGGAAGAGGTGTAATAGGTGCTTTCATCAAGTACGTATGTCTGCTTTCTCTTCAGCAGCCTTATAGTTTGGAGATAAGTAGACACAGTTTAACCCTCTGGTTAGCTTCATTATTTGGGTAAACATTTGTGACAAACAAGTTTTGGGGAGTTGACTGTTTCCTGTGCTGGTCAAGATCTTTGGGAAGCTGTAAAGTGCTTGAGGTCTAGGACCATACTTCATTTGCTTCTATCTCAACAAATTCCTGGTGCTCCATAACTTTCCTTGGCCTTCTTGGACCTCTTATTCTCTATAATATTGAGGGCTTGAAGTTGACTAGATGTTGGCATTGACTTGGTGTATAGCCACTGACTCATATTTGAATTTTGACCCTCAAAGCAAAGCGCCTTTAAGGTAAGGAACCGTGTGTAATAAGAGATTGGTTGTTTTTGAAAAGCCCTCCTTGAACAGTTGACTGACTTCTGGGAAAGTTTCCTAGACAATAATATGAATTAAAAATGTAGTAATTAAAAATACATTTTTTATGAGGTTCCCAGGAAGTCCATTGGGATTGAAAGAAAGAAACATCCACAATGCAATGCTTTAAACTAAAGAAATCGTTTCTGGAAATTTTAGCAGAAAAAGTTAGCCTATCACTTTTTCCTATTGAATCTTAGAGCAAGTTTTTATTTCCTTGGAAGCAAGAATTATAAATGGAAACATAATAAAATATAGTAACAATCTTGAAATGTCTGAAATTTTTTAATTTGATGGTGTATCTTTAGGTTACTCACTAATTATAAAAATATCAAGCAGAAACTTAAGATACTTTAAGCAAGGTAATTATCATATAATGATAGGTGTATACTCTGACTCTATCTGGGAATACCCATTGACAGAATTTTGTGAGAACAGAGAACATTTACAGATTCCCTCAAAAAAAAAAAAAAAGAAAAAAAGCCTGAGACTTCTCGTTTGTATGTATGTGACTGGGAGCTGTGTTGGAATTTAAAAAATAAATGATTATAGTTGCCTTCTTTTCCCATGTTTAAATTTAAATTTTTCTTTCATTAGTCTGCAACATATAGTGAAGCTTGGCAAAGTAAAGAGGAGATGGAAAATACAAAAAAATTTTTCTCTCTGACTGCTGCGTCTGAAGAAACTGTTGGTGAGTAGATGGAGATGTCATTCAGCTTTGTTTTTATCTGAGTCATAGAATGTTTGGATTAAAGTAAAATTCCCAATCCAATTTTTCTGTCCTGTTCTTTGTGAGTTTGACTGTTCTTTAGGGAAATAATTGATCACATTAGGTAGGATTATATGAAACTACTCCAAGCTTAGGTATGTTTCGGTGTCTTTAAGTGTTTGTGTCTGCTTGACAGTAAGGGGGACAGGGCAGGGACAAACTGGGAAACAGACAGAAGTATGTCATTGCCTTTACTTCCTGTCTGTTTTAGGTGTCTCTAGATCCCACTTTCTGCATACATTTCCCTAACTGCTTATGAGCCTGTGGAACGCCTTTTGTTAAAATCTATGACTGATTTGTCCTATTTCCTGGTCTCTCTCACAGTCCTATTTATTTGAGATGAACCAATTCCGCACATTTATTTCTACCTTTCTTGTTTGTTTCTATGTATATTTGTGAATCTTCTTTTTTAAAAACAGAAATATTATGGAGTCATGTAACCTTTAACCCATTTATATGATGGTGAAAATTTTAGGGATTAGAAACATTTTGTATTTTTATATATCCTAGTTGAAACATCAAAAAATACTAGTTTGGCCTATATTAAATTCATCGATCATTTACTTTTTGCATCTTCTGTTTTGTTACAAAAGTAACACATGTGTAATCTACATAAGAAAATATTGGCTAAACAAAAATATTACTATCAGCTAAATTCTCAACTTGTAGAGATAACCACTATTAATATTTTAGTTTACTGTTTATCTTTTGAGATGTGTTTAATGCAAATATCCATATATATATTTTGAGAAGAAAAATAGGATCAAATTGTATATGTATATGGTATTTTGTAACCTTTTCCCAACTAATTTATATTTCTGGAGCACCTTTAGCTGTCAATAATAGATGTGTGTGGTCGTTTGTTTTCAAACGGCTGCCATTAGTTCCTTCCCTTTATTTGTGTTCATTCTCCTCCTCATTTAGAGATGGAGTCCATTTCTCCCTCCCATTTCAGTCTTGGCTAGCCTGGAACAACTTTGATTGATATATTACAGCAAAAATGACACTATGCCATTTCCAGACCTTGTCTTTAAGAAGACGGGCAGTTTCTGCTTCTTGTCGAATGCTCACTCAGAGGAAAGCCAGCCACTATGTAAGAGTTCAGGCTGCCCAAGGCTGCCATGCTATGAGAGGCCCCAGGCAAGCCATGTGGAGGGGCTATGCAGAGAGAAGATGACTGTAGCCAGTTCCTGGCTATCATGATTTTGGTAATGTCTCTCTCAAATTCATATCCACGTGGAACCTCAGAATGTGTCTTTTTTTGGAAATACGGTCTTTGCAGAGACTTAGTTAAGATGAAGTCTTATTGGAGTAGGGTGGGCCTTCAAAAAAGAGGACAGGACACAAAGAGACATAGAGACACAGGGAAGAAGGCTGTGTGAAGATAGAGGGATGTAGCTACAAGCCAAGGAATGCAAGGATTGCTGGAACCCAAAAGAAGATACAAGGAACAATTCAGAAGGAATGCTCTGCTGACACCTTGATTTCAGATATCCAGCTTCTAGAACTGTAGGGAATAAATTTCTGTTGTTTTCAGCCACCCAGCCTGTGGTAAATTGTTATAGCAGCCCTAGGAAACCGATACACTGACTATTCAACAGTTTCAATGCAGACACAGAATAAAGGAGCAAGCTTGGACATTGCAGCTCCAGCAAACACAATGCAGAGAATAACCAAGGCTAGATATATGGCCCCCTGACCTACTCCAAACATCTCCAGCCAAAGGGAGCTACCCAGCCATCTGAGGCCCCATTCATAGTGGAGCAGAGATAAATTGTTCCTGCTGTGTCCATCAAATTCCTGACTCACAGAATCAAGAGCATAATAAAATGTTCACTGTTTTATGCCATTAACTTAAAAATTTTTTTATTGTAAATTGACAATTTATATTTATGGGGTACAAAGTGATATTATGATTTATGAATATAATATAGAATAATTAAATCGAGCTAATTAGCCTATCCATCACCTCAAATACTTCTTTTATGGTGAGACCATTTGAAATTTAGTCTCTTAGCAATTTTGAAATGTACAATGCATCATTATTGATGACATTCACCACGCCATGTAATAGATCTCAAAGAAAAACCTTATTCCCCCTGTCTAACTGAGACTTTGTACTCTTTGGCCATTATTTTCTCATTTTCCCATCCTCCAGCTTCTGGTAACCACCATTCTACTCTGCTTCTCTGAGTACAATTGTTTTGGATTCCACATATAAATGGGAACATGTAGTATTTGTCTTTTTGTGTCTGGTTTATTTTACTTGGCATAATGTCCTCTAATTCTATTCATGTTGTTGCAAATGATAGAATTTCCTTCTTTTGAAAGACTGAAAAGTACTCCAAGGTGTATATATACTACATTTTCTTTATCCATTCATCTGTTGATGGATACTTAGGTTATTCTGTAACTTGGCTATTGTGAGTAGTGCTGCAATGAGCATGGGAGAGCAGACATCTCTTTGACAAACGAATTCTAAAGCTTTTGGGTAAATGCCCGGAAGTGGGATTTCTGGATCATATGGTAATTCTATTTTTAGTTTTTTGAGGATCCTCCATACACTTTTCCATAATGGCTGTAGTAATTTACATTCCCACCCATAGAATGCAAGGGTTTCCTTTAATCCACATCCGCACCAACGCTTTATCCTTTGTGTTTTTGGTGATAGCTATTCTGACAGGAGTGAGATGACATTTCATCATGGTTGATTTATATTTCCTGAATGATTAGTGAGGTTGAGCATTTTCTGTGTATTTGCTGTATGCCATTAAGTTTTGTTTTTTACTTTTTATTTTGAAATAATTTTAAATTTATGGGAAATTTGCATAAGTAGTACAGAATTCCATATACCCTTCCCCCCAGCTTCTCCTAATCTTACATAACCATAGTGATCGAAACTCAGAAATCAACATTGGTATAATACCATTAATTAAAGTATAGACTTTCTTAAAAATTTACCAGGTTTCCCACTAGTGTCCTTTTTACTTACTAGTATCCAATCCAAGATCCCATGTTACATTTTGTTGTCATGTCTCCTTAATCTCCTCTACTCTGTGATAGTTCCTCAGTCTTCCCTTGTCTGTCGTGATGTTGACCCTTTTGGAGAGTATTGGTCAGCTGTTTTGTGAAATATCCTTCCGTTTTGGTTTATGTGATGTTTTCTCATGATTAGATGAAAGTTACGAATTTTGGCAAGCATGCCCTGGAAGTTATGTGCCCTTCTCAGTCGATCACACTTGGTATACCTGATGCTGTTATATATCGCTATTGGTAATGTTTCACCTTGATCGCTTTGTTAAGATGGTGTCTGCTGGTTTTCTCCACTGTAAAATTACTATTTTTTTATTTTACAATTAATACATATCTTGGTGGAGATACTTTAAGACTATGCAAATATCCTGTTTCTTCTCCAGCTTTCACCTACTAATTTCAGCATCAATAAGTAGATCTTGCCTGAAATAATTATTACCGTATGCCACTAGATTTGGGATGATTTTTTAATGCAACAGTAGATAACTGGAACAATGTGCGTCAGCATTACTTTTAATGATTATACATTAATTCATTAGATGGATGCGCCATTATTTGTTTAACTAATACCCTTCTATTGAACATTTAGATTATTTCTTTAGGTTTTCAATTTTTAAAATTACACATAATGTTGCAATGACATTGTTAGTCAATTATTGCAACGATTACCTTCTGTGGTAGGCTGAAAAAAATCCACCTCAGTCCCCCAAGAGGATATCTATGTCCAATCTCTAGAGCCTGTGAATGTTACCTTATTTGGAAAAAGGGTCTTTGCAGATGTGATTAAGTCCTGGAATATTGAGATGGGCCCTAAATTCCATCATAGGTAGGCTTATCAGAAAGAGATGGAGGGAGAAGAGGTAGATAAGGAAGAGGAAAAGGTGCTGCGGAGACAGAGGCAGAGATTGGAGCGATGCAGCCTCAAGCCTGCTGGCAACCACCAGAAGCCAGAAGAGGGAGGAACAGAATCTCCTCTGGAACCTCTGGAGGGAATGTGGCACTGTTGACACCTTGATTCTGGATTTCTGGCCTCCAGAACTGTGAGAGAATAAACTTCTGTTGTTTGAAGCCACCAAGTTTGTGGTAATTAGTTAGGGCAGCTATAGAAAATGGGTATACTTTGGAATACATTCCTATAAGAGAAATACTTAGTCCGGGGTTGAACTTTCACAAGATTTTTATTCACATTGACTTATTGAAATCAAGTTAGATTCTTACCACATTGTATCTGAATATTGTTTTTCTATGCCAACAACAATGGATTTTGTAGTTATTTTTAAGCTTTGTTTATTTAAAGTGGAATCACAATAATTTGTATTTCTCTGATTATCAGGTAGGTTATAGATTTCTTTTGTTTAGCCAAGTTGTGAGTTACCTAGTCATGTCTTAGGCTCTTTTATAAAGTGAGGCATTCTTTATTGATTTGTAAGACATTTTTAAATATTAAGGATATTAATTCTTTGTCACAAATACCAAAATATTTTTCTTCTTTTTAATTTTAATTTAATTTTTTAAATTTCTTGCTCTAGTCAGTCATTTCTTTTATGTTATCATTCATTGGTACTCTGCTTTTAAAGGCCTTTTATGTCTCAAGATTATATAAAAATATATATTTTCCTTTCATCAGTTATAATTTAATGAAACATTTATATATTAACCCACATGAAATTTATTTTGGTAGTAGATATGAGGTAGAGAGTTGATTTAGTTATTTCCCCTAATTTGCTAACCAGCTATTCCAAGACCCGTTATTAGATAATGCATCATTTCCCCACTTATTTGAAGTGCTAACTTTATCATGTACGAACTGGGTTTGTTTCAAGGTTTTCTATTTTATTCCATTAAAATTTCTGTCTGTGCTGATGTTAATACCACTCTATTTTGATTATTGTGTCTTTGTAATACATTTTATTAGGGCAGTATTTTGGAATAACATGTTTTTCTCAAATATGTTTTTTTTCTGAGTTTAGCAATGACTACATTATTTTTTAAAAAAGATAGTGCAAGAGCACCTCTAAAGCTATAGCTTATGAACTGCTTTTTAATTTATTTAAATGTCTAAAGACCAGTATATGAACGTAGCCTGTTTGAAAAAGTACAACTTACTAATATATTTCCTTCAATGTTTATCAGTAATTCTCCACCTTCCTAGAAATGAGACTACACCCCTTATTCCCAAAAGCAAAAACAAAAACAAAAACATGGACAGTGTCAGGAATGACATTCTGGATGTCATAGTATCTCAGCATCTATAATTTGGAAACCAGGAGTCAAATACTGATTTATCTAGTGGATAGGGCTTTTCTGAAAGATCACACCTGCTTGTGGTTGACTCTGGAGCAAGCAATGTAAGACAGGCCACTCTGTAAGTGGATCTGTGGTGGCCTTTTAACATTAACCTTTTCGGTCACAGAGTTCACTACCCAGTGAACTTTTGGTCCTGGAAGGCAAGACATTTGTTTTCAGTTGCCCCTTTTTCAAAACCAAATCAAAACTATACAATATGGTTAATTTTTAAAGCTCCTGGCATGTATATTTGGCTTAAATCTATGTTCATGTTGTATTTCTGGAGTTATGTGACTGCTGCAGGCCCTTTAGACACTTCCCATAATGTTAGATTAGTCCTGATGTTCTAACATGGAAATTAAGTGGACTTAATGATATGAAAGCTGGAGCTGCAAGGGGCTCGAAAACTATGTCAGGAGAATCATTGTTTTAAACATGATGACATTATTAAAGCTTCAGATTTTAGATTCTGACTTCTTAGTTACTATGTATTGGCAGTGTGTACAAAGCAGGTAAGATGCAAAAGTAGGGTCAATGTTAAAGGAAAAGGGAATACAAGATACCGTTAGGTGAACCAGATGTCTGTTTCCCTTCACTCTTGCTACTGACTGCCTTAATTAGTTCACACTTGACCGGTTCACCAAAATAAAGAGGTAACATTATTGTATTACTGGCTTCTTCAGATTTAATTAGAATCTCTTTTTGATGATTGTTCTTTTACAGAAAAGCCAAATTCCTTAATGAAATTTCCTGCTTGCTGTTTACTTCACAGACATATGTTTTGGAGTCACTTATTGCCACACATATCTGTTTTTTTTTAAATCTTAAAAAAGTAGTTAGCATTTTACTTTAGGCTGCATTATTAACCCAATTACATTAAATTTTTTTGGATTACATAACTATTACCTTATTCTAAAAGAGGAAACTTTTGGAATAATCAGCTTAAATTTGTTGTTATTAGCAGAATATTTTCACTACAAGTATGAAAGAAATAATTAGAAACACAAGAGTCCAGTTTGACCTCATGCAGCGGATTTTTTGAAAGTCTCATATTCCTGTATTTCAACATAGGCACTATCATAAGGTGGTGTGAAACTACTTACATCTGTTCTACACTGAGATGAATTTCCCATTACTCATTGGATCTCAGCTACTGTTTTAATGAGAAATGTATAAAAATTTAAAAATACTTTTAATCAATCATATATAGTCATAAGTTTCTAAATAAAATATTTTTAGAAGTGTTATTAGGAAAACAGGAAAATTTTACCTTTTTTCCCTCTATGATAATTTTTTGTTACCAGCACAGTTTAAGGCACTTGTAAATTGCCAGTAGGTGGCAGCATCTAGTTACAGTAAGTACTTTAAAAAGCCTTAAAACACTTTTAAAAATTTTGAAGCTCCTGGATTATATTTTTGGCTTAAACCTGTAGAGCTCACATTGTATTTCTAGAGTCACGTGACTGCTGTGGGCCCTGTAGACAATTCCTGTAATGTTAGATTAGTCCTGATATTCTAACATGGAAATTAAGTGGACTTAATGATATGAAAGCTGGAGCTGCAAGGGACTTGAAAGCTATGTTCAGAGAGAATCATTTTAAGCATGACCACATTATTAAAGCCAGACCTATTTCAGCGTATCTATCAACATACCCAAACATTCTTTCTTTCTTTTCATTTTTTCTCTTTAAACAAAGGGAGAAATTCTTAGGATGGGTATTTTTCTTTTCTAGTCAGTTTTTCTTATCCTCTTATTTAAGAGTTAGCTTCAGGTTGGGTGTGGTGGTTCACGCGTGTAATCCTAGTGCTTTCAGAAGTGGAGTCAGGAGGATTGCCTGAAGCCAGGAGTTTGAGACCAGCCTGGGCAACATAGCGAGAGCTTGTCTGTACAAAATATTTAAAAATTAGCTAAGCATCAGGAGGCTGAGGTGGGAGGATTGCTTGAGCCCAGGAGTTTGAGACTGCAGTCATGTCATTGCTCTGCAGCATTTGTGACTGTGTGAAACCCTATCTCCACCAAACAAACAAACAAACAAACAAACAAATAATTAACTTTAAGGACTTTGGGCTGATGGCTGAATGACAATTTCCAACCTATTTTCAGCTTCCAAAACACAAAAACCATCCCAGTTCGCTTGTAACATCACAAATAAGCAACAGCAAATAAATGAAAAAAAAAAAAAACTGTGTTTGGATAGTGCATTTACTTTTATTTATAGGTACTAAACACAAAAGAGGCCTTGACTCCAAGAGAAAGTTGAAAACAACATTAAATTGATTTATATCACATTTGAACCTTATAATCCAGATGTATTAACCTCAACTTTACTGCGATTTTGAAGTAAACAATATTGTACTTGCTAGAGATCTCTGAAATATTTTAAAAGTCTGTCCCATCCCATTACTGAGGGATCACTTTTGGGTTTTCTTAGAGGCATGTTGCAAAAATCAAAACTCTTTACATTGCCAGGAGTTTTCCCGTAGTTTCTATCATTTATCTAATGAATACAGGTAGAATTCAATATTCTTTGAGACAAATACATCTAGTGACAGGGTTGCTTATTGTCTGCTTTTGATAGAGGTTATTCTTTTTGTCTTTGTCACATTTCTCTCTTGTGTTTCTAGCTCCAAATATATACATGCATATAAACACAAAACATCAACATCATAACCAATTAGGCTTTTTAAAATTTGAGAATACTTCTTTCTAGGTGCCTTTTCTGTGAGATTCATATATGTGGTACTTCTGCTTTTGGATGCTTGGTTAAATACTCAAATAAAATTTGGTACTCTCTTTCTACTCTGCTATGCAGGGGATAGAGGGAGGAAATCACGTAACTGTGCTGACTGACACAGGTAAGGATTTTGGTTTTTAGTTTTGTTGGAGTGTCAGCATTGCTTAGCAATTTCTTCTGCATTCTCCAAAATGGTGATTCCAAACTGTTACTAACTGCTTCGTCTCCCATCTTCTGCGAGACCTTCCTTCACTGTGTTGTTTGGTCTTCCTTTCCAGAGCAAATGAATCTACAGGGTAGGAATTCCTTCAGATTCTTTCCTTCTGTTTCTAAGCTTCATCCTGACTATGCTCATCCATCCCCTGCCTCTTCCCAGATGAAGGGAAGGTACTCTTATTCTCTGAGGCCAAAATCAGTAACATCCCATCCCTTTCACTGGCTGTTGGTTTGTCAGCCATTCCATTTTTCATCTGGAGCTTCTTTAGAGTAAGGTTTAAAAAAAATGAGGAAAAAGGCTTCAATCTCTCTGGCTCTTTTCCTTCTACTTACCATGTTTAACTCTTCTAGTCCTAAAACAGAATTGAAAAGCCGTTGAACCAGTGAATAATCAGCAAAACATACAAGTAAGCCTTTTTCCTCATTTTTTTTAAAAACCTTACTCTAAAACAGACACCACTCAGTTTCCCTCTTCTCTTTAAAGGTCAGACTTGTTGAGAGAATAGTCCACATCTCTTGGTGCTACCTCGTCAACTTCCATTTACTTCTTAACTTTTCCATGTCTGTATTTTCTAGACATGGAAATACAGTCACACTGTGGAAGCTGCTTCATCAGTGGTCATTAAATTCGAAATCTAATGGCATACCTCCAGTTTTGATTGTACTTGACATCTCTGTAGAATCTGACACAATGACCTCTCATAGCATGGTACATTTTTTACTGGATTTATTGTTCCCTGCTGGTTTTCTTCTTTTTCTTTCCTTCTTCCTCCCTATTGTTGAAACCTATTCCTTCTTTTATATGTTTTTTTTCTGCTTTGGTTAATGGTTTCATCACCCACCTGGTCTTCTAAACTGGAAACTCAAGAGCCAGCCTGAGTTCCTCCCTCATTGTTCCTTTACACTTCTTCCTTGAGTTCCCCAAATGAGTATTTTTTCTGCCCTATCTGTATCTGACCTGTTTTTTTTTTTTTTTTTTTGAGATGGAGTTTCGCTCTTGTTGCCCAGGCTGGCGTGCAATGGCACGATCTCGGCTCACCGCAACCTCTGCCTCCCAGGTTCAAGCGATTCTCCTGCCTCAGCCTCCCGAGTAGCTGGGATTACAGGCACGCGTCACCATGCCTGGCTAATTTGTATTTTTAGTACTAGAGATGGGATTTCTCCATGTTGGTCAGGCTGGTCTTGAACTCCCGACCTCAGGTGATCCACCCGCCTCAGCCTCCCAAAGTGCTGGGATTACAGGCGTGAGCCACCACGCCTGGCCCTGTTTTTTTTTTTTTTAACCCCCATTATTAAATGGTTTGATCTCAGCATTTCTCTATCAGATTATTCAAACAGCATTCAGTCTTGCCTGCATGGTGTCATTATTTTCCTGCAAGATCATTGTACTGGTTATCTTGTGCTGTGTAACAAATTACCCCTAAAACATGGCAACCTAAGCCAACAAACATTTATAATCTCTCAGTTTCTGTGGGCCAGGAATCTGGGAGCACCTTAGCTGGGTGGTTCTGACTCAGCATCCCTCGTGTCAAATGGTTGCCGGGGCTACAGCCATTTGAAAGCTTTACTGGAGTTGGAGAATTGGCTTCCAAGCTCACTCACATGGTTGTTTGCAGACCTCAGTTTCTTGCTACCTGTGGGCTGGAGACCTTAGTTTCTTACTACACAAACCCTTCCATAGGATGCGTGCGTGTCCTCACAACATGGTAGCTGACTTCTAGAGCATGTAGTAAGTGCTCAACAAATTGAGTTATTATTAGTATTCCTGTGATTACTAGACATTACTGCATCAACAGGAACACGGTATGTGTCTCTTATATTATCGTTTATATGTCAAGGAATTTCTGCAGGTTTCATATATCTATTAGCTATGCATAGGTCTTATATGTCTTTTTATTATTACCCTGATTGGTGTTTAGCCCATCATGTTTATAAAGGGTTATTAGTGACATAGTGACTTTTTACACATTTATAATTTGTTTTCTATTTGTACATTTAACTAAATTATATTATCAATTCTAATTATTTTTACTTGTTTACCTTGTTTTAGTTTGTGAACATATCATCAGGAAATAATGTTAATTTTTGTGTCCTTTTTAACAGTGATTCCTATGCTGAGAACTATAAGAACTAAGTGTTGAAATTTATTGAATGCATTTCAATATATATTTAAATTACAAATTTTTATTTCATGACCAACATATTTATGTTTTAAAATTAATAGCTTTAAATACTAAATGAGTCTTTTATTCCTGCACCAACCCTTCTTAGATATGGAAGATTCTCCTTTTAATTTAGTACCAGATTTAAATGGATGAATTTATTCAGATTTTTTGCATCTATATTTATAAGCAAGGTTAGTTGTATTTGCGTGAGCACACACAGGTGTGTGAAATGTTTGTTATGGTATGGGGGTGTAGTTGGGGGTGGAGAGTAGATGCATGTATGTTTGCTTTGTCAGGCTGTGTGAACTTCATAAAATGAATGGGGGTGGCTGCTCACTTATTTCTATGATTTGAAACAGTTTATATAACACAAGGATTATCTGTTCCCTTAAAATTTGAAAGATTTCACTGGAAAAACCATCTGGTTCAGATAATTTCTTGGAGGCAATTCTCTGACTCTTTTCTCAGCTGCCTTCATATTTACTATTCTATTTCAGGTTACTAGCTATTCTGGAGTCAATGTTGGCAATGCATCCATGTCACTAAGATTTTAAAGTATCCACTTCACAAAGATTTAAAAATTTACTAATATACAATCTCAGATAGTATTTTAAATAACTGTTTTTCATATTGTTTGTACCTTCTCTTTATCTCTAATTTTGTTCATGTTTTCCTCAATCTTTTTAATCTGACAGTTTTTTCTAAACTTTTTATTTGGGCACAATTTTACATTCACAGAAAAATTATGAATATGGTGCAGAGATTTCCCCTATACCTACCCCCAGTTTCCCTTATTATGAACATCTTGCATTTGTATGGTTCATTTGTTTCAATTAGTGAACCAATTTTGGTACATTCACATTTCCTTAACTTTTACTTAATGTCCATTTTTTGTTCCAGAATCCCATCCAGGATGCCACATTCCATTTAGCCCTCATGCCTCCTCAATCTGCTGTTGGCTGTGACATTTTCTCAGACTTTTCTTATTTTTGATGACCTTGACAGTTTTGAGTCGTACTAGTCAGGTATTTTGTAGAATGTCCAGCAGTTGGAATTTACTTCATGCTTTCCTCATGATTAGACTCGAGAGTATGTGTTTTGGGGAGGAAAACCATGGAGTTAACAGAGTCATTTTCATTACATCATTTTATTAACATAACAATGCTATTCATGTTACCTCTGATCACCTGGCTGAGGAAATATTTGTAAGATTTTTCCACTGTAAAGTTACCGTATTTCCCCCTCCTTTTCCACACTGTACTCTTTGGAAAGAAATTGCTATTTGCAGCCCCTGCTTAAGGAGTTGTGCTGGGAAAACTGGCTAGCCATAGGAAGAGGGATAAAACTGGATCTCTACCTCTTACCATGTACAGAAATCAACTGAAGATGGATTAAAGATTTAAATGTAAGACCCCAAACTATAAAAATTCTAGAAGAAAACCTAGGAAATACTCTTCTGGATATTGGCCTAGGCAAAGATTTTATGACTGCATTCTCAAAAGCAATTGCAACAAAAACAAAAATTAACAATTGGAACCTAATTAAACTAACTTCTGTGCGGCAAAAGAAAATATCGATACAATAAACAGACAACCTATAAAATGGGAGAAGGTATTTGCCAACTGTGCCTCCAACCAAGGACTATTATGCAAAATCTATAAGGAACTGAACAAACAAAAACCAAATAACCCCCTTAAAAAGTGGGCAAAGGACACGGAGAGACACTTCTCAAAAGAATACAAGTGTATGAAAAAAGGCTTAACATCACTAATCATCAGAGAATTGCAAAGCGAAACCACAATGAGATACCATCTCACACAAGTCAGAATGACTATTATTAAAAAGTCAAAAAATAACAGGCATTGGTGAGGCTGCAGAGTACAGGAAATGTTTATACACACTGGTGGAAATGTAAATTAGTGGCCGGGCGCGGTGGCTCAAGCCTGTAATCCCAGCACTTTGGGAGGCCGAGACGGGTGGATCACGAGGTCAGGAGATCGAGACCTTCCTGGTCTACATGGTGAAACCCCGTCTCTACTAAAAATACAAAAAACTAGCCGGGCAAGATGGCGGGCGCCTGTAGTCCCAGCTACTCGGGAGGCTGAGGCTGGAGAATGGCGTGAACCCGGGAGGCGGAGCTTGTAGTGAGCCGAGATCAGGCCACTGCACTCCAGCCTGGGCGACAGAGCGAGACTCCGTCTCAAA
>NC_045439.1:148479958-148580897 GCF_002776525.5 Piliocolobus tephrosceles
AAAAAAAAAAAAAAAAAAAAAAAAAAAAAAGTAAATTAGTTCAGCCATTGTGGAAAGCAGTTTGGAGATTTCTCCAATAACTAAAAATATAACTACCATTCAACCCAGCAATCCCATTCCTGGGTATATACCCAAAGGGAAATAAATTGTTCTACCAAAAGGACACCTGCACACACATGTTCATCACAGCACTATTCATACTATGGAACCAACCTAGGTGCCCATCAATGGTGAATTTGATAAAGAAAATGTGGTTTATATATACCATGGAATACTATGCAGCCATAAAAAGAACAAAATCATATCATTTGTGGCAACATGGATGCAGCTGGAGGCCATTATCCTAAGGGAATTAACACAGAAACAAAACTAAACATTGCATGTTCTCACTTACAAGTAGGAGCTAAACCCTGGGTACACATGGACGTAAACATGGGAACAATAGATGCCAGGGACTCCATAAGGAGGGAGGGAAAGATGGCACAAGGGTTGAAAAAGTTTCTGTTGAGTACTATGTTTACTATCTGGGTGATGGGATCAATAAAAACCCAAACCTCAGTGTCATGCAGTATACCCTTGTAACAAGCCTGTAGTGTACCCCCCAAATCTAAAATAAAAATAAAAATTAAAATTAAAAAAATGATGAAAGCATCATTGCTATGAATTTGTTTCTGAACATAGCTTTATCTCTATAGCATACTCCTGTATGTGGTGTCATCATTTTCATTATTTTCCACAAGATGTTACTGTTTTTATTTCCTCATTGATCTAATAGTTACTTAGAAAATGATGATGACTTTCTTTTCTTCTCCAGAATTTTGCATAAGTCCTATATTTTAAAAATAAATACAGAGTCTCATAATATTGTCATGGTTTTGATATTTTTAAAAATAAATTTTATTGTGTATATTTAAGGTATACAACATGTTATGAGATACATATGTGTATATCTATAAATATATATGGTAAAATGGTTACTGTAGTGAAACAACATATCAGTCACCTCACATAGTTACCCATTTCCTTTCCTCAACCCCCCATCATGGGAAGAGCACCTGTAATCTACTCATTTAGCAAAAATCCAGAATGTAATGCACTATTATCAATTACCTTGAGCTGTACATTAGATCTTTAGACTTGTTAGTCCTACGTATCTGCTACTTTTTATCCTTTGACCTACATTTTCCCATTTCCTCCCAGTGTTCCCTCCCCAGGTAATCATTGTTTTATTCCCTTTCTCTGTATATTTGACTTTTTCCTTTTTTTTGAATTCCACATATAAGTGAGATCATGCAGTATTTTTTTTTCTGTGTCTGCCTTATTTCACGTAGTATTATGTCCTCCAGGTCTACCCATGTTGTGGCAAATGGCAGGTTCTCCTTTTTTAAGGCTGAGTAATATTCCTTTGTGTGTGTGTGTGTGTGTGTGTGTGTGTGTGTGTGTGTGTGTGTATGTATTACAGTTGCTTTATCCATTCATCTGCCAATGGCCACCTGGTTTGTTTCCATATCTTGGCTATTGTGAATGATGGTGCAATAAACATGGGTGTGCAGATGTCTTTATGAGGTGGTGATTTCCTTTTCTTTGGGTATATATCCAGAAGAGGAGTTGCTGGGTTGTATGATAATTCTTTCTATTTTTAATTTCTTTAGAAATCTTCATACTGTTTTCCATAATGGCTCCACCAATCTATATTCCCTCAAACAGTATACAAGAATTCCCTCTTCTCCACACCCTCACTAATAATTTGTTATCTCCTGTCTTTTTGATAATAGCTTTCCTAACAAGGTGTTATCTCATAGTAGTGTTGATTTACATTTCCCTGATGATTAGTGATGTTGAGCACCTTTTCATATTGTTGGTCATTTTTATGTTTTCTTTGAAATAAGTATCTATTCACTTTGCCCATTTTTAATCAGGCTATGTTTTCTTGCTATTGAGTTGTATGAGTTCTTTATAAATTTTGAATATTAACACCTTATCAGATATGTGATTTGCAAATGTTTTTCCCAATCTGTAGGTTTTCTTTCTTTTATTGATTGTTTCCTTTGCTATGCAGAACTTTCTTAGTTTGATGTAGTCCCATTTATTTATTTTTGCTTTTTTATTCTGAACTTTTGGTGTGACACCCAAGAATCATTGCCCAGGGTGATATTAAGGCACTTTCCTTCTATGATTTCTTCTAGGAGTTTTATAGTTTCAGATTTTATGCTTAGGTCTTTTATTCATTTTGAGTTGATTTTTGTGTATGGTGTAAGATAAGGGTCCAATTTCATTCTTTTGGATGTGGAATTCCAGTTTTCCTAACGCCCATTTATTGAAGAGACTACCTTTTCCCCATTGCGTCTTCTTGGGCCCTTGTTAAAGCTTAATGACTGTATGTGTTTGGATTTATTTCTGGGATTCGTATTCTGTTCTGCTGGTCTATGTGTCTGTTTTTATGCCAGTATTATACTGTTTTGATTACATTGCTAATACTAATTTGATTACCTCTCTGTGTGATGCCTTCAACTTTAGTTTTTCTTTTTCAGAATTGCTTTGGCCATGTGGGGTCTTTTGTGGTTCCATATGAAGTTTAGAATTTCTATTTCTGTGAAAAATATTGTTGAGATTTTGATGGGGGTTGCTTTGGGTAGTGTGGACTTTATCACAATGTTAAATTTTTTGATCCATTAGCATGGAATATCCTTCCATTTATTTGTGTACTCTTGAATCTCTTTCACCAATGTTTTATAGTTTTTAGTGTCCAGGTCTTTTACCTCCTTGGTTTAATTTATTCCTAAGTACTTCATTTAACTTTTTTTTTTTTTGAGACGGAGTCTCGCTCTGTCGCCCAGGCTGCTGGAGCATTTAATTTTTTTGATGTTATCATAAATGAGATTGATTTCTTGACTTTTTAAGGCTAGGTCGTTTGTGTATAGAAATGCCACGGATTTTTATATGTTGATTTTGTACTCTACAACTTTTCTGAATTTATTTATTACTTCTAATAGGTTTTTTTTGGTGGAATCTTTGAGGTTTTCTACATACAAAATCATGTCATCTGCAAGTAGAGATAATTTTACTTCTTCCTTTCTGATTTGGATGCTTATTATTTCTTTTTCTTGTCAGATTGCTCTTGCTGGTGCTTCCAGTATTATGCTGAATAGAAGTGGTGAGAGTGGGCATCCCTACCTTATACTAGATCTTAGAGGAAAAGCTTTCCGTTCTTCCCCATTGATTATGATGTTAATCGTGAACTTTTTATAAATGGCCTTTATTATGTTGAGGAAATTTTCTTCTATACCTAAACTCTTGAGAGTTTTTATCAAGAAAGTATGCTGAACTTTGTCAAATGCTTTTTCTGCGTCAATTGAAATGATCATGTGGTTTTTGTCTTTCAGTCTGTTAATGTTATTTATGTATCACATTGATTGATTTACATATGTTAAACCACCCTTACCTGCCAGGAATAAATCCCACTTAATCATGGTGTGTAGTCTTTTTGATATATTGTGGAATTTGGTTTGGTAATATTTCATTGAGGATTTTTACATCAATGTTCATCAGAGATTCCTGGCCTGTAATTTTCTTTTTTGTGTAGAGTCTTCATGTGGCTCAGGTATCAAGGTGATACTGGCCTCATAAAATATGTTAGAAAGTATCCCCTCTAGCCGCTTTTTTTTTTTTTTTTGGAAGATTTTAAGAAGTATTGGTATTAATTCTTCTTTGAGAGTTTGGTGGAATTCAGCCATGAAACCATCTGGTCCTGGGGTTTTCTTTGCGGGGAGGTTTTTAATTACTACTTCAATCTCTGTGTTTATTGTAGATCTGTTCAGGCTTTTTGTTTCTTCCTGATTCAATATTGGTAGTTTATATTTTTCTAGGGATTTATCCATTTTCTCTAGGTTATCAAATTTGTTGACACATAATTATTCGTAATAGTCCCTTTTGATACTTTTTATTTCTTAGGTGTCTGTTGTAATTTTTTTGTTTTCATTTCCGATTTTAGACATTTGAATCTTCTGTTTTTTCTCAGTCTAACTTTTGTTGATTTTGTTTGATTTTTCAAAAAAACAACTCTTAGCTTTATTGATTTCCCCTTCCTGGTGGCTTTTCTATCCTCTATTTGATTTATTTCTGTTCTGATCTTTATTATTTTCTTCCTTCTGCTAACTTTGGGTTTAGTTTGTTGTTTTTCCAGTTCCTTGAAGCATAATGTCAGGCTACTTATTTGAGATCTTTCTTCTTTTATAATGTAGGCATTTATTGCTATAAACTTCCCTCTTAGAACTGTTTTTGGATATTTTGAATTTGTTGAAATCTTTATAGTGTAGTAGAGAGGTTCTCATTGTAGGAGACATTTGGATGTGTGCATTTTTGGCTGTCGTAAGGATGTGCTGCAGGGGAGAATGAGGGAACTACTGGAATTTATGCCACTATGCCAGGGGCCAAGTTTGCTAAAGGTCAGGACTTGCATAAGGGAACTCCACACAAAGAATTGTTTTGCCTGTAATATGATTAATTCCGCCAGTGAAAATTCGCCTAATATATGATTAACTTTTATAAGTGTTTCATGGGCACTTGAAAAGAAGGACTATTTCTCTCTGTGTAGAACAAATTTTGAAATATGCAAAATGTCCATATTACTTGTCTACTTGATTTGCATTCATCTTAGAGAGTTCTGTTAAGGTCTTTCAATATACTTGTGCTTTTATTAGTTTCTGAAAACTGATTGGACTCCTTCAATGTAGTAGAAAATGCGTATTATTTGTGAAACTAAAAAAGACGACCTTGAAGAAAGAGTATACTAACATGAAATGACAAGAGGATGATTTAAAAAAGAAGCTAAGATGAGACAAGATTACAAGGAAAAATAGGAAAAATGTATCTATCAGAGTAACGAGCACAATTAAGACTGCAGGAGAATCAAGGCAGTGAAGGATGCTCCACAGCATGAAGGGATGAGTAGTTGAGGAAATGATGAGGTAAATGATAAGTGTGTAGATAGGGAATAGGAATTCCAACTAAAAATTATAGAAATTTCTGAGAAAGTAAACCAGTATAACTGTTACAGAAACAATGATCAAAGGAAACTTGTGATTTAAAAAATATTATATATGCGCTATTAATGATAAAAGGCCAATACCCATATATACATAAGTAAGAATTCTGAACCGTAGGAAGGCCCTAAGAAATCTTACAAGCATCCAGGCCCAAATTAGAATAATCTTATTTTACCTATAAAAATGGAAGCTGAATTCAGATTTCTTTCTTGCAATAAAGGAAAAATATAGTAACTAGGGATTACATATTGCTTCTGTTGCTGTGGCATGAAGACAGCAGAAAGACATTCTTAGATATGGTAGAGTGGATAATTCACTGCTAATATTGTCTTTGGAATAAATGTACTTGAAAACATACTCTAGGCAACCAGCAAATGAGTCACAATGTACAATCCAGGATTAGAGAAGTTGCTAGATAAAGGAATTATCTGTGAACATTATAACCAGTCAAATACAGAGGTAAACAGAAAGAAATGTATGTTTATAAATCCAAGAATTACTCTACACTAGAAGATAAGAATAACAATAGGTAGGCCTAAAAGTTCAGATTATATTAACAGAGGCTGAAAGGTGGGAGAAAAAGGTGAGGGTAAGTAAAACAATTCTGAATTCCCTGTGTTACTTTAGAGGAGGGGCAGAAAACCATTTTTTTGTTCTTGACTTCCTTAATATAGAAAAAATATGTTTATATAACTTAGACTTCAAATTAAAGTGCAAACTTTTCAAATTGTTGTATAGTTAGGATTATGGTTTATAAAGGAGAAAGGAAAAATAAAAGACAAGAAAATGAGCATTAAAAGAAAGGAAGAAAGGGAGGGAGGGAGGAAAGAGGAAGGAAGAAAGCAAGAATGGGATGGAAGGAGGGAAGGAAGGAAGCCCAAACAGGAAAACCATTAGGATCTAACAGGAAAATCACTAATATGTCTAGTGATGTACATGTTAGATGAGGCAATGAGTGTACTCTTTTAAACTAGCCTATTAAAAGATATACTCTCACATTGGTTTTCTTACAATCCCTCATTTCACTCAGTTCCCCCCCTTCCCCCTTTATTTTTGTAATCCCATCTTCTTGCCTTTTTACATTCATCAGTTCTTTCCTGTGACTTACTCCTCTAATTTCACAAATGTCATGTATTTTGATATATTGAGGATGCCAAAATGTTTTTAGAAATTGTATGATTTGTGTAAGTATTTTCAAAATGTCTGCTGTCCCATTGATTACCAGGCTGCTGTTTCATTTGTTTTTCATGTTTTTCCGTGTGTGTCTTCTCATCCTCCAATGAAGTAAAAATCCATCCACACCTGCCATTTGCCAACAGAGCAGAAAGGCACATCTGCCTTGAGTCTGCTCATGGTCCATCTGGATGCTGGTAAAATTGTGATTTTAAATCTCTGGTTGCAGCTTAGGTTGTTGTGCCCAGCTGCCATTTTAGTTTTGAGTGTCTAGCTGACATTCACTACTGAGGCTCTGCTGTGCTGGTTCAGATTTGATAACTATAACTGATGTAGTTCTGGGGACAAGCCTTTCAGGGCTCTTAGCATCACATCTCTGCCTCCACTGTGAGGATTTGCTTGCAGGAGTACATCTTTATTGCTCATTTCTGCCTCCTTTCTGTGCAGTTGTTTTCTAAGAGTTGCAGCCTCTGAATAGATGCAGAAAGAAGTGTGATGGCAGTTGAGTAACAGCATTTGAACTGCCTCGAGAAACAGTGTTGTTGCGCAAGGAGATGGGGACTCTGGTTTCTGGGTGATTTTTTCCTTTTATCTCTGAGTCAAGGGGCTGCCTTCCATCTAGATCGAAGTCTGCCCCTGCGCTGTTTCAGTAGGCAAAGCTTGCCTGGCCGCTGATAACAGTAGGTCCTCGAATGACATCGTTTCATTCAACATCGTGTTTTTTTAAATTTTTAATTGTTTTAATTTTTATTTTTAGAGACAGGATCTCATTTTGTTGCCAAGGCTGGAGTGCAGTGGCATGATCACCGCTCACTGCCACCTTGAATTCCTGGGCTCAAGGGATCCTCCCACCTCAGCCTCCTGAGTAACTGAGACTACAGGTGCATGCCAGCATACCCGGCTAATGTTTTAATTTTCTGTAGAGATGGCGTCTTGCCATCTTGCCCAGGCTGGTCTTAAACTCCTGGGCTCAAGAGATTCCTCTCAGCCTCCCAAAGTGCCGGGATTACAGGTGTGAGCCACCACGCCGGGTTCAATGTCATTTTATTATAACATTGATGAGTTAAAAAAAAAAAGGATTCCCAGCTAGGGCCACTGTGTGTATGGAGTTTGTCTGTCTTCCCCCTGTCTGCATGGGTTTTCTGCAGACACGCCGGTTTCCTCTCCATCTCAAAGATATGCATGTTAGGTTATCTACGTAGTTCCACTGTGCGTGAGTGTGGGTGTGTCTGAGTGCACCTTGCCATGGCATCCTGTCCAGGGTGTGCTCCTGCCTGGAACTCTGAGCTGCCAAGATAGACTCTGGCCACCCGAGACTCTGAATTGGAATAAGCTGGTACATAATTACCTTATTTATTTTTATTAATTTTTCTTAAATATAATTATAGCCCACATTTATGTCATTGTTTAATATTAGAAGTGTTTTGGTCTTTATTTAGAAGTTTAATAATGTTTTTGTGAACAGAAATATGCCATAGAAACTTAATTCTTATTTATATTAATATAACTGTGGTAAAATTGGTTTTGTTATATGTCGTTTTGCTTAAAGTAGCAGTTTCCAAGAATCTATAGATGACGTTAAGAGAGGATTTGCTATACTTGTGTAGGGCATCTAAAAATTCTACAGCATAGTTCAGTATTCAGAAATGAGGCTCTTTTTCCCTGTTTCTCCCTGCCTTTTCTCAGGGTGGTGTCTGGGTTCGGGAGGACGCTTGTGTAGCATCATGTCCTGGGGATGGCAGGGGTGTAGCGTATGCATCTGGTCCTTGCTGTTCTCTCAGAGGCATCCTGTCTTGCTTGGTCTGTGGATATGGGAAGCCAGCTGGGGCGTCTGCTGACTTGTAGCTAGTCCCATTTAGCCTTTGCCATCTGCCAGGAGATGCTGATGTTCTATATGGTCCCTCCTCTCTGGTGGGAGGCTGTTTGCCAGCCCCTTATCGCGACCCCAGTCGTCTTCACAGGGGCATGTGAGAGCTTCTGGTCTCCTTCAAGCCACAGGCCAGCCAACCATGGGGAAGAGTGTGTGTGTGTGTGTGTGTGTGTGTGTGTGTGTGTGTGTCTGTGACTGGGGGAGGGAGGAGAGAGAGACAGATTACTTCAGCCCCTGTCTCCCTGTAAGCATGCCACACTGCCTTTGCTTCACTGCAGCTGTCATGGGTGGATGGAGAGCACTGTGTTCCTGTGTGCGGGGTCTCCCTTCGGTTCCAGGTGTACTGTGAGGCAGAGCTCGCTCTGCTCTGGGTGTCTCCATCCTCTTCAGGTTCTCTATGCACCTCCAGGATTTCACCTCCAGGGGCTGTGCCGGGGAGCAGCTTAATACCTGTATCACTTGTGTCTGCTCTAAACTCATCCCCTCTGCTGGTCTTCTAGGTCCTCTAGATCCTTATTTGGGATGGGTTTTAATTTCTTCCATGGGTGGCAGTAACCAATTTAAACCACATCCTGCAGTCGTCCTCTTTCAGGACTCACATGAAAAACTGTGCTCAATCATCAAAGTTTTGGCTCATGATCTCTAAAGGGAGATTTTTTTTTTCCTTCTCACATGAATGTTTGTAGTGAAGAGAGGAATTTAAAAAATTTCCTTATTAACTTTTAATTTGGATGTAACTTCAGATTTGAAGTCAGAGGAAAACTACAAAGGATTCTCAAATACTCTTTATCCAGAGTCTCCAAATGTTGAAATTTTACCACATTCTCTTTTCTCTCTCCCTCTCCACACAAGGACACACATATACACACATACATGCACGATTATACATATAAATCAGGAAATGATTATTATGTAATCATCAATAGGCTTTATTGAGATTTTGCCAGTTGTCCCACTAATATCCTTTATAGCAGAAGAAAAATCTCAGAGTATGGCTTACATTCCCGTCATACCTTTTAGTCTCTGTGTTTTATGACGTAGGCATTTTTGAAGATAGTAGGCCTATTATTTTGTACCATGTCCTCTAGTTTGGGTTGGTTGGTGTCTGCTCAGTTAGGTTCAGGTTATGTGTTTTTGGCAGAAATCCCACAGAAGTGATAGTGTCCTTCTCAACGGATCAGATCAGGAAATGCATGATGGTGCTTGTCCCGATACTCACAATGTTAACTTTAGATGAAAATGGTGTCTACCAGGTTTCTCCATGGTAAAGTTACTATTTTTCCTTTGGTAATTAATAAATTATCTTGTGGGGAGATAGATGCTTTGAGGCTATTATCCTATTATTCCTCAAACTGTCACCCACTAGTTTTATTGTTCATTGATGATACTTACCTGAGTCAGTTATTATGATGGTTACTAAATGGTTAATTCCATAATTTCTTCTACATTATTTTTGAAAAAGAAGGAAGAACTTTCTAAAGGGCAACTTTTGGAATTCAATTTTTTCCCTAAGGGTTAAGCTCTCGCAACTGAATGCCCACCTTTTAAAACTGTTGTCTTTTAAACTCAAAGCTGATCGATGGCACCTTTGTTGTAGGTAGTACCCACCTCTGTCTGAGGCAGTGAATACCACTGGGATGATGGGCAAAGAGCCACACAGTCACAAGAGTAATTTCACCTTCTTCTTACCACCTGCGTGACACTGGCCTCAGATAGTCGCTGATCACCTGCGAGGGTTTGCAGTATTGTAAATTTTCATATTTTTATGTCTTTACAGGTGTTTTAGTATAAAATTGAGTGAAACGGTTATCCTAAAGGAATTATGGGATAGAAAATAAATATATTACCACTTCAGGACTATGATGTAAATGTAACTTAAACTGATAATAAAATGTTGCCAAATTACTGACTTGCTGAGCCAACTTTTAATGAATATTGAAGATCTCTTAATAATAGTGGTTGCACAAAAAAGTGAAAGTTCAAAAACAATTTTAAACCTTTTTGTTTTCTAAGTAGTTTACCTCTCTCTCCCCAGGCTTACACCACAAATTTGCTTGATTAACTCATCAAAGATTGTACAAAGACTAACAGGGTAATGTCAACCCCAGTTCATAATTCATTATTATGAATTCCAAATTAGGGAACTGGAGTTGATGAATTAGTGTTTATAGCAGAAGTTTTGTGTTTTGAATTTGGTGGTTGTGTGTTGAGGGTAAATGTATCTTCTGCCTGCTTCCTTTGTCTATATCAGCTCATAGAGACACCTGTCTGAACTTGGTTTGCTTTCCGGGAGAGGTGGTGAATCTTGTAATGTCCTCAAGACTTCCCATGTTTTCTGAGGCAGAACCATTTCTGTGCCACAACCTGGCAGATTCTCTCACGTTAGGGTACAGAGACACACTTATAATAAAATGTTTATGTTAGCAGCATCTTGCAAATATACAGTGTCCAAATTAGCTAGTAGGAGATCATAAAAATAAACTACATTGAAACAAAGAAGTTGAAAAACACAATGTCCTGTTTTCTTTATGGAGGTGCCAAGAAAATACATCAGAAAAGAAGAAAGTTAATTGCTAAGAGTCTCCCAAGTTATCTCTCACATGCTTTCATCTTAATGATTGATCACGTATTTGGTCTCCACCTTGAGGACCTAAAATAAAAAGAAAATCACAATTATATTTGCTCAGTGTGCATATTCTCTGTATTATGAACATCAAGATTTGGGTGCATTGTCTCTGGAGAGTTAATGTGATATTTTAGCACATTGTTACACATTTTTTTGTGTGTGTGCTTAAGTTCTAGGGAAATGCTGTTTAACTATCTTAGCTTCTAGTTTGTTTCATTGGCTCCTATATACAAAGATGATTGTCATTTCTACTTGGAGGTGACATTGACATTGTCTTAAGAAATTTGTATGTCTGGAGGGGATTGAGGAACACTGGAGAGAATATTAAATGTTATCTTTTAAAAACAACTTTGTAGACAATTTCTTAATTTATTTTGTGAGCATTGAATAGATGATTTTTTAAATCGGCAGGTCCTTCTCATGAGAATGAAGACACCTTTGCCTCCGTGTTTCATACTCAGATCCCTCCAGAAGAATATGAAAAGCAGATGCAGAAACTCAGTAAAGGTATGTTTTAATTTGTGTGATTATACGTATTTTCACAAGGGAATACTAGCTGTATACCTTAATATTCATAAATGAAATAAGTTCATGTAATTTAATCCAAAGGTAAGTGGAAGCAAGTAGGGTTCAAGATGACACAAGACTGGTCATTGTTGCAGCTAATTGTTGAGAATCTGTTATACCATTCTACTTTGGATGCTTGACATTTTGTATAATAATAAAGAGTTTTTTAAAAAGCTGGCTGCAAGTAATGAAAACCTGGCTTGAGCAGAAACAAATCTGTGAAAAGGATTTTGGTGGGAGGCAGCTTTCTTTGGTTCCCAAGAGCACATGCTGTGGTTAGTCATTCAGAGGCTGGCTCAATTCTGCAATCCTAGAGAAGAGCCTGAGTGATCCAGCTGGGTCAGGGGCCTACCCCTGGCTTAATCAACTTGTCCAACCCAGCAAGGTTTGGGGTCTCTAGGAACATGGCAGCTATATCACTGCCAGACTGGAGAGGAGAAGAGGACATTTACAGTGAAGACAGTTCTGGCCAGATAACCCAATGTATATTCCCTACTATTTATTAGAAATGTATTTTAAAGAAGCTCTATGATAAATCTAAACATGGCTGTGTTCAATTTGTATTTTTTAAATGTTGTATTGCTTATGAGTGTATGAAACTTCAGCTGAATGAATAAACAAACCTCATATTTCAACTTAAAAGACTGTATACAACTTGAATTATGGAAAGAAGTGTTATACCTAATAAGGCCACTCACCAATAAGGTAACTCATACTTTAACTATTGGTAGTTGATTTAAAAGATAATTATGTGATTGTTAAAAAATAAAACCCCAGGTTTAAAGCGTAGGTTTATTTGCCTGTAAGCTTATATAACTTAAATTTGAGTAAAATATTTTTTTTTTACTCAAAGCTACTTTTGTTTGAAAAGAATTTTAATCAAGAGATCTTACTCTTTCCCTCGTTCTTTCCAGCTATTTTCGTCAAAAATTTTTAAATGGTTACATCTGTATTGACTTTTTGATAACTAGCTATAAACACACCAATTTACTAGCTCACTTCATCCTTTTTGTTCAGGTAACCTCCCTTAGAAAACAAAATTAACTTTTCTGTAAACTTTGTCTAGATTGAGCTTGTGACTAGTGTTTTTTCTTTTGTGGACTTTAATGTGGAAATGCATCCTGTTTTGTAGGGCGAACTGCATGTGCTATTTAAGGAGATGTTCCTTCTTCGTGCATATTTTCAGAGCTTTAATTAAGGGCTCACATGATCTTGTTTTAAAATATTTTAATGTGACACAGAGAAAATGAGATATTTTTTAAAGGGGAATATGAATCCACAAGTATTTTTCTTATTCTTATTTTGAGCACTCAGTGTCTGAATATCTCAGACATTGACTCAAGCCTCTTCCGAACGGCTGAGGAAAATTGACCAACTGAGATGGGCTCTAGGGGTTTGTATAGATGGGAGCCAGGACATGGGACACTAATTCCCAGACCTTGCTCAAAAGACAGGCTAAACAAAATGCACTGTTCAGAAGGGGTGATGGCAAATTAATAGAATAGCAGGGATGACCTAGTCTTTAGGGAAATTTTTGTTTTGTGTCAAGACTGAAATAAAATACATATTTTAAAGTCTCCCTAACATCAGCAGTTTCTTCATCTCATGTCTGTTTTGAAGTTCTATTGATATTTCCCTTCATTCTCATGGAATGAACAGGAAGAAGTTTGGTACATGATAATGAATTACACAAGAAGTTTTATGAGAACTTCATTCGAAGTTACAGTAGCACATTTATCTTTTTAAGAATAGGTCTCCATTATATATGAGGTTTCTGGATCTGGAATGTAGAAGTTAGTTCTTCTGTGTGTGTTTTATTTCTTATGTACTTCAATATATGCTTAAAGTGGGCTTTTAGCATAATTGACACTTTTAATTATGAAAAATTTTTGAACTTTCTTAATATTAGATTTTACCTGTGATGTGGAAAGAAATGAGTCATTGATCAAAGCAGGAAAGAAACCTTTCTCAAATACAGAAAAGATTGAGCTCAGGGATAAACACAACCAGGATTTTATTAAGAGAAACATTGAGGTATGTACTTAGAAATTCAGAAGCGAGAATTTGGGGCTAAATGAGCTGAAAAAATGGCAATAGTTTTTTCAGTTCAGTGTCTTGAAATATTTTTTCAACCATCATAAATGTATAAATGATTGAATTAGTAGATATAATAAAAGAAAACTTTTATAAACCAGTACTTCATTATTTCTATGTTCAACCCATTACATCCTATCCTATCCTGTCTCTTTTTAAAACTGCTAGGTGCATCTATCATTTATTTCACTATCCAGAAGTAGTCTTTTTCCTGCAATTTGCAAAACATTTATTTAGATAATAGCTTTGGACAATTTTTCTCTGATTTTAAATTGCATATTAGTAAAAAAAATTTTTTTTTAAGTAATAAGACTAATTTTATAGGTAGTACATTTACAACTTTGAATGGAAAATGCTCCTAGCAGCAGCTGGGCTGGAGAAGCCAACTGGTTGTCTGCCTCTTCGCTGAACATCCCGGCAGCTGGTCACTGGCCTTGATTAGCTTCTGCTTCAAGCACCCATCTTTGGTCTTACAGGCCTTGCAGCCTGACTTGGTTTGTCTTTAAGGCAGACTTACACTAAACAAGGGCACAGGGGTTGCTGGGTTAGACCAGAATGCGAATTAATTAATTTGCAACAAGAGATGTAGTGAGGAGGACAGAAGCTCTGCACACCCCTTGAACAACGTCACTAGAAAACTGCATGGGCAAGTGTGGAGTATTGACGAGAGAGAGTTAAGTAATTTTTTACACTTCAAGCCTGATGCTTTCCCCATAATTGGCAGATCATTTCCAGGCAGACTGGATTCGTGGGACAGCCTGCCACTGCCAGGACTGGCCTCTGGGACGCTCGACTTTTGTGCTCCATGTTCATATGATCTTCTTCAGGAAACCTTCTCCATCTCGATCTGTCTCTGTCTTTGCATTGGGCCCGTTGTATGTTGATTTACTGCTCAATTTTCCTAGAGCAGTAGAGTTCCCCCCTTATCCAGGTTCTTGCTGACACAGCAGGTCTACCATAGATTTCTCTTTCCCCTTTTTAATAGTAACTGAATATTTAAATTCCTCATATGATAGTCTTGAAATTTAAAGCACTTTCATTTAGTGGATCAGTACCCTAAAGAAAGTGGCAAGAAGATTTCTTCCAAATGTCTCAGCAAGGATGTTTTTGCATTTATATTTTTTTATCTATGATAGAGAGGTTTGAAAACTGCTCATCTTATTTTTTAATAAAATGTCTGTTGGAATGGTTAACAGGAAGGCCTGCTTATAGGGATATCTTTGGATATTAGAGAATGGCCCTATACAAAAATTTTTGCGTAAAATAAAATTACCTAGCAAATGTAGAATGCCTAATCTCGCAACTTTTCACTTTGTGTATCTGTAGTGTAGAAGTCTCAGGTTCCATTTTTATTTTCCTGAACTATGATTTTCTTTGATTATATAATATTTCCATTAATAAAATCTGTAGTTGGCCAAGGAATCAAGAAACCCAGTGGTTATGATTGAGAGAGAGAAGAAAAGGCTGGTTGAGCTTTTGAAGGACTTGGATGAGAAAGATTCCGGGCTCTCCAGTTCTGAGGTACGTAAACTCTGATAGAGAACTCTACACTTCTTAATTTTGATTTTAAAAAATCATATTATTGACCCAGTAGCACAAATTTACAATAATTTTTCAGATTCTGAGACATTTTTCTCTGACTTAAAAAAAATCCTGTTTTACTAACACAGAACAGATAACAAAATACCGCATGTTCTCACTTTTAAGTGGGAACTAAATGAGAACACATGGACTCATGGAGGGGAGTGACCCACACTGGGGCCTGTCGGAGAGTAGAGGCTGGGAGGAGGGAGAGGATCAGGAAAAATAACGAATGAGTATTAGGCTTAATACCTGGGTAAAAAAATAATCTGCACAATAAACCCCCATGACACAATTTACCTGTGTAACAAACCTGCACATGTACCTCTGAACTTAACATACAAGTTAATTTTTTTAATCCTGTTTTGTACAATTATTTTTATTGAAGTTTTCAAATTTATTCTTGGTCAATTCTTAATTGACTTTCAGAGGATTATTTCATGTCATTCTAAGAGTGTTTACATATTGGTTATCACAATAACTTCTGCCTGTGATGTGCTGTACTTATTACTGATGACATATGAATGTGTTTTTCTGTCCCCTTTTCTTACTGTCGCTAAATTGGTTTTGTGGTGTTTCAGTGTAGTCTTCAGTAATCCTAAAGAATTCCATCCTGTTCCTGCCCAGTTAACTTTGAGCAGCCACTTCCCTGGAGAGTCCTGGGGTTAACAGGAGGGCCTGCTTATGGTGACAAGTCTGGGTGGGGACAGACTAAACTGAAAGAGGGGAACAGCATGTAATGGGGTGGGGTGGGGCAAATGCAGGTATTTATAGGGCCCAGGAAGGTCACCTAAAGAGTGCTGTGGCCCACTGTTCGCACTTGTTTACATATTAAACTTGAGGAATATTCTTTGCTTCCATGAAGAAATACACTCTCCTATGTTGCTTGAAGCACTTAGCTCTTTTGTATATCTTGTATTCCCCTGCATTTAATAAGGACATGATGGATTGAATGCTGCTGGCACCCTGCCCATATCCCCTTTCCCTGACACCTGTCTGTGCATCCATGCCCCAGCCCTGTGCTAAGGGTGCACAGCTGTCCCCTTCCCTGGATAATTTCCCTGAGCCAAACAGCCCAGGATATCACTCCCTCCTCACCCCGGGCCCCTTATCTAAAGGTGAGATTAGCTCTGTGGTGCATTGTGTCCTCCAGAGCTTCCCTAGGGATCAGACTGAAGCTGGTCTTCAGCTGAGACCACATCCTTGCTTGGCCCTGTGCCCTTGGCCTCAGCTGTTTTCTTCACGTCCCTGGTCCCAAAGGCACTCTCCCAATGAATCACTTGAACAAGAATCCTTGTCTTCATTTCCGTATCTAGGGACACAGAGATTCAGAGCGTAGTTTTTTTTGTGTAGGTCCAAAAGCAGTGCGTGTGCAGTGATCTCTGTGGCCCACAGGGGAGGGCGTGCCCATCCAGTGGGAGCTAACAATCTGTCCGCTGGTGGCTGCTCATGGAAATCTCAGGCCAGGCCTGCCTGGATCCTCCAATTTTTCAAGGAAAGCTAGAAATTCAGATTTTTTGTAGGAAATATTAAACTTGTAACATGTTCACAACTGTTCCTATTTTAAAAAGTTCAGTGTGGGCAAACAAAATATCCCTCCCTTCCACCAAAAACCAAAAACATATCTATAGAATATCACAGATAATAATCCTCTAAATAATCCTTCCTGAGATGGTGAGGTCCCAGCGGGGGCTGTGTCTAGGAACAGGTGAAGGTGTTGCTGTGCCTGGGGCTGATGAAGTAGGGGAAATGGGTGGGTGAGGGAAACTGCTAAATGCCCACATAATTCTGAGATATTTTAGCTTCGCTGATTCATGGTATAGTCATGTGCCACATAATGAAGTTTTGGTCAACATTCTTTTTTTTTTTTTTTTTTTTTTCTTGTTATACTTTAAGTTCTAGGGTACATGTGCATAACGTGCAGGTTTGTTACATATGTATACTTGTGCCATGTTGGTGTGCTGCACCCATCAACTCATCAGCACCCATCAATTTGTCATTTATATCAGGTATAACTCCCAATGCAATCCCTCCCTCCTCCCCCCACCATGATAGGCCCCAATGTGTGATGTTCCCCTTCCCGAGTCCAAGTGATGTCATTGTTCAGTTCCCACCTATGAGTGAGAACATGCGGTGTTTGGTTTTCTCTTCTTGTGATAGTTTGCTAAGAATGATGGTTTCCAGCTGCATGCATGTCCCTACAAAGGACGCAAACTCATCCTTTTTTATGGCTGCATAATATTCTATGGTGTATATGTGCCACATTTTCTTAATCCAGTCTGTCACAGATGGACATTTGGGTTGATTCCAAGACTTTGCTATTGTGAATAGTGCCGCAATAAACATACGTGTGCATGTGTCTTTATAGCAGCATGATTTATAATCCTTTGGGTATATACCCAGTAATGGGATGGCTGGGTCATATGGTACATCTAGTTCTAGATCCTTGAGGAATCGCCATACTGTTTTCCATAATGGTTGAACTAGTTTACAATCCCACCAACAGTGTAAAAGTGTTCCTATTTCTCCACATCCTCTCCAGCACCTGTTGTTTCCTAACTTTTTAATGATTGCCATTCTAACTGGTGTGAGATGGTATCTCATTGTGGTTTTGATTTGCATTTCTCTGATGGCCAGTGATGATGAGCATTTTTTCATGTGTCTGTTGGCTGTATGAATGTCTTCTTTTGAGAAATGTCTGTTCATATCCTTTGCCCACTTTTTGATGGGGTTGTTTGTTTTTTTCTTGTAAATTTGTTTGAGTTCTTTGTAGGTTCTGGATATTAGCCCTTTGTCAGATGAGTAGATTGCAAAAATTTTCTCCCATTCTGTAGGTTGCCTGTTCACTCTGATGGTAGTTTCTTTTGCTGTGCAGAAGCTCTTTAGTTTAATCATATCCCATTTGTCAATTTTAGCTTTTGCTGCCGTTGCTTTTGGTGTTTTAGACATGAAGTCCTTGCCCTTGCCTATGTCCTGAATGGTACCACCTAGGTTTTCTTCTAGGGTTTTTATGGTATTAGGTCTAACATTTAAGTCTCTAATCCATCTTGAATTAATTTTTGTATAAGGAGTAAGAGATTTTGTCACCACCAGGCCTGCCTTACAAGAGACCCTGAAGGAAGCCCTAAACATGGAAAGGAACAACCGGTACCAGCCTGGTCAACATTCTTATATGGCAGTGGTCCCATAAGATAATAATGGAGCTGAAAAATTCCTGTCACCTAGTGACACTGTAGCTCTGTATTTTAGAGTGTGCTCCTTGTACTTAATATAAAAGAGTGAATTGTAAAACAGCTTCAGGCAAGTCCTTCAGGAGGAATTTCAGAAGCAGGCATTGTTATCATAGGAGATGACAGCTGCATGCGTGTTACTGCCCTAAAGACCTTCCAGTGGGACAAGATATAGAGTGGAAGACAGTGATATTGATGATCCTGACCCTGTGTAGGCCTAGGCTGGTATGTGCATTTGTGTCTTAGTTTTTCACAAAATCTTAAAAATAAAAAAAGAAAATTTTAAAATAGGAAAAAGCTTGTAAAGAAAGAAAATATTTCTCTGCAGCTGTATACTGTGTTTGTGTTTTAAGCTAAGTGTTATAAGAGAGTGAAAAAGTTAAATAAATTTAAAAGTTTTAGAAGTAAAAAAGTTATAGTAAACTAAAATTCATTTATTACTAAATAAAGATATTTAAAAATAAATTTAGTGTTGCCTAAGTGTACAGTGTTTATAAAGTCTACAGTAGCAGCCAGTAATGCCCTAGGCGTTCACATTCACTCACCACTCAAGCACTGACTCACCAGAGCAGCTTCCAGTCCTGCAAGCTCCACTTATGGTTAAGTGCCCTATACAGGTGTGCCATTAAAAAGATTTTTATACCATATTTTTATTGTACCTTTTCTATGTTTTAATATTTTAGATTCACAAATACTTCCCATTGGGTTACAATCACCTACAACACAGTAACTACAAAACATGCTGCACAGGTTTATAGCCCAGGAGCAGTAGGCTTTACGATGTGACCCAGGTGTGTAGTACATTCTACCGTCTAGGTTTGGGAAGGACACCTGATGATTTGTGCACAATGACAGATTTGCCTAGTGATACCTGTCTTAGAACATATATCCCTGTCGTTAAGCGACACATAACTGTAATGTGTCTGCTTTATTAACAAAAGCTTAGATACCAGTAAGAATTAAGGGATCTGGGTTTCATTCTGGTTTTGTTATTAATTGTGAAGTTGGGTACTGCTACCCACGGTCTCACTGCATATCGAACTATGGCGATAGATTTTCTTTATACATTCTAGGAATGCTTTCATAATGACTTTTTGTTAATAATACTGCCTTTTGCATATTATTTTTGTTAGTATTTATGTCTCATCTTTCTATTTTAAGGTCATCTCTGTCATTTTAGTTTTTGATCTTTTACAGGTACTATGTAGCTGGGCTTTTGCTGTTGCTTTTGTGTCTTTATCTTTAATTGTTTCTTCATCCTTTATCTTTTGTTATTATCAATATGATGATATTTAATTTACTCATAATCATTACGACCACATACTTTTTTGAACCTTTTCCTGACATCAAACTTTATATTTTATCATATTTGTTTTTATTTATCTCCCTATCCTCTTGTGGTTTGGAAACTTAATATCCTATTTCTGATCTGGTACTGTTAACCTTCAAGTTTTAAAAATACATTAAAATTCATATTTTCTTTTCAACTTCAATAATTAGTTTCTAGAATTTCATATTTTAACAAATTGGATCTTTGGTGTACTTTTATTTCCCTTGTGTTTCATTTTCTTTCCTCCAGGATATATTGAAATCATCTGGAATTTTAGTTCTGGAATATTACACATTTTAATCTTAACCTTTAAAAACGGTATACTTCTTGTATGTTAGGAATCTCTCTCAACAAAAGTTAGCCAAAATTTTTAGCCACACCATTAACTGTGTGTTTGGACTCAACAAATCATTTATTTGTATAAGTCATTCCTTGAATTATTTTTCTGGAACTTTTTTGAAAAATTTTGCACCAAGAAATGGTGGAGTGTGGATAATTTTTGAGTGTTTGTGTATTCAAATATTTATTTTTTCCTCATTTGAATGTTAGCTTAGGAGATAACTAAATTCTGCATGCAAAATCCTTTCTTTATTGAAGCATGTAGGATTTTCCCCTTATTTTGGAGCTCACAATTTTATCAGATTATGTTTGTGTGTGTCTTTAAAAACATTTCAGTTCCTGCTTGGTACCTTGTAGGCTCTTTCTATCTGAAGGCTTAAATCTTCCTTCAGCCCGGAAGTTTACCTTCTATTATTTCTTCCTTTCTATCATCTCTTTTTTCTCCTTTTGGGATACCTGTAAATGGGGTAACAAGAAATCCAGGGGTGAGCAGCTCACGTTTTTCTGTCCTCGGGTTCTGCATTCCTTTGTGGATTTTGGCTTTAGGTTTGCAAGATTGCCGCTGCATCTCATCTGTAGGCAGTGTGTCCGTCTTCCAGGCAGACAGGAGGAGGGAAGGATAAAGAGCAAAGAGACTCTCCTCTGAGGCTTTGCTTTTTCACTGGGGATGGAATGGTGTCCCCAGGACTTCTACCTGCATCTCACCGGCCAAGCTGTACACGTAGCCATTTGTTCAGTATGTTGCTGCAAGTGAGAAGGGGGATTCAGGTATATGACTTTCTCTTTTTTTGTAGTAGAGGTAGAAATGGGGATCATGTCAGTCAGTAGACAGTGTCTGCCACAGATGGCTATAGGACCTCTTGGATCTCTCTTCCAGGTCTTATAACATCTTTCTCATAATGTTAACCTTTTTTGCCATTTTGTATGTATGAGCTCATTATACAGTTTTCTAAGTTGGGTTTCAACCATGTCTATTCTGCTACTTAGCCACGCAGCTCTCTTTTGAGATTTTTAAAGACAATTGTTTTTAGACCCAGCGTGGTGATTCACGCATGTAATCTCAGCACTTTGGGAGGCCAAAGCGGGACGATCACTTGGGGCTAGGAGTTTGAGATGACCCTGGCCAATATGGCGAAACCCCATCTCTACTAAAAATACAATAATTAGCCAGGTGTGGTGGCTCACGCCTGTAATCCCAGCTACTTAGGAGGCTGAGGCAGGAGAATCGCTTGAACCTGGGAGGTGGAAGTTGCAGTGAGCCAAGATTGTGCCACCACACTCCAGCCTGGGCGACAGAGCAAGACTCCATCTCAAAAAAAAAAAAAAAAAAAAATATATATATATATATTTACACTAATATTTACTGAGCGTTCTTTCTGCAAGTCCTCTCATCTGATGTGGGAGGTGAACATACGGAAATTCTAGAGTCAGATGGATGGTGGCAAATGTTAGAATAGAAATTCAGAGGAAGAAGCAGTGCAGCAGGAAAAGTTTAGGAAAACTTTGAAGAAGGAACCTATTTACTATATTCTCAAATCATACCAAACTTCTTGCTGTTCCTCAAATTCTCTGTGTTCTTTTAAATGTCTGTGTTTTCAAATGTGCCCTTTCCTTTATGAAGTGCCCCACAATCTCATCTTTGACAAATAAATGCACAACTTAAAGAAAGTGACTAAAATGATAATTATGTTTTAATTCCCCCTGAACTCTTGTTCTTTGGTTGTTCTTTTTAGTGGCATGCATAATTTTTTTTTTTTTTTTGAGATGGAGTTTCACTCTTGTCGCCCAGGCTGGAGTGCAATGGCACGATTTTGGCTCACTGCAAGCTCTGCCTCGCAGGTTCAAGTGATTCTCCTGCCTCAGCCTCCCAAGTAGCTGGGATTACAGGTGCCTGCCACTGCACCGTACTAATTTTGTATTTTTAGTAGAGACAGGGTTTCACCATGTTGGCCAGGCTGGTCTTGAACTCCTGACCTCAGGTGATCCACCCACCTTGGCCTCCCAAAGTGCTGGGATTATAAGCGCGAGGCACCGTGCCCAGCCGTCATGCGTAATTTTATGGATGTAACCTTCTCTTGAATCTCTCTAGGACAGGGGACTGGTACCTGTTGGTCTCATGGCCTGTTAGGAACTGGGCTGCACAGCAGGAGGGGATGAGCGGTATGCTAGCGAGCATTACCACCTGAGCTGAGCCCCCGTCACATCAGCTGCAGCATTAGATTCTCACAGGAGCACGAACCCTATTGTGAACTGCACATGGGAGGGATCTAGGATGTCTGCTCTTTTTGAGAATCTAATGCCTGATGATCTGAGGTGGAACAGTTTCATCCTGAAACCATCCTTTCTAACCCCGTGCCCCCCAGTCCATGGAATAATTGTCTTCCAAGAAACCTGTGCCTGGTGCCAAAAATGTTGGGTACTATTGCTCTAGGATACTTATTTAGAATTTAAAAAATATTTTCATTTATGTTGGGAACTTACACTTGCAATGAGTGGCACCCCCTAAGCTAGATGTCTCTACTACCACCCTCACCAGTGAAATGGGTTTGGATCACTCACATCTAGTAGTACTGAGGTCTCTCAGTACTCACATCTCAGGTCACTCACATCTAGTAGTACTGAGTCGAGGAGTCTGGTGGTGTAGACCCTTAGTTACCTGCATGAACCCTGGCTGTAAAGGATGCTGGTGAAGAGCGTTTTCTGTTCTATCTTGGAAAGGTAAGATTCCTAAAAGCTAGAAGTTCCCCACACATAGCAAGGGTGTGTAGAGGCGCTAGACGGATAGAAAAAAAGGATGCCATTTGCTGCCTCTTACATACATTATTTCTGTAATGGTGTAGTGCATGAAACATTTACATTTCTGTGGAATTTAATCTGACATGCTCTTTCAACTTCAGTGTCATTTGAAAATAATCCCATTCAGACAAGAATTTAAAATCTGTTAGCCACTATTCCATCATCGATTTCTTAGTTTTACTTTTCTGTGATTCTTTGTTATTTATCATTTAGGCTCTATGGTATTAACATCACCTTTACTTAGGAAAAATTACTAGAGTTTGTGAGTGAGTAGGTAATATATTTTAAAAATTATGCATAACTTTCTTTTTTTTTTAAGCTGTCCATGTTTATTTTCAATGGAGAGCAATGGAATTTAAATCAGAACCTGGAATTCTGTCAGTTTATTAGAGTTGTATGGCTTTAGCTACCTGAACCTCACTGAGGCTCAATTTCTTTATACCAACTTACAAGTGTATTTAAAAACATTTATGACTATATCGTAATCCTTATATTGATATACTACAGTCTACCCACTTTCTCCCTATTTTTAGATGTTTTATTATAAATAGCATAGCAATAAATTTTTTATCAGTCATTGTTCTGGGTTGCAAGTAACAAAGATGGACTTTGGCTAAAGCAACACAAAATGAATTTATTGGGAGTCGTGAGTAGTCCATAGACTCAATGGGAAGCTTGGGGAACCAGGTTTGTACACCAGGCAGATGTCCAGGCAGCCCTGAACATGGCTTTAGGAACAGCCTAGTTAGGGGCTGGCTGCCCTGGCTCCACAGCCACCAGATGTTTGTTCTCCAAGAGATGCTCATTGCTGCTACCATCACTGTCTCCATTAGTCATTTCCCTGCACCTTTGCTTCTGTCCCTCAAGGTTCGGGGTGTTTGCTTTTGATTAGCCGAATCTAGGTCATTTGTTTGTCTTCTTGATGTCAGAGAGTGAGGGGGAGTGTCTTGTCGTGATCCTTCCCTGCCAACTCACACACTGTTTGGTTTCACTGAAACAGGGACTGTGAATGCCAGGGTCAAGAGGATAAAATTATAAAAGTCTTGGTGCATAAAGTTTTTACCTGTAATGCCTCTGATTATCACCTAGGGCTTAATTCCTGGTGTTAGCATCTTGAAATCAAAATGTATGAAATAAGTTTCTTTGCCCTCTACTTACCACGTTACTCCAAATATTCTTCATGATTCTTCTGTGTTCTTTTTGCACTAATGCTTCCGTTTATGACCTTATCCATTCTCACAGCCCCCAGGGTTTGAACCACTGTAGATATGTGGGTAAGTCAAGTGTATTTATTTCAATCCCAAGTCTCTATCTTGAATTTCACATAAATGTATTTAACTGCCTAACATAATCTGTGGATATCCTAGGGGGATGTCTGCCAGTTTCAAAAGGTCCCAAACAATTCATTAGCTTTCTCTTCAAACGTACTGCATCTATATAATCCCTAGTTTGGATAACGTGACCACCATCACACCATCACCTACTTCACAAAATCAGGAACTTCTTGTTTTTTTTTTTTTTGATAAGGCCATAACAAAGTTTATTATTTTTTAAGTGGTTTATTTTAAACAAATAAAATACTTTTATTTTAGCTTCAGGGGTACACTTGCAGGTTTGTTCTGCAGATACATTGGATGTCACAGGACTCTGGTGTACAGATTATTTCATCATCCTGGTAATAAGAATAGTACCCAATAGGTAGGTTTTTGATCCGCTCCCTCCTACCACCCCCTGCCCTCAATAGGCCTCAGTATCTGTTGTTCCCTTCTTTGTGTCCATGTGTACTTAATGTTTGGCTCCCACTTAGAAGTGAGAAAGTGCAGTATTTGAATTTTCATTCCTGTGTTATTTTGTTTAGGATTATGGCCTTCAGTTGCATCTGTGTTGCTGCAAAGGACGTTATCTCATTCTTTTTTATGGCTGCATAATATTCCATGGTGTGTATGTCCCAAATTTTCTTTATCTAGTCTATTGAAAGGCATTTAGGTTGATTTTTGTGAATAGTGCTGCGATGAACATATGCATGCATGTGCCTTCCCCCCCAACCCCTTGGGACACAGTCTTACTCTGTCACCCAGGTTGGAGTGCAGTGATGTTGTCATGGCTCACTGCAGCTTTGACCTCCCAGGCTCAAGTGATCCTCCCGCCTCAGCCTTCTGAGTATCTGGGACTACAGGTGCATATCACCACATCTGGCTAATTTTTACACTTTTTTTGTAAAGACGAGGTTTTGTCATGTTGCTCAGGCTGGTATTGAACTCCTGGGCTCAAGCCATACACCTACCTTGGCCTCCCAAAGTGCTGGAATTATAGGCATGAGCCACTGCACCCGGCCTGCATGCATGTGTCTTTATGGTAGAATGATTTATATTCCTTTGGGTATATACCCATTAATGAGATTGCTGAGTTGAATGGTACTTGTGTTTTAAGTTCTTTGAGAACTTGCCACACTGCTTTCCACAATAGCTGAACTAATTTACATTCCTACCAGCAGCGTATAGGTGTTGTTCTCTGCAGCTTTGACAGTATCTGTCATTTTTTTTGACTTTTTAGTAATGGTCTTTCTGACTGGTGTGAGATGGTATCTCATTGTGGTTTGATTTGCATTTTTCAAATGATTAGTGATGTTGAGCGTTTTTTTCATATGCTTGTTGGCTATGTATGTGTCTTCTTTAGAAAATTGTCTATTTGTGTCTTTTGCTTACTTTTTAATGGGGTTATTTGTTCGTTGCCTATTAATTTGCTTAAGTTCCTTATAGATTCTGGATATTAGACCTTTGTTGAATGCATAGTTTGCAAATATTTTTTCCCATTCTGTAATTGTGTTTACTCTATTGATAGTTTCTTTTGCTGTGTAGAAGCTCTTTAATGAGGTCCTGTTTGTCAACTTTTGTTTTTGTTGCAATTGCTTTTGGCATCTTCATTATGAAATCCTTGACAGGGATTATGTCCACAATGGTATTTCCTAGGTTATCTTCCAAGGGTTTTATAGATTCAGGTTTTACTTAATTTTTGTATATGGTGTAAGGAAGAATTCTGGTTTCAATATTCTGCATATGGCTAGCCAGTTATGCCAGCAGCATTTATTGAACAGGGAGTCCTTTTCCCCATTGTTTGTTTTTGTCAACTTTGTTGAAGATCAGATGGTTGTATGTAGTGGGCTTTATTTCTGGGCTTTCTCTTCTGTTCCACTGGTCTATGTGTCTGTTTTTGTACTAGTACTATGCTGTCTTGGTGACTGTTGCCTTGTAATATAGTTTGAAGTCAGGTAACGTGATGCGTCCTTTGTTCTTTTTGCTTAGGATTGGCTTGGCTATCCAGGCTCTTCTTTGGTTTCATATGAATTTTAAAATAGCTTTTTCTAATTTCGTTAAAAAGATCATTGGTAGTTTTAAAAATAGCGTTGAATCTGTAAATTGCTTTGGGCAGTATGACCATTTTAGCAATACTGATTCTTCCTATCCATGAGCATGGAATATTTTTCCACTTGTTTGTGTCATCCCTGGTTTCTTTGAGCAGTGCTTTTTAATTCTCATTGTAGAGGTCTTTCACCTCCCTGGTTAGCTGTATTCCTAGGTATTTTGTTCTTTTTATGGCTCTTGTGAATGGAATTGCGTTCTTGATTTGGCTCTCAGCTTGGATATTGTTGGTATATAGAAATGTTGTTGATTTTTGTACATTGGTTTTGTATTCGGAAACCTTGCTGAAGTTGTTTGTCAAATATAGGAGCTTTTGGTCAGAGACTGTGGGTTTTTAGGTATAGAATCATGTCGTCTGCAGACAGAGATAGTTGAACTTCTTCTCTTCCTATTTGAATGCCTTTTATTTTTTTCTCTTTCTTGATTACTCTGATTAGGACTTCCAGTATTATGTTGAATAGGAGTGGTGAGGGTGGGCATCCGTGTCTTGAGGAACTTGTTCTTTATCCTTGATCTGTATGTCTCCCTGTACTCTTCCACAAAATTACCTCCAGGTGCTGTAAATTCTGCTTCCTATGTATCTCTGGATTCTGTTCTGTGTTCCCAGAAAACATTCCTTAGTTCAGTCATTCAGCACTTTTGTTCTAGATTATAACTATTGCTTCTTAACTGGGCTTTTTGCCTCCACTCTTGCTCTCAGTAGTTCCAGTTTTAAAATATAGGCCTGATCATGGTGTTTCCTTGATTAAGGTCCTGTTTTCTCCAGCCCTTTCCTGCCCACAGAGGTCAGTTGATCCTCTCTGGTTCCCATGGTGCCCAGGGCTTACCAGCACTCTTCACACCTTGTTAAAATTGTTGCTGCCAAGAAATTGAGAACTCCTCGAGGGCAGAACCTTGTGATATTCATATCGAATCACCAGTGCCTAGCATAGTATATATGTTCAGTAGGTGTTTGGTATGAGATTTTTTAATGAATGTAATGAATGGGTTTTATGAGTTAATATGGAACAAATATTAATTGAATGAAAGATGATCAGTTAAGTTTGTGAAACCCAAGCAACTGATTTTATAGACCCTGTGTTACTTTCAAGGAACAGAGTTTGAAAATACCATGTCCCATTAGAGGGTAAACCTGCTTTCTTCCTGCTTAACATGCCACAAAACATTTTTTAAATGTAGATAAATGAGAATGTCATGAGAACCAGACTGTGAAACTAAGAGATTTGTTCCACAGGGGAAACCCCCATCAAAATATTAGGAGATACTTTATGCAGGCTGGCAGATAACAAAACCAGAAACTATTTCATATTATTCTTTTACTAACCCAATGTTAATTCTGTTTGTGTGTGTGTGTTTGTGCGTGTGTGTGTGTGTGTGTGTGTTTGTGTGAAGTCCTGGGCATTGTTGTAGCCACCTGAAAGGTATATTTTGGCAAAAATATAGCCCGGGAATGACCTGGTGACCCTTGTTTCCTCTTAGGGTGATCAGTCTGGCTGGGTGGTCCCAGTAAAAGGATACGCACTGGCAGTCACCCAGCATCAGCAGCTTGCTGAAATTGATATAAAACTCCAGGAACTCTCTGCAGCCTTCCCAACAATTTCCAGCTTTTCTCCAAGACTTGAAAATCAGAATAATCAGGTATTTGAAGAACCCGTAGACTGTTCAAGTTAATGTGTGCTAAAGCTAGTTCACATAATTTTACAATCTGGTTGTTAACCAGTTGCTTTTTCCAGTGATCACAGTTTCCTAACAGTGTGTATATTCCTTTGATTACTTCCACTTTCTACTCACTTTTCTTTCATTTGGGTAATTTTCTGGGATGGGGTCACTGAGGAAATATTTATTTTAATATTATTGTATCTGTATGATTTAAGCTAAATCTCGATCATGATCAAGAGCGAGGGGAGGGAAGAAAGCTGATATGGCACTCATGAGTCCTTTGAGAGTCTTATTTTTCTTTGTTCCTCTGGCACTAGGTGTTAGCAGTGGCAGCCATTGGCCCTTTACTCCGCCACATTCTTTTCGCTCCTTTAATTTAACATCAAGCAGTGAAGCTCATTATGTTGACTTCTCTCCTATGAGAGTTTTGAAATGAATTGTTTCTTCTCTCAGTAGTTCCCTCAAATATTCTTTTACAAAGCAGATGGTGGCTCACGCCTGTAATCCCAGCACTTTGGGAGGCCAAGGTGGGTGGATCACTTGAGGTCAGGAGTTCAAGACCAGCCTGGCCAACAGGCAACATGATGAAATCCCATCTCTACTAAAAATACAAAAATTAGCTGAGTGTGGTGGTGCATGCCTGTAATCTCAGCTACTCGAGAGACTGAGACAGGGGAATCACTTGAACCTAGGAGGCGGGAGGTTGCAGTGAGTTGAGATCATGCCACTGTGCTCCAGCCTGGGCAACACAACAAGATTCCCTGTCAAAAAAAAAAAAAAAATCTGGCAGAAGGTGTGGCATATCAGAAAAGTAAATTTCTCCCCCACCCCTATATTTTAGTACTTCATGGCATCTGGTTTGGTTCGGGTGGTAGACTGAGAAGAAAATTTCTGATTGCGTAAGAGATTAATAACCCTGTAGCAGCTTTGTAAAAGTTTTCACCAGATCATTTTCTCTACAGTCGTAGATGGCTGTGATCTTCGTGGAACATCCAAAGATTTAAATATCAGTAGCCTATAGGTAATCCTTCTGATTTATAGTAAGCACCTTCTCTAAGCTGTGAGTTGAAGGTTAGGGATCTAGCTTCATGCCAGTTGAAGCAACCTGAGGGGAAAGGAGCAGTATGAAGGTGTTCCAAGGAAAACAGTTTTGTAACTGGTTGTATTTCTAAAGGACAGAACAGCTGCTTCTGATCCTTTAAACCACAGTAGTAATGCTGTTATTCCCACTATCGATTTGAAATTCTGCAGTGGGATGAAAATTCTTGGAAAACAGAGATAATTGGAATCTTTGTCCTCACTCGAATGTATCCCAGGACTTTGTATTTTATTTTATTTTATTTTATTTTAAGATGGAGTCTTGCTCTATCACCAGGCTGGAGTGCAGTGGCGCAATCTCAGCTCACTGCAACCTCCACGTCCTGGGTTCAAGCCATTCTCCTGCCTCAGCCTCCCGAGTTGCTGGGACTACAGGCACCCGCCACCACGCCCGGCTAATTTTTGTATTTTTAGTAGAGATGGGATTTCACCGTGTTGGTCAGGATGGTCTCTGTCTCCTGACCTCGTGATCCACCCACCTTGGCCTCCCAAAGTGCTGGGATTACAGGCGTGAGCCACCGTGCCTGGCCATATCTCAGGACTTTGACATGAGTTAGGCTAGTTTATTTACGTTACTGAATTCTGTTTTTCAAAAAGGAGGAACCCTACATAGAATAATAAAATGTTTCAGAGATACTCTTTGTTCTTTTCATGTTTCAGTTTATTTTTGTTTTTGCTAGATTTCAAGGGTAGCTGAAATCTCAGAGCGGAACTATGATCTTAAATATAGAAAATGTCTTTTTCATGACTGTCAAATGAAGTGAAGTCTGTGAAGTCCAAGGCACTGATAGAGCCATCCAAAAGGTGCATTTTTGGCAAAAATATAGCATGGGAATGACCTGGTGACCCTTGTTTCCTCCTCTTCTTGAAAGAGACAGAGAATTCAGAGATTTGTTGGGCCATTAGGATTTCAAATAAAAAGCATGAATATGGTCCCATTTTCTCATCATCAACAAAATCACATTTTCAGAGTTCACTTTTATGGTTCAGATAAGATATTTTAAATGTAATGAAAGGGAAAACCAGTACATTACATTTTTGTTACATACTGAGATTATGTGTTTTTATGTGAAACAACATATATTTGGAAAGAAAAGGGAAAACAACATTTTGGGACTCCCACTGGATGTAGAAACAAAAATGTACTGTAGTTGTTAAAAAGAAATAATTTATGCTTTTTGCATGTAAAAGAAAAAAGAATATCTTTTGAGCTTTTGTTCAATTTCCCTTTGGCATTTCTTCATTTCTAATTAAAACCAGCATTGCACATTGAATTTTCAAAGCAAAAATGCTAACATGGCAAAGTATTTTAGGGATATTATTTTTGGATTGAACTACTTTTTGTATAAATACACTGTATCTTGAATAAACCCTGTGTATCTGTGTAGTTGATGAATGAGTTCCAATCAATTGCTAATCCACAAATATTCATAGTTCATATTCACTTTAACTCTTCTGCAAACCATTAACTCACCAGTAATTTTTCTATGTTCTTCTTAAGAATTTCTTTTAAGTGGAATATAAATTGCTGGTTTTGAACAATTGATTCAACACATACTGAGTGCTCCTGGATATAAGGAATGGTAGAGAACTTAAAGGTGAATCAGGCAAATAAAATACTTTGGAATCAGAAAGTCTCACTTCAGCCTGGACACAGTGGCTCACGCCTGTAATCCCAGCACTTTGGGAGGCCAAGGTGGGCGAATCACGAGGTCAGGAGATCGAGACCATCCTGGCTAACACGGTTAAACCCCGTCTCTACTAAAAATACAACAAAATTAGCCAGGTGTGGTGGCGGGCGCTTATAGTTCCAGGTACTTGGGAGGCTGAGGGAGAGAATGGCATGAAGCTGGGAGGCAGAGCTTGCAGTGAGCCAAGATTGCGCCACTGTGCTCCAGCCTGAGCGACAGAGCAAGACTCCGTCCCAAAAAAAAAAAAAAAAAAAGGTGGAAATTATCTGCACATGTATACATATGTAACAAACCTGCATGTTGTGCACTTGTACCCTAGAACTTAAAGTATAATTAAAAAAAAAAAAGTCTCACCTCAAATTTGGCTGTAACATTTACTAGTTCTGTGGACTTGGGCACCAATTAGAAGCTCTCTAAACATCGTTTTCCTTATTTATAAAATAATAGTAATATTCTTTAGGGTTCTTGTAAAGAGTAGCTGAGTTAATATACATAAAGTGTTTAGCACAGTGACACGGAACTCAGCGAATTATATTATTATAAGTGACATAAAGAGTGTATTTCCTTATGGGAGGTATTGAGTAAATGTAGAAAACTGTGGACAAGACAGCACAGGCAAGTGCCATAGGAAGCTTTTTTTTCTTCAAGAGACAAGGTCTCGCTCTGTCACCAAGACTGGAAGTACAGTGGTGCAATCATGGCTTGCTGCAGCCTTCTCCTCCCGGACCCAAGTGTTCCTCCAACCTCACCCTCCCCAGAAGCTGGAACTACAGGTGCACGCCATCACACCAGCTGTTTTTTTAAATTTTTTGTAGAGATGTGGTCTCACAGGCTGGTCTTGAACTCCTGGCCTCAAGAGATTCACCTGCCTCAGCCTCCCAAAATGCTGGGATTACAGGCACGAGCCACCGTGCCCAGGCTCATAGAAGGCTATAAGTAAAGTGCTGTGGTGGTTCAGAGGAGAGGGAGAGAGCACATCCGAGGAATATCCAGAAAGTCTATTTCCATAAGTGAGTGGTAGGAGGAGGAAGAGGAACTAGGGAGGGAGGCAGAGGGATCAGAGACACAGAAGACCACCATTGTGTATCACGAGGCTGAAAGCTGGTGGCCTACAGCAGCGGTCCCCAACTGTTTTGGCATCAGGGACTGGTTTCATGGAAGACAATTCTTCCACAGACCCATGGAGAGGGATGGGTTCGGGGTGATTCAAACATGTTACATTTATTGTGTACTTTATTTCTATTATTATTACATTGTAATATATAACAAAATAATTATACAACTTACCATAATGTAGACTCAGTGGGAGCTCTGCGCTTGTTTTCCTGCAATTAGACGGTTCCATCCACGGGTGATGGGAGACAGTGACAGATCATCAGGTATTAGATTCTCATAAGGAGTGTGCAGCCTAGATTCCTTGCATGTGCAGTTCATGACAGGGTTCACACTACTGTGAGAATCTGATGCTGCTGCTGATCTAACAGGAGGCAGAGCTCAGGTGGTGAGGCGAGTGAGGGGAGTGGCTGCAAATACAGATGAAGCTTTACTTGTGCCTGCCACTCACCTCCTGCTCTGGGGCCCTATTTCTAACAAGCCACCTACCAGAGCTGTGCATGGCCTGGGAGTCAGGAACCCCTGACCTACAGGACAAATTAAGCTCTCAGATGGGTCTCCTTTTGCTTACAAAGTGTTTAAAGATTTTTCTTAGCCAACATTTAAAAAATTAGGTGAATTCGTATAAATATCCAGATTTCTAGTTCTCTCTTGAAAAATTCAAATTAGAAAATATGTCAGCATTAGACCTAAATTCTTGCTTGGCAATTACTGGATTGAGCTGAATAGCAACTGCTCTTTCTGTGGGGCACAGATTCTCCAGTTTGCTGCAGTATCCACCACTCTATATTGTATGGCAGGCCCTGAGGCCCACTTCACGCATTTATGTTGCTTGTCCAGCCTTTGCAGAGATCATCAGTACATTTTTGAATGCCTACTTATTTCATAGGAGACACTGTAGTGGCTGATGTAGTGTCCAGACTAGTATGAAGCTTGATCTCTGACCTCAACGTAGCTTGTAGGAAACCAGAGGATGTGATGTAAGCATAGAACAAGTTGTGGAGTGACTGTGATGTGAGCATAGAACAAGTTGTGGAGTGACTGTGATGTGAGCATAGAACAAGTTGTGGAGTGACTGTGCGGTGAAACAGGAACCACCAGCAGAAGGGCACTGATCGGATGAAAAGTACGGAAAGTGTATGCTGCGGGAGCACAGGGAAAGGAAAGGTTATTTGATGAAGGCATGATGTTTTAAAAATTCCATTGAAGATTTATCTTTGTTGGTCAAGAAAACAGTTTTCTGAACAAGCTGAAACATAGACTTTCTGACTTATCTGTGTATGGTAACTATAAGGTAGTAAGTTGGTATGCACATAGATTTAAGATGATAATGTGGTTGGGTCAATGTGGTTGAGTCAGAATAGTTTGAGGAACTCTAGGAATGTGGCTCAGAGATGAAGGAGGTGTTGGTCTTTGTGAAAAGGGCAGATAAGAAGTCTTCTTCTCTTTATGGGCTCGCTGATTGTGACCTCGTTCTCATATAGATGCTCTGGCCCAGCACTTAACTTTATGGCAATGTTTTAAAAGCAGCATTTGGCTTTTACATATCTGATTTCCTTAGCATAAAACAAAGCATGTGGTTATAGCATATTACTGCGCTTTCTGTAATGTGAATAATATGTGGTTGCAGTTTTTACATCTGCTTTTTATTTTCATTTTGTCTTAGCACGAGAACTAATTGAAGCAATTTTTTCTCAAGATCTGTGGTTTAACTGTGCATACTTTTCTGTATCCATCTCCTAACCCTCAACAAATCAGTTCGTTCTTTCCACGTATTGTAAATCCCACCATAAAACTGAGTGATGTTCTATAATTTAGTTACCATACTTCTTATTTGTAGATGTATTAGATTCCAGTTCTCTCCAGAAATATCTAAAATATAGGAGTTATATAAGCATTCAGTTTCTTAAATCCTTAGCAACTGGATTCAATAATAAATTCTATTCCGTTTGGCTCTTATATACAAGTACAGTTTATTCATCTCTCATGACATCAGTTTTACTAAATCTAGAATTCCAGTTCACCGTTAGATTTTTTTTTTCTGATTGGGGAGGGCCTCAGAAATGGCTCTCCTTGACAGGCGGCATCACTGTGTTCTTAAACTAACTAGTTTAATTGAATATAAAGGTCCTCCTTCGTTTGATTTATTCTCTTATTCTTAAACTATTGATTCAGTTGTACACAATTTGGTAAGCTCAAGAAAAAATTAGCAATCATTTGATTGAGGAAAATTGTAGTTTATATTGATCTCCTTTCTTGCCAAGATCATGTTATTATTGCTGACAGCAACAATTAATTTTTTTTTGGTTTCTTCCTGTCTCAATATTAGCTGAAATTGAGGAAATACAGACCATTGTTTGACATGTAATTCTGAAAGATGTTTTATTATTGGGTCCAGGGATTTGTATAGTTCCAGTAATGGCCATGGACTCCACTTGACCCCAGATGTACTTAAAGTGTTGGTTGAGGGCAGGAATTTAGGATTTTTTAAATGTATGCTAGTTACAGGCACAGAAATCTTATTGACCATCTGTTCGTTTCCAAAACCCATAGAAGCCACAGGAGCATGGATTTATGGGTTTGAGGAACAAATAAGAAGTTACTTCAGAGCTCTTTACCTCCAGTGCCAATCTGTTAGATCTCCAGTTAAATCTGGGAAACTACCCTTGCCACCTCCATTTTACAGATTACTGTGAAGTTTATATTTCTTTGCTTCCCTCTGTTAAGCTTCTGATGTAGTCAAGGTTTCCTTCATTTTTTGGCATTAATCCAAGGTGATAAAAACAATCTGCCTGAAATATCTTGTTCTCTACTTTTGGTACTGCCAGGCACATGATCCATCTGATGACAGGAAATAGCAGGAACCTATGGAAATGTATAGCATTAGCTTGAAAACATAGGACAAACTGGCTTTATTTAGGCAGGTTTGTATTTTCCCAATCCTTAACGCATGCCTTATTTGCATATCAAATAACTTATGAAGCTGTGGGTAATTTCCTCTGTTTTTGACTTTTGAAAATGAGTTTATTTTGCTTCAAAGATCCCTTTTGGCCTACTCAACACCACAGATACTTTTTCTAAGGATAAACTCAGAATCTCTTGGCAACCAATTAGTCAAATCAACAAGTATCTATTGATCTTGGCCTCAGGGACAGTTCTCTTCTTGTGGCATATCGAGGAGAGCTTTTATTGAATTCTCCATAAAAGCATTCCTGTATGACTCAGAAACACAGAAATGATATGCCGGTCAGAGAATCTGATTAAACATTTCTACTATGAGAAATCAAGATATTTCCTGATGATTATGAGGACAGACAGTACTGGTTGGCACTTTGTTGTGAGAAAAGGATCTTTCCTGGCACCACAGAGCTTTTTGAGTTTGCAGCTGGGCAATTTTTGTCAGCATCAGTGGCTACCTTTCCTTGTCCTCCCTTGGCCTCTGCTTTCATCATACAGTATTTCCCAAATATTTGAACTATATGGTTATGCTATTGGAGGCCATGACTGAAGAAAGCTGTTGTATATCCTTTGGGTCTAATTGTAGAGAATTACACACTCATAAGCTATTAGAAGGGGAAATAACTTTCTCAGAAGTAATTGAGACCTAGAAAGAGGAGGTGACTTCCTCAAAAGTACACAGCTGATTGTTCCAGCAGAACTGAAGCTAGAATCCAACCTTCGGGTCTATACCTCTTAGGTATGGAGAGTCACATTGTCAGAACAGAACAAAAATGGCCTTGGTAGAAAAATTTGTTAAAAATAAAAAATCAGTGGCTCACATCTGTAATCCCAGCACTTTGAGAGGCTGAGGCAGGAGGATCCCTTGAGCCCAGGAGTTCAAAATCAGCTTGGGCAACATAGTGAAATCCATTCCTTCTTCATACACAAAAAATCAGCAAGGTGGTGTGCGCCTGTAGTCCCAGCCACTTGAGAGGCTGAGGTGGGAGGATCGCTTGAGCCTGGGAGGATGAGGCTGCAGTGAGATGTGACTGCGCCACTGCACTCCAGCCTGGGCGGCAGAATAAGACCATGTCTCAAAAAAAAAAAATCAAACAAAAAAGGTCTGTCTGCTTATGAAATTGATACATGTTTATTGTAGGAAATTCAGGAACTACAAAAATAAGAAAAATAAGATTAAACAATCAGGATTTTTACCAAGTTAATTATTGTTAAATTTCCTTCCAGTCTATTTCTCTCTACACACACACACACTTACACACACACTCTATATATCAGTTAGAGTTTTTGACAAGAAACAGAAGGAATACCTAGCTTGTATTTTGAAGAGAATTATATGAAGGGACTATTTATATAGCTTTAAAGGAGCTAACAGTGGATGTTGGGACACCAAGAGACTAGCCACAGTGGACAGGGGGAAGAAAAAGTGTGTGGGAGCTCAGCAAGAGCTGGAGCTGTGGGAGAAGAACTGGCCATCTGAAGTTGTAATAATAGAGGACATGAGCAAAGGGTTAGCCAACCCCAGCCCCCTCAGCATGAGCATTTGAGCTGTAGTTAGTTTCCTAACTCTGTTTCCTTGGCAATCTGAGAAAAGTTGGAATGCCGAATATGTTAGGAGGCAACTTTGCTTATGCTTAAAATGATCCCTGGATTGGGAGAATTATAAAGACCTGATGGAGAAGCCATATTTTGGGCATCTCTGACTGCAGTGATTCTTGTGGCTGGGCACATTTCTTGCTGAGTCCCTGGACTCAGTGTGCCTGTGGGGGCATTTCAAGACATAATGGCTCCTGTAGGATAGGAGGATTTTAAGACAGGCAGCTTATAGCTGTTTTGCTCTTTATACCTATATTGTTTTGGCATGGACTGTAGCAAACACTCCCATTGAAAAGGGATACCTGATACTGCCCTGCTGTGTTTCCTGTTTTATATCCTTCTGAGTAGAGTGGCTCTAAGTGTGTTGTCTGTTAGTCTTTGAGCATGAATATGCAGTTGAATCTAAGAAAACTCAGCACATCTCAGGGATACATCACTGCCCAAACTGTGATGCAAAAGTATGGGGGGAAGGGGAAAAATACCCCAAGCTCTCTCTCCTTCTGTCCTCTACTGTCCTAGAACTCCTCCCCTTACTTTGAGTAAACCTAACCAGAAGATGGAGCTCCAGGAGAAACGCCCTGATGGTCCCAGCTGTGGCAGGTACTCACCATAGTTTATCATACTTCTATTGATGGACACCTGGGCTGTTTTCAGTTTTTAGCTGCCATGAACATTTGTGTACAAGGCTATAGTTACATATATTAATTTCTCTTTGATAAATTCATAGGATTGAATTTTTGGGTCACAGGATCGACAAACATTTAACTTTTTATGAAATGGCCTGTTTTGGCATGGTGGCTCACACCTGTAATCCCAGCAGTTTGGGAGGCCAAGGCGGGTGGATCACAAGGTCAAGAGATCGAGACCATCCTGGCCAACATGGTGAAACCCTGTCTCTACTAAAAATACAAAACTTAGCTAGGCATGGTGGCGCATGCTTGTAATCTCAGTTACTCAGAAGGCTGAGGAAGGAGAATCTCTTGAACCCAGGAGGCAGAGGTTGCAGTGAGCCAGGATTGCACCAGTACACTCCAGCCTGGCAACACAGAGAGACTCCATCTCAAAAAAAAAAAAAAGAAATGGCCTGTTTTTCAAAGTGGTTGTACCATTGTATAGTCCTGCAAACAATGTAAGAGAATCCCTCTTGTTTCACACATTTCCAGCATTTGGTGTTCAGTTTTTCATCTGGGCCATGCTAGTGGCTATATAGTAGTGTCTCGTTGTGGTTTAATTGAATTTCCCCAATGACTAACGATGGGAGGAGGTTTTCATGTTCTTATTTGTCATGCACACAGCTTTTATGAAGTATCTGTGCAAGTCTTTATAGAATTTGATTGTCATTTGATTGTTATTGTCTATTTGATTATTTTTATTATCGAGTTGTAGGAGTTCCTTATATGTTCTGGATACAAGTCCTCTGTCAGATATGTGTGTTATGATCATTGTCAGTCAGTGGTTTGTTCATTTTCTCAATGGTGGCTTTGATTAAGCAACATTTAAAAATGTTGTTAAGTCCAACTTATAATTTTTTTCTTTTTGTGCCTTCTCTTTGCTTGCCCCAAGATTTAGAAAAAATCATAGTTGTAGATTATTAAAATAATTTCAATTTAAAAATGAAATCCAGGGTGCTTTTCAGATTACCATGTGTCCTACTTCATAGCAGGTGTGTCTTCATAAAAGTTTATAAAATGCTGACTGCTTAGCATTGCAAAGAGACCTTGATACCATTTTTTCCAAACTCCTCCCTAACATTAGATTTCCTTTAAAAAATATTTCTGATAATAATTCAGCCTCTAGATGTGTATTCGACTGTTCTCTCACTGCTATAAAGAAATACCTGAGAATGGGTAATTTATAAAGAAAAGAGGTTTAATTGGCTCACGGTTCTGCAGGCTGTACAAGAGGCATAGCAGCTTCTGCTTTTGGGGAAGCCTCAGGAAACTTACAATCATGGCAGAAGGTGAAGGGGAAGCAAGCACTTCTTACATGGCCAGAGCAAGAGGAAGAGAGAGAGAAGAGGGAGGTGATACACACTTCTAAACAACCAGACCTCATGGTAACTCACTCACTCATAATCACGAAAACAGCACTGAAGGTATGGTGCTAACCCATTCATGAGAACTCCACCCCCATGACCCAGTCACCTCCCACCAGGCGCCACCTCCAACACTGGGGATTACAATTCGACCTGAGATTTGGTAGGGACACAGAGCCAAACCATATCAGGATGCTTCTAGAGATTGAAAGCTACCAGAAGTGAGAAATGAAGCCAAATATAAAATAATCACTTCTTGAAATTGATGCACTCTTATAATAATTTGCTAAGTAGAATTGTATACAATAAGAATTTTACTGAAATTCATTGCTAGTTTGATGAAAGTTTTGAAAACCAAAATTATAGTCTATTGGCCAGTGCTTACACAGCTTCAGGATTATAGTTTGCATTGGGATACAGAGAATAGGGTCAGCCATGTCACTGTCTAGGCAGTGGCAGTGTGGTAAGTGCAATAAAGGAACATGTGGCATGGCTGAGAGACTAATTTGTCCTTTGTGGGTATGTCAGGGAATATTGTGGAAATATGCTTGAGCTGGGCTCAAAATGGGTAGGAGTCCCCACAAGGAGCTGGAGGGTTGGAATCGGGGGAACTAGGAGTAGTGAATATTGCTGCACATTTGAGTCTGAGTCTCAAGCAGTAGGAAATGAGATGAAGAGATTGGTAGGGCCTAGAGCATGAATACTTTGCACCTTGTTCTGTGACTTCCCTGCAAAGAATGGAATCAACAAGGGTGACTGGTAGCATCAAGACCAGCCAGGAGGCTCCAGCAGCAACCTAAGTCAGTAGTTCTTGAATTCTCAAATAGGTGTGCTTCAGTTTATTAGTCCTTAGTCCTTTTTTTTTTGAGACAGAGTCTCATTCTGTTGCCCAGTCTGGAGTGCAGTGGTGCCATCACAGCTTACTGCAGCCTCGACCTCCTGGGTTCAAGTGATCCTCCCACCTCAGCCTCCCAAGTGGCTGGGGCTGTAGGCGTTACCATACCTGGCTAAGTTTTTAATTTTTAATTTTGTAGATATGGGGTCTCACTATGTTGCCCCGGCTGGTCTCGAACTTCTGGGCTCAAGGGACCCTCCTGACTTGGCCTCCTGGAGTGTTGGGGTTACAGGTGTGAGCCACCATGCCTGTCCCATCCTTACCTTTTGAATCAGAATCTCCTGGGTAGAGGCTGGTCCTTCAGATTTTTTCCTGGGCTCTGGAGGTGATTCTGAAGCTCACTGGAGTTTAAAAACTGCTGGTGAATGATGAGGATATCTTAACTAAGACAGTGAGAAAGAAACAAGTGCCTTGATTAGAGAGGTATTAGGGATTGGCAACTGGATAGTATTCCTGCTGACCAGCTGTATGTAAGGAATGGGGGAGTAGGATTATGGCTTGAGTGATTTCAAAAATGTCATTCCTGCCTGTTACTTATATGGCAACACAGAGCAGATGTGTGCGAGAAAGGAAGTTTAATCTTAGATATAGAAACAAATTCCTATCAAGAAATGCCCATTTTTATCACCCAGAAATAACATTAACTTTGGGAAAATATAGTTCTGTCAATATAAATATTGCAGATAGTAATGAAGTACTTTCATTATATAATACTTAATCTTTTCAGAGGACATACTCAGCTTGCATTTGTTTGGCATTGAGATTTGTTGCTTGCCTACTACATACTGTGATGACTTTTAGCCTAGATCTATTACTATTATTATTGTTTTACAGATGATGAAACTGAAGCTCAGAGAGGTTAATTCATTTCCCTAAGGTCAGTCTAGTCAGGAAGGAGGCAGGGCGAAGATTCAGAACTCCTGACATTGCCAAATCCAGTTTTCTTCTCATTATTACACAGCTGCCTCTAATAATGTGGATGGGCAGGGTTTTTTTTCTTCTTATTTGTACATGATAAACTTGAAGTCCAGAGAAAAGTCCAAGGTTTCAAGCTGGTAAGTATCAGAGCAGGGACCAGAACCCAGGTTCCTGTTTCCTGACCCCAGCTCTTTTCACTGTCTCCTTCTGCTTCCCAGGTACTTACAGAAGTTGGGTTCCCTTCCTGCTTTTTGTATGTACAATTGGACCTTTACCTCCTAAAATGGGAAGACTTTAAAGCATTATAAAATATTGTTTTGAAGGGAAGAAATACTGTTTGAGAAGCAAAGCTAACCCTCAAGGCTCAGTTGCTTTGAGGTTGGTATGTGACAGCACATTTCCAGCCTGGGAATGATGTCTTTTGTTGTTGTTGTTGTTGTTTTAATTAGGAACCTGACTTTGATGGTGAAAGAAATATGGAAGTAATTCCAGGAGAAAAGGTACTCAGGAACACCAAACAGCAACGGGATCTGCATAATCGGCTGAGAGAGATTGATGAAAAGCTGAGAATGATGAAGGAAAATGTGGTAAGTCTTTCTTTTCTTTTAATTAATTTTTTTTTTAGAAAAAAATAGAGGTGGGGGGGGTCTCTCTATGTTGCCCAGGCTGGTCTCGAACTCCTGGGCTCAAGTGACCTGCCCCACTCAGCCTCCCAAAGTGCTAGGATTCCAGGTGTGGGCCACCACACCCGACCATCTCTCTTATTTAAAGTTTAATTATAGCCAATACTTGTACCAAAAAAGGTTTCAGTCTCTTTTGACTATTTTATGACTGTTTTCATGTGTTAAATCAGCCATGTGAATTTGTCAGTAACAATGTGAGTAAAAGCTAAACATATAATTCATAGGACTTTGATATTATTCTGAATTTAAGCAATTTATATAACATAAAACATTAATTTCAATAACATAAAGCATATTCTGACTTCAGATAGTGTGTAAGATACTTCGGATAGTGTGTAAGATACTATCTGAAGTCAGAATAATTATCCTTAATCCTAATATTCTGACAGTGACACAAATATTCGTTTTTTGTGGAAAAATTCGGTAGTTCTCCCTAAAATCATCCTTCTGTTTTGAACTTATAGCTTAAATTCTCTCACTTTTTCTTTGTAATTACTAATATATTATTAGTAATTAATGAATTTTAATGCATTCCAAGTCTTTCTTGGCCTACTTCATGTTTTTCTTGCTCAACATAAAGACATGTCATTACTGATGAGTGAAAACTCTTAGAGCAACTCATTTGTGAGCTGGTTGATACTCTGAACCTGTTAGAAATGCTCTATCGTATTATGATTTTCCAGCTACCCACAGCATGTTTTTAGCTGGATACCTGGATTTTACCTAAAATTAAACGTGTCAAGGCTGAGCTTGTGACTGTGGTCTTGTGGTAATTACCTGCAGTAACCCCTTTTGGTCTCCTGCTAAATTCTGTCATCTTGGGTGATCTTCAAGCCTCTGAGTTTTAATCAATGTGACTGATTTGTTGCCATATCCTTCCTGAGTTTCTTATGACTCAAAGTCTTTTTTTTTTTTGTCCCTACTTTTATCACCCTTCTCTCAGTGTTGTCACCTCATGCCTTAGCCACTTATAACCTGGTTTTTGTAGGATTTCTTGTTTCCAGTCACTCCCTTCTCTCATTATTCCACTTAATATACTGCACTGTGGAGTAAACATCAGGTGAGTGATTTTAAAATGTGCTCCCCTTCAGAGCCCCTGAGAGTGTGTCACAACACCTTGATGGTCAAGCCCAGCTGAACTGCCCTCACTGCCTGCAGGCCACAGATAGCAGCACTGACACAGAGCCTGATGGAGATCAGGGCCACCGCATGAGAGTTAGGCAGCAGATCTAAAGGGAATTAATACATGGTGCTTCTTTTAGAGCTCATTTTTATTTGCTTTGCATGGAGAATCTCATGGGTGTTATATTTCAGGGAGACCTCTGTTTCCATTTTCAGAGAGATTTCCCTGCTTGATGGGATGAAGTAGAAGAAGTAGGAATGGGCCGGGTGCAGTGGTTCACTCTTGTAATCCCAGCACTTTGGGAGGCCGAGGTGGGCGGATTGCCTGAACTCAGGAGTTCGCGACCAGCCTGGGTAACAAGGTGAAACCCTGTCTCTACTAAAATCCAAAAAAAATTAGCTAGGTGTGGCGGCGTGCACCTGTAGTCCCAGTTACTTGGGAGGCTGAGGCAGGAGAACTGCTTGAACCCGAGAGGTGGAGGTTGCAGTGAGCCCGAGATTGCGCAACTGTACTCCAGCCTGGGCGACAGGGTAAGACTCCGTCTCAAAAAAAAAAAAGTAGGAATGGTAGGGAAGTGTAAGGGGGCTCTTGGCCATTCATTGTAGTGGTAATGATGGTACATTGTAAATTCGATGTGATAAATGAAATGTTTGTGGTTTGATTGGTTTTGAAAACTGTTGGTACTTCCTCTCACCCCATATCTTCCAATCCAAGGTGGGCTAAGCCTGTCACTCCCCATGATCCATTCTCCTGATTTCTGACTGCTGTGGTCTGGAGGTTTGTGTCCCCCCGGAATTCCTGTTGAAACCCTAATCCCCAAGGTGATGGGATTAGGAGGTGGAGAATTTGGGGAAGTGATTAGGTCATGTCAGTGAAACCCTTGTGAGTGAAATTAGTGCCTTTATAAAAGAGGCCCAAGGGAACTCATTTGCCCCTTTTACCATGTGAGGATGTAGTGAGAAGTCACCCTTATCAACAAGGAAATGGGCCCTTACTAGGCACCAAACCTGCTAGCTCTTTGATCTTGGACTTCCCAGCTTCTAGAACTGTGAGAAATAAGTTTCTGTTGTTTATAAACCACCCAAAGTACCATTATTTTGTTGCCCAAACAGACTAAGACGCTGGCCATTTATCACATACCTTGAACATGTACCTGTTCTTTTCTACCACGTCTCTACCATTATTTAATTTTTGGCTCAAAGCCAGGATCCTTTAAGAAAGCGTATGTCATTTCACTGCCTTATGAAGTTTGGCTACACTTAAAGGGATATGATAAATGTCAAGAGTTGGTTGTTATCCAAGTGGAAAAGAATAATACATGAGTGGATAAGAGCAGTTATTGAATACCAACTATGAGCCAGGCACTGTCCCAAGTATTTTACAGATAAAGAAGTGTTTAATCATCACAGCTGCTCCATGAGGTAAATACCAGTCCTCATTTTGTAGATGAAGAAATGGAGCAAAAGAGAGGTTGACTAATTCCTTAAGGCTAGTAAGTGGAGGAGATAGGATTCAAATGGTTAGCATTTAACAACTATGCTATTACTGCCTTTCTGGGGCCTGCTTTTCTTTTCATGATTAATGTTTTTTTTTTGTTAATTAAAGTGTGATAAACTTGTTATAATCAGTAATATTCATGAGTGAAATGTTTGGGTTCCCCTATACAAATTTTATTTTCATAGTTTTGTGTTTTATAGGTAACACTTTCAGAGGCTGTTATCTGCATGATAAAGGCCCACGAATGTTGATATGTACTGTTTTATGTTTTTTTTTTTTTTTTTTCTGAGACAAGAGTATCACTTCCGTCGCCCAAGTTGGAGTGCAGGTAACCTCCCACCTCAGCCTCCTGAGTAGCTGGGACTACAGGTGTTGCCACCATGACCAGCTAATTTTTTTATATTTAGGAGAGGCAGGGGTTTACCTGGTTCCCAGACTGATCTGTCACTCCTGAGCTCAAGCAATCTGCTCACCTTGGCCTCCCAGAGGGCTGGGATTACAGGCCTGAGCCACCACGTCTGGCCCTGTTTTATGTTTTCATTGCTTAGTGTAGATTCATAACTGATTTCATAATTGTGGATTCACATTGTGTACCATGTGACCTGTTGAGGGGAAGATACTGTGTGTTTCAAACTCTGAAAACGCACTGTACCTCACAGATGGCTAGATATTATTTCGACCGGGAATCTGGAGACCTGAGCCCTTGTTTCAGTTTTGTTTATAGCCTGCTCTGTGACTTTGAATAAATTACATAGTTTCTTAGAGCAGGGGTCCCCCACCCCTGGACCAAGGACCAGGTACAGGGCCGCTCAGCAGGTGGCGAGCAGCAGGTGAGGGTGGCTTCATTTGTATTTATAGCTACTCCCCATCTCTTGCTTTGCCTGAGCTCTGCCTCCTTTCAGATCAGTGGCATTAGATCCTCATAGGAGCACGAGTCCTGTTGTGAACTGCACATGCCAGAGGTCTAGATTGCACACTCCTTGTGAAAATCTAATGCCTGATCATCTGAGGTGGGACAGTTTCATCCAAAAACCATACCCCTCCCCCACCCCTCCCCCTATTGCCAAAAAGGTTGGGGACTGCTGTCTGAGAGACTTCATTTCATTGCTTTAAAATCAAGAGAGTAGTGCAACATGACCTCTGTTCTTTTGCCAGAGATTGTTGGCACACTTATTTTTAATAAGAAGTGACGTTATTTGTAATATATAGGATCTAAAACTAGTTTGTGTGTTTCCTAAATATTTGGTATTAATTGGATTAAATCTTCTATTGAAAGTTACTTTTGGAAGTTTAGTAACACTTTTTAGGAGAATGCGAGATTGTCTTTTCTATATACAAAATTAGTCTACTGCCCTCCAACCAGAGAATGTGGTTTCTGAATGATAGGAAATGGCCAGCTTTGCAGTTTTGCCTTATTCTGCCTCCTGCAATGGAACATCCGTTCAGGATTACTGGTGGAAGATGTAATCTGTGGCCATTGAATTGGTGATCTAAGGATCAAACCCATATCCTGTTTTAGGAATGGGAGAAGAAAGAGTGAGCTAAGGGGCAGCATAGGAGCCCTGGGGGGTACTGGAAACGCCTGCATCCAGGATTGATTTGTCAGTAAAGGCTGGAAAAGCAGCTTAATTCTGTGTTTCAGGATTAGGCTGAGGCTGCTGATGCACATTTGTCTTGGTCAAGACTGGTTGAGGAAGTGGGATTTGATTTAGTCCATAGGAGGTGGTGGTGTTGTTGGCATCAGTGGATTTAGCTATTAGGAGCTAGGGAAAGTAGACACAATGAAATGAGGTTGAAGCTCACACACTTAATATGAAACTCAGTAGGCATCAGGGGCCTTGAAAGGCAGCTCTGAGAGTGGAGGAAGGATGAGCCGCGGGTGCTGGAAGCAGCATGTGTGAGGCACATCTGTAGGATTTCCTTAGTGTGAGTCAGCCGTGTCATACAGCTGCTCTGGGACACATTAAGAGAAAAGTAAGCAAAATGGATCATCTGTAGATATTAGAGTGACCAAGATGAGGAAGAGATGTAAAACCAGGTCATATGAGGGATTGTTAATGGGGCTACATGTATTTATTTAGCCCAGCAAAGAAGAGACTAGTGCGTGTGTGTTTTATATGTGTTTGTTGGGGTAGGAGGGAAGGGGAGTGGTTTGGTAGAAAAATCACAGATGGTCACTTCCCAAAGAGATTTAAAGGGCTAACATGTTAAAAGTTAATTTGATTCTTTATAGTGGAGGAGGAAAATGCATGGTGATTGGGAAGCCAAAAAGAGACATATTTCTGGTAAATATTGAGGAAGAAAGTTAGAATTATCTCATTGGAAATGATCTGTCTGGGACTAAGTATTCAAACTAGACTGGAGTGACGCTGGCTGGGTCGAGAGTGTTGAAGTATCATGGGGTGCCTGGATGGTTTAGGTGAGTGTCTCAGGCCCAAGCAGGCAGCCTGTAGATGGTGAATAGGTGGAGGAGCTGCGCTTTGAGCTCTTTTCACATGTCAGGGAGTTTGTGCTGAGCCACCTGCCGCTTGCCTGGTTGTTTCCCATGGGGTTAGGTGTAGTGGCTTTAGCCATGGATAGGAGTTTTTCCACCAGGCTACTTGTATGGAGACAATTTGAGATGTTCAAATGAAGAAATGATGGGAGTATCTGCTTTCATAGAATAGGCACCATAAGACAGCCCCCCCAGTCAGTCTCTCCATTATTTGCCATACAAGTGATGTCTGTCTCTGGTACTTCAAACCAGACAAAGAAGAGAGGAGTTTTCTGTTGGTTTGGGTGCTCTGCCGGCTTCTCTGCCCATCCAGTCTTCTAACCCCACTCTGCCCTAAATCACTTCCCTGGTCCTAGTATATAAGCTTTGTATAGAGGGCATGGTGGTTAAAGGTCAGACTGCTTGGGGTTTGAATCTCAGCTGTACACTTAGTAGCTGTGTGACCTTGGTGGGTCCCCTGGGCCCTCTGTGCTTCAGTTCGTTCATCTGTAGAATGGAGATAATTACAATTACTGTAACACTCACCTCATAGGGCTGTTACGAAGTTTAAATTAGTATATGTAAGGTACTTAGACCAGGGTCTGGACATTTTAAGTACTATATACATTGATTTTGCTATTTTTATTATTAACATAATTAATATGGCATTTACATAAGCTTGTTTCCAGTGGGGAAGGACATCTTATGGAAGGCAACATTGAAGATGGAGGGGTAAGCCTTGGAGAAGAACCAGGGTACCCTTTTCCTTATTCAGGATGAAAGAAAGGAAGGGTGGGCCAAGAAAGGCAGGCTGAGAGATGAAGAGAAGTGTGAGAGACCATGTTTGAATGTTCTCTACTTACCCTGTAAATTAGCGACCTCTCCATATGGTCAGAGTGGGAGGGTAGAGTGGGGTTTGAAGAAGGGTAGGAAGGGACTGGAATAGAGCCAGTGAAAATGAGATAAAAGCAATGGTAAACAGTCAGGTAGCCCAGGGGAGGTTGGAAACCCTGCTGTGAAATGGAGCCAGCCAGCAATGCTGAAAGGTTTCTCTGACAGCTCTCAGGAGTCCACCAAAGCTGGAGATGAGGGGTGATGAGTTGAGGCAAGGGTGAGGAGAGGTTGGGTGATTGCAATGAAAGATCAAGGGGGCAAAGGAACTGGTGGCAGATACCTATGGGGGCAAGGGAACTGGTGATGGTTACCTATGAGACCATAACTGAAAAAATGTAATATATATACCTCAGATATCAGCTGGGACCCTTTTGCCTTGCTTGGACCTAGTTTGATAACTTAGTGTACTGACACAGAATAGAATACCATCTGCCTGTCAAAAGAATGAGGTAAGTCTATGTGTCTTGAAAAGATGTCTGTGACTGAGTATTAAGGAAAAAGAGCCTGTTGCAGAAGATAGTGATCAGTGTGATACCATTTTTATAAAAAGAGTCATAGGAAAATCCTGGAACAATGTATGTATACCAAATGCTTACCAGCAGTTACTTTTAGCAGGGATTGGGATGGATGGGGAGGCAAAGAAAGGAAATTAACTTTTTGTAACACATAATGTTTAAAAATGTGGAAAGCATCTATGTGTACAAGAGATCATTGCTTATTGTATCTCAGTAAAAGGTTTTTATGTATTTAGAAAAATAGAGTGAGTCATCACAAGGAATAGTATTCAGCCTTACCAGCAATTCAAATTCGTATTCAGACAACTTGTAGGAACTATATACACCTGTTAGGCCAGCCAAAAGAATGACAAATATGATATCATTATGTGTCAGTAAGAGTGGTGTAAAGATTGGGACAGTGCTATTTGGACATTATTGGTAGCTTTTTGAATGGTTTATTTTTTCTCCTGGAAAACAATTGGTCAATGAATGTAACAACAGCTATAATATGATTCATATTTTTGAGCTGTGTAATTCTACTTTTAGGAATATTTTCAAAGTAATAATGCCCAAGGAAACCAACCAACCAACCAACCAACCAACCAACCAAACAAACAAACAAAAAAGCCCCAGGAAATAAATGTTCTCAAAGAAGGGAATGTCAAACAACTTATATAATATTAACCCATTTAATACCATGGTAGGATGATAAAAATGACAAGGACCTGGACTTTGTCAATAGAAGACTTTTTTTTTTTTTTTTGAGCCGAGTCTCGCTCTGTTGCCTAGGCTGGAGTGCAATGGCGTGATCTCGGCTCACTGCAACCTCTACCTCCCAGGTTCAAGCGATTCTCCTTCGTTAGCCTTCTGAGTAGCGGGGACTACAGGCATGTGCCACCACACCAGACTAATTTTTGTATTTTTAGTAGAGATGAGGTTTTGCCATGTTGGCCAGGCTGGTCTCGAACTCCTGACCTCAAGTGATCTGCTTGCCTTGGCCTCCCAAAGTGCTAGGATTACAGGCGTGAGCCACCGCACCAGGCTAATATAGGACTTCTAATTGAAAATATACGATACGAAACATAGAAATAAACATTTAAGATAGAGTTTATCAACTATGTTATATATATATATTCATATATTGGTGCATATATCCTAACAATCACCTGAAGGGAAATAGAATATGTGCTATAACTTACCTTTATTAGATAATTTTCACTTTCTATTAAATTGCCTTTATTTCTAAAGAAAAGGGAGCCATAACTGAGGCAATTTTATTATTTCATTCTTTTATTTAAGGATATTTTAATCCATTAACATAATGATGGACTTTTTGAATAATTTAAATGAATAGCAACAATAATTCATTATTTGTCTCATTTTTCAGAGGCGTGAGTGTTCCATTGTGACAATAAAGATTTTTTGTTTTTTTAAAAAAATAAAGAACATTTTTGACTTCTAGAGTTAGGTAAAAATACCTTTGATGAAGTTGCATAATGATCCTATCTTTCACAAATCAAAAGAATTCCATTTTAAAAGTTTTTGCATTTTAAATAAAAAGTCATCAATCTGACCTTATCCCATTGATCCCACTAATGACAAAATACTCTCAAAGATGTTTTGTTAGTATTGTTAGGAAAAACTTTCTCTAGTTCTAGTCATTCCAAATGCTTTGACCACACTTTTTAGGTCTTTTTTGTGTCTCTTTTTGATTCTCAGTTTGAACTTCATTCATTTTCTCCATCATTTGAAGTCTCTACTATTTCTATCCACATTCTTTCTCTTTTCAGTTTCCTGGAAACCACTGAGCTTGGCCTTGTTTGGTGAACTGCATTGTCATTATTGCATCAAAATGTTAGCACTCTAAGCCCTGTTGCTGAGCACTGAGGATAAGAATGTGGCTCACAAAGGATGATAAATCCTTACATTCTGATTCTTATTTCGACATGCTCTTGTCATTTAACCTGATATAAGCATACATGAACCCCAGTCAGAAGACTGGAGTGCTCCTTCTGCTTAAAGAATGGGTTGGAAAGTCTACCTTCAATTGTTACACATGCTATAGATTCAGAATTCTCAAATGTGAGAGCTAAAGGGGCTTAGAGGTCATGTGGGGCAGTTCTATGGATTAGAGACCAAAGTCTTGAGCAGCTAAATGATTTTTCAGAAATAATCGAAGCCCAGCTCTTCTGACACTTCAACCTGTGAACATTTCAATAAATCCAACCTCTCTAAGTCACATCTGTATAGTTCAGCCAATTTTCAGCTAAGATTTGTGGCCACCCACAAATGTAGGCTTTATTCTAAAACCTTTAAGCTATCACCAACCGGATATTCATCTTTTCCAAATTCAGCACTACTCCAAACAGACCTGACATGTTTGTGGTTAAACAGGAAGACCAGATAGTGTGCTTTGGTATTCATACATTAATGAAAGTCTGAATTGGAAAAATAGTTATACTTTGGTGTCATTGTTTATAACTGCAGAAATTATTTTAATCATTTTTTCACTTGTAACAGGTTTTAGAAATGTGGGTAAAATAATAACACTGCCACATACAGTTAGTATTTAGAGTATACAACTTTTGTTCTTTCTGTAGGTGGTAGCAGGTGTGTGTAATAATGATGCAAAACATTTGGTTTTAAACTTTGGAGAGTGAGATTTGTACGTTAACAGAGAAACATTAAAAAATTTGTTCTCTTAATCATAGGCCCATTTTGAAACAAGCAAGTAGAACATAAAATTTTCAGAAGCACTTATATATTTCTACATCATTTAATGCAGAAATCTTAAAAAAACTCCTTGCCATGGAATATTATCATTTAATAGTTGAGAATGTAGAACAGTTATAGTTACATGGCTGATGTTCATGAATTATCCTGCAATGAATAAATGACCCAGTAACCTTTTAAAAGTTATTGACTACACAGATCAATATAATTTATGAGAAATTTGAAACATAATTAGCTGGAGTTCTTCGAGAGGAAAATGTTTTTATTTATTTATTACTTTTTTAAAATTTTACTTTAAGTTCTGGGATACATGTGCAGAATGTACAGGTTTGTTACATAGGTATACATGTGCCATGGTGGTTTGCTGCACCCATCAACCCGTCATCTAGGTTTTAAGCCCTGCATGGATTAGGTATTTGTCCTAATGTTTGAGATGAAAATGTTAAGGATAGTTGGATATTTTTTCATGAACTTACTTTGTTTCAACTGTCCTTTTAAATCAATTTGTGAAATATATTAGTAGGTTTCAGTTTCAAATTCATTTTGGAATGAGAGAGGTTATAAATAAACTTTGTATTCTACCTATACTGTAAACATGTTAAAAATTATTAAAGATGTTTGGTTCTGGATTATGGTTTTTCACATGTGTTATGATAATGCAGATGATATGTTATAGAAGGTGTAGGTATTGTGCTATTTCTGAATAATAATATGCCGTATCTTGAGAGGCACCTTAAAAATGACAATTATGGGCTGGGCACGGTGGCTCACGCCTATAATCCCAGCACTTTGGGAGGCTGAGGTGGGCGGATCACCTGAGGTCGGGAGTTTGAGACCAGCCTGACCAACATGGCGAAACCTCATCGCTACTAAAAATACAAAATTAACCAGGCGTGGTGGTGCACGCCTGTAATCCCAGCTACTCGGGAGGGTGAGGCAGGAGAACTGTTTGAACCCAGGAGGCAGAGGTTGCAGTGAGCAGAAATAGCACCTTTGCACTCCAGCCTGGGCAACAAGAGTGAAACTCCATCTAAAAAAAAAAAAAAGACAATTATAATGGTAACTTTGTTTTATAATATTGCTTATTTTTCCTTAAATTCTTATTGTTGAGCAGAGGCTCTAGAAATAGGTAAGAAGACTAGCTAGGTTTTAACATAACTTACCTTTTGATTTCTGAATTAGTTTTTAAAGTTCATTGGTAGCGGCCATGTGCTGTAGGTGTGATTACGTGGAACAAGGACAGGTACGTGCTTCAAGAAATAAACAAATGTGAATATAATTATTAAGTATAATTATATAAAATAATTATTTTAAAAATTATAATATATGATACACACACACCATATTTAAGCAGTATAGCATTGAGGTAAAAGAAAAATGTGTACATAAACATTATACTGATTTTAGAGGTTAAAATGAAGCCTGTTATTTGGATGTTGACACAGGGTCTGTTTCCAGCCCCTATGCAAATCTCTGAATGGGAGAGTTCTAGTTCCAGCTGTATGGCAGACTAGATGTTAAGAGAGACCCTGCTTGGGAAAGCAAGCCTGAGCATGCTAGATAAAATATATTTTTAAAAAAGTAGTTTTAAAAGCATGGCTGAGCTGGCAGAAATGTGTAAGGGAATTCCTTGGAGGGTAGGAATGACAAGACACTGTGTTAGGAGGGGTAAGTGACCACTGGAACAAACATTGGTCCCCCTGGTATCTGTTGACCTCTGAAGGCCTGAAGTGTGGGTTTAACCAGGCATGTGTAGAGGGAGCACAGGAAACAGAGCCCAAGACAGGGTAGAGGTCAAGTCAGAGCTCCCACGTAGAGTCAACACACCAAATGGTTCTTCCAAGTGGAAAAACGAAGAAGAATCTTCTCTGGAGAGGGATTGGTGGGGACATGTGTAGCTGTCTCTGCTTTGGTTGTGGGTGGAATGGAAAAGAAAAGACGCCCATGAGAATTACTAACGATAAGCCTGCATGAAGGTAGGCTTTGGGTTTGAGTTCATACCACCCGTAGGGCCAAGTTGAAAGTTCAGTTGAAAATGGTCTTAGATTGGAGTAATCCTAGCTCCTCGTAGAAGGAAAGGGAAAACTCTCTCTAGAAGAACACAATAATTTAAATCTAGACCTTAATAAATTCCCACAAATAAAATTTAAGGGCCATGAATCCACGATAGAGGACTCCCCCGACCCCCAACACATAAAGAAAGAAACTGCCATGAGCGATGGTTAATTGAAAAAACATGCTATAGAATCAGTTCCACGTAGACTGCAGAGTTTGGAGTGGTCTGTTTCAGAATGTAAAATATGTCTGTTTAATATATTTAAAGAAAGAAAATGAGCTTTGAGAATATGACAGAGATTTGAAATGAAACCAGATAGAATTCATAGAAATGAAAATATAATGTTAAGTGGAGATTCTTGGAGTTAGACCTTCCTTGATCCCTTAAACAGGATCCTGGCACTTACATCTATTTTCCCTTCATCATTCTATAGCTTTTTTAAAGCTTTGCACCATCCCTCCAGTGAGAACAACAACAGTTTTTCAAACCAGTCAGAGAAAAGTTGTTACACAGTTTTTGTAAAACAGCACATTAGCCTCTGAGACCTAGGGCAGAAGGAAGAAAAAGAGATAGATTATAATTACACGCAACCCTACATATGCAGGAATATATTACTGTTATTTTTTTGCCAGTGAGATGGATTTTTTCGAACTTTTTTTTGCCCTTCTTATTGCCCTTCTTAGCTTCTGCTGTTTGTTCCTTAAAATGTTAACTCTTATCTTACCCTAAGTTTTTACATTGAACAGTTTCTTAGTTGGAGCACATACCAGATTTACTAAAGAAGTGTGCTCCCTGATCCATTAAAAAAATTTTTTTTTAAGATGGGGTCTCACTCTGTCACCCAGGCTGGAGTGCAGTGGTGCAGCCTTGGCTCACCACAACCCCTGCCCCCTGGGCTCAAGTGGTCTTCCCACCTCAGCCCCCTGAATAGCTGGGACTACAGGCCTGCATCACCATGCCCAGCTAATTTTTGTGTTTTTTGTAGAGGTGAGGTCTCACTATGTTGCCCAGGTTGATCTCGAGCTTGTGGGCTCAAGCAGTCTGCCTACCTCGGCCTTCCAAAGTGCTGGGATTACATGAGTGAGCCATTGCATCCAATGAAAGCTGTATTTTAAATGGTAACTGGAATGGCACAAAAATTCTGTGTCCCAACTTTTGGGTTCAGGAAATCTGTTCATCCTTTGCAGATGCTCAAGAATCTTTGTGTAACTGGATTCTGTGCTGAATATACATGGGGACGTATGGGCTGAATAGTGGAGTAGTGAAAGCCTTGTATAGACACTGGTGGGCAATCTTTCCTTCCTGCTCAAGGCCACGGGACATCCCTTCATATATTTGTAATAATTTTCTCTGGAGCTCAAAATGGAAAGCAATGGGCTATTATTATTTTGACAGTCATAATTTGTGACCAGACTTTAAAAAATATTGTGGTCAATGATGTTGCACAATTACTTTTGTCTGTCACATAGAAAAAACAATCCAGATTTAATTCAATGCAAACAAATAAATAAAATGCTCTACTAAAAATATAGAGTCAAGCTTTTGGTCTAGTGGGAGAGGCTGGGACTAGTCGACAAATATAAGGCAGAAATAAAATGACATGAGAAAAATAGAAATCAAGTGCTATATTTGATCAAAACAGAGAATAGTTACAGCAGAGTGATTTGGAAAGGCTTTGTGGAAAATGTGAAATCTGAATTGAGCCCTGAGGAATGGGTCGGGTTTCTTTTGGGATAGATGGGGGTGGGTGTTACAGAAAGAAGACACTGTGGAAAAGCGCCAGCTTTTGGAAAGCTTGGATCATTATAGGGAACAGAATGATCAGTAACATTTATGAATTAATCATAGAGAGTTCTGACTTTTTGCCAATGCCATAAAGATACATGACATCTTAGAAACTTGAATTTTGCTGAACCAAGAACTTGAATCAGGCTTTCTGCAGGACTCTTGTTTGGGAGTAAGTCGCTTAGTGAGTGAGTGAGTGCTCCCAGCGGAGGGCCCAGCATCCTCAGCCGGTGAAGCTCTCCCATTCTCAGCTTGGCATGGTGTGGGCCTTAATACTTGTGAATCACTGAAGCTATGTTTCTGTGTCTTTTAAAAAAAATCTTCTAGTGGTAGTGATTGAAAAGCAGACAGCGGTTCTTATTCACGACAACAATGCTTCAGAAATTTGAGTGGAATGCTGAATTTGATATTGGATCAGATGGGTGACAGGAGTGTGGAATTTTGCAGACGACTCAGGAAGAAACTCCTTTTCACATTGGAGGTCTGCTTTTATCCACTCTGGATGAAAGGAAATAGCAGGAAATAAAATGATAAAAGTAGAATGAGGCCATATTGAAAAGCAGGCTGTGATTGGTGGATAAAGTTTTCTGAGCAGCTGTTTAATATGAACTAAACTTTTAGAAAAGATATTATTGGCAGGTTGATTATACTTTTACTATCAATGAAGATACATGGTGAGAGTTGTTATAAGAACTATTCAAAAAAGTGGAAGTTCAATAAAATGAAATGATCCACGTAATAGATATTATATTCCCAAAGTTTCCATTCTCCCAACTTTTGTGTCCAACATTAAGATTGTGAATTTTGTTGAATTTTTCTTTAATCCCCGTATCTCTAGGCATTTATTCCTATCTCTAACACAATTGCAACAATATTTGTGAAAATAAAACTATGGTACACATTAACAACTGCCTACCCCAAATCCACTTACTGTTTTTCCTTACTGATAAAATTCTAGTTAAAAATACTGTGCGAGACTCCCTTGTAACTAGGGTGACCATGTAAGTTAGTTCTGGCCAGTCAGATAAAAGCAGAAGTCTCTTGATAAAAAGAAAATCAGCTGACATATGCCTTTTGCCCTTCATCTTTTCCCTTCTTGGTTGGAGCATAGAAACACTGCCTGAACCTTCAGGAGGCATCTTGAGACCACAGGGGCAGGTCAGAAAGAGAGGAGGCTGGGGCAGTTGTCCCATCATAAAGTTATTGCATCACCTCTTACGTGTTTACCTCTGACCAATTTCTTAAGTTGGAAAAATAAACCAACCTTGGTTATACCAGGCAGGTCACTGGGTGTCTTTTATGAAAGCAATCCTAACTGATACAGTAGCCCACTTTTGGGCGGGTATAAAATGGTTAGCATTCCTTCTGGTGCACTGGGAGAATTCAGGGAATGAATGAGTTTTGCAAGGGAATTGTGGTGACACTTTAGTGTGTTTGCCCTGTGGGGAGCGAGTTTGAACCCCAAACTGAAAGTTATACCATCCACCAGCATTGGCAAACTATAATGCCGCTCCACTGCTCACGTGTATGTGGCCCAAAGGGGCAGAACACCCCTGGGGAAAACACTGATCACGAGGAGTGCAGAATGCTCTGATCAGCTTCCAGTAAGCATAGACTTTAATTTTGGGGAAAAGGAGTAACTAGTGGCAGGTGTTTTACCGAGTGTGGTGGAGGGAGCAAACCTCTTGCGTAATGCCACTGATGAAGACCTGTTATTTAAAGAGAATACTGAGTATTTGCAGAGTTACAGAAATGGCAATAAGAATCTCGACAAGATGAACTAGTATTCCAGACCAGCACTGTCCAACAGAAACACAATGCAACCACATAAGTAATTTTATATCTTCTGCTAGTCACATCAAAAAGGTAAAAAGAAGCAGGTGAAATTGTATTTAACTCACTATATTCAAATATCATTTTGACATGTAATTAATAAAACATTATTAATTGTATATTATATATATATATATATATATATGAAATCCAGTGTGTTTTGTACACTTATAACACATCTTGATTTGGACTCAGCCACCTTTCAAGGTCTCCATTGCCCCATGTGGCTAGTGGCTATTAACAGAGCAGTTTCAGAGAAGAAAAAGGTGATTTATGTAGTACTCAGATACATTGGTTTATTTTTTTTTTAAAAAAATAAACATTTCCCCAACATTCTAATTTTCTAGGGGTGTAGAAGAAACAGGCATTAGTAGGATTCTAGGAGAGTCTAAAAATAATGAAGAGAGAGGTCCCGTAGTAGTGTCTAGCTGTGTGTTTTTAAAGTGAGTCTGACGTGGGTTGTTAGATTTGATCTAAAAATGAGGGCCAAGAAATGAAAATTGAAACAAAAGACTTACTGAAACCATATGTGTAATCTTGGAAAAGAAAGAATATGCTCAATTTCACCTCTTGGACATACTGAGAAGTAGGAGAAGTGTGTCTTTGTAGAATTATTCACAATGTCTATCTCAAATGATGGAAATTTTCTTGTTTTATCGTTTTTCTGTTACAGGCTTTTCCTTCCTTAAATTGGAAGTGATGAGAGAAGACAAATTTGGGGAGCACAGGGCAGAATGTCTGACTTCATTCTTATAGCTGCTGAGCTTGATGTCAACTCAGTTTGTATTTGATTCCTAAAGTTGGAATATTTCAGAAATCTTTCTTTGGGCACTATTTGCTAATGCAATTATTATTTATCCCAGTTCATTCCATGCATGAAGTATTCTGGAAGGGGTTTTAACTCTTCACATTCTTACTGGCCAACCAGTATCAAATACACGGAATGAGGTTTCAGGCCCTGCCTCCACTGAGGCGCTTCCCTCTGGGAAGTACTAGAGAGTATTTTTAAAGAGTCTGTGTGGACACACAGCAAGTTTTAGTTTGTTTTTGTTTTTGTTTGGTATACCTAGAAACACACTTTGTGAATGTGAAGGGTTCTCTTGTGCCCAACTAGAAATAAACGCTGACTGCCTCTGAAGATAAGGATGGAGAATTTGTTGAAAGATTTCTCTTTAATTACAAAGTGGTTATGCAAATGTGATTATAGTTGAAATTTATTTTCATAGGGAAAATAGCTTTTGGGGACATTCAGGCAATCTAGAAAAATATAAAGAAGAGAAGAAAAATTATGCATGCAAGCATAGTTAGCCCTTGGGCATTATCCTGTCTGGTGTTTTCCCTATCCGCATGCACCCCAAATGCTCACTTTCCCCCATCCCAGCACACACACACACACACACACACACACACACACACACACCCCTTCCCCCTCCTCCTTTCCTCTCTTCTTCAATCTCTTTCCCTCTTCTCCCCTTCCTTCCTCCTTTTTTGTCTTTTTACAAACCAGGATCATATTCTACATAGGTTTTACAGCCTGCTTTTTCACTTAACAATAAATACATTATGGTACTATGTGAGTGTGTCTATTGAATGAGGCCTCTCTGTTCATTTCTAGTAATGTCCAATATTGTTATTATAAACCATGACAGAGTGAGCATTTGTTTAATCATTGTCTTAGGATGTATTCTTAAGTGGAATTGCTGAGAGTGTATGTGTAGGGTTTGGCTGTGTGTTGACAAATTGTCTTCCAGCGAGGATGTGTCATTTATTCTTGCACTAAGAATATTCCAGAGTGCTATACCTACAGTGTTAGTATTCTTTTTTTGCTAGTCTCAGAGTTTAAAAATGATATAGTTGCTTTAATTTATTTTGTTTTGGTTACTAGCAAATTTGGACATTTTTCAATTGTTTATTGGCAGTTTGTGTTTCTTCTTCGGCGCATTGACCATTTGTGTCTTTGTTCATTTATGTATTTTATTAAGGTATTCTTTTCGTTTTGTGTTGGAAAGCTGTCTTTATATATTTAAAAATATGCTCTTTGTCACATATATTACAGATTTAACTACCTCTAAAATGTTAATTTTACTTACTGTTCTACAATATTGAAAAGTTTTGTGAGGTGCTGTTTTTCTATCTTATTTTCATATGGAGTCATTTGTGAGAAATATATGCTGGGTATTGCAACCTGCTTTTTGTTTGTTGAAGTAATCCATCAAAAGCATTTATATACTTTCATGTGTAAGCCCTGCATCATCTCTAGAGTGTATTTTGAGTAAGTAATGTCAATGAAATCACCATCTAATTATGTTCTTGCTAAAGTGCCTGCTATTACCTTTGAAGTTTGCTGCTAATCTCTTTTTAGCTTCATTGCTTAGTATCTAAGGTTTAGATAAGCAGTGACAATTAAAAACATCGAAGAATGTAATTTTTTTCTTGAGTGAGTCTACTTTTAATATTTGAATTGAATGTTAGCTAAGAAGTAGTAAACTCACTGTTTTAATTTTTATTTATCCTATCTCTACATTGTGTACAGACACACATGATCAACATCAATAGCCTAAGATTATCCTTCAGAAAATTTTCCTAACAACTCAAACAATGTCCCATAGTCAGTGGGCTCCTAACAGTGTATTTTGATTTAAATGTCTGTTAAAAAGCAGGAATTTGCATAGTTTGGGAAGTCTACCCATTGTCATACTTCTGCATATGAAAGTAATATGGTACATTAAATTTGTGAAAAATAGCAACATTAAATTTGTGTCTCTAAGAATTTAAAATTAAGTAGGGTACACAATACAAATAAATATAACTCGTGGGAGTACATAAACAATAATTTAAAGGCTTTGAGGGGTGAAGTATGTAAAGTAGAACGTGATACATTGGCAAGAAAGCTTTAGAGGCAGAGCTTGAGTTATCATTCAGAGAGAAGGAGCAGAGTGAGACAAGCAGAAGAGGAACAATTGGGTACTGGGTGCCACAGGGTATGGTGGGGATTAGCAGCCATGGAGGGCAGGCTGGCAGAGAACACCAAAGGCAGTGATACACCAAAGGCAATGACCAGAAGTGTATCTTGATGTAGAGGTCAAGAACTAACTCCAGGTGGGCAGCTAGTACCTTTTCAAAATGGTGGGCATGGCATGGCTCTTGCATGCAGTTTAAGAAAATAGGTGAAATCCTGGCATATGCAAATGTTAGGGAAGTACAACCGACGTAAAAGCAAGGCAGAGCTCTAAAACCCTGTTGTTCTATGATTCTGTTTGCTGGGAATATGTAAACGCCACTGACAGCACATCTCTATTACAGATGTATGGGCAGGTAAATGGGCTCAGAAAGAGATTATGTGATTGATTATGACCTTTCTATAGTACCTGACTTACATTAAGTATGTTTTTAATACATAAAACTAGTTGACCAAAAATGCCTTTAAAAATGAGTCATTATATATATATATATATATATATTTTTTTTTTTAAGATGGAGTCTCACTGGCTGGAGTGCAGTGGCATGATCTCGGCTCACTGCAACCTCCACCTCCCAGGTTTAAGTGTTTCTGGGATTAGAGGCACCCACCACCACACCCGGCTGATTTTTTATTTTTAGTAGAGACAGCGTTTCCCCATGTTGGCCTGGCTGGTCTCAAACTCCTCACCTCAAGTGATCCACCTGCCTTCACTTCCCAAAGTGCTGGGATTATAGGTGTGAGCCACCATGACCAGCCAGAAATGAGTCATAATATAGTTCAAACTTTGCACATAAATATGTATAAAGTCATGAACTTACATAGTGACTGAGGATTTTGCATATATAATTTGAGTCTTTTAAAAGTTTAAAAATTGTTTTATAATGCTTGCTGGTTTTAGCCATCTATTTTAAACCATATGTTCCCTTTAAACAAATTAATAATTCTTAAAACTTTGATATTCTGATTTCTATATTCTTGATACTGAATTAGGGAATTCCTAGTGATAAGTCATAGTAGATTAGTAAATGCAATTAGATTTCAAGGTCTGCATGGCTATGATGGTTACATACTAAAATCCTTGAATTAGAGTGACAAAAAAATAAAATAAAATAAATCAGGCCGGGCGCGGTGGCTCAAGCCTGTAATCCCAGCACTTTGGGAGGCCGAGACGGGCGGATCACGAGGTCAGGAGATCGAGACCATCCTGGCTAATACGGTGAAACCCCATCTCTACTAAAAAATACAAAAAACTAGCCGGGCGATGAGGCGGGCACCTGTAGTCTCAACTACTCGGGAGGCTGAGGCAGGAGAATGGCGTTCACCCAGGAGGCGGAGGCGGAGCTTGCAGTGAGCTGAGATCCGGCCACTGCACTCCAGCCTGGGCGGCAGAGCAAGACTCCGTCTCAAAAAAAAAAAAAATAATAAATAAATAAATAAATAAAAAATAATAAAAATAAATAAATAAATAAATCACTTGGTATCATTTGCAGAGAATAATTGTTCCTTTATTTATATAGTGCATCATAGTTTGCAAAGTGCTTGTTTCTGCAGTTTTTAAATTTATTTGACAAATTAATAGTTGAATATATTTGTAGGGTACAATGTGGACTTTTGATGTGTATATACATTGTAGAAAGATTAAATCAAACTAATTAATATATATCCATCACTTCACCTCCTTATTTTTTTTGTGATGAAAATATTTCAATCTATTCTTCTATGTTCCTGCAGTTTTTGTTTCATCTTCGTGAAAACCTTGGAGGCAGGTGGCATAGCTGTCACTACCTCTATTGTTACAGATAAGGACACCAGACATAGGGCTTTGGTGACTTGTCCATAACCCACATCTGACTTCCAGGAGAGTTCCTTAAATACATACAGCCTCTATCACCATTATTTGATTACAACTCCTCAGTTAGATGATTCCTGAAAGCAGTTTTCTTGATTTTCTTCTCCTTCATATATGGTGTTCTATTTTGGGCCTTAGCAGAGTTGATATTCAAATACAATATTTGAATGAATTATTTTACTGAGAAAGGTAGTAATATAGTGCACCTTAAACAGATTGCTAAAATACTTAAATCTTACTCTGGCTGAGGTTTTGGAAAAATTAGATGTAGGGACAGGTCAGCAACCATGCGTTCAGCTTGATTCCTTCACAGAGACTTAGTAGCAGTTAAGCACAGCGAATAAGGTGGGCAGACAAATCTTTTAATTGGCCCATGATCATGGAGTGTGCCTCAGTCATTAAATAAATCTGCAAGGGCCCAAAAAGTGGTTGCTTCAAATCATTTTTATACTGTTTTTGTGGCTTGTATACTTGACTGTTCAGGAGCTACCAGACCATAAAATCCAGCCAGTGAGAGCACTGGAAGTCACGGAGCTCAAAGGTTGATTACGTGGTGTGAAACTCTATTGTTTTGTGCATGTGTTAAATAATTGCTGTCAGTGCAAGACTCTTAAAAACTCCCGGCTAGTAATAACATGAATGCACTTTATGGCTTCAAAAGGAGATAAAAGAAATTTCTTAGTCAGCACTTTGACGGCATCACAGCTAATGTCAGTTTTGTTATTGTGAGGACTTTACTTTTGGCAGATGCTCTCCCTTCTGGCAGCAGAGCTCTAATTACCATATAAATTAAGCTGGGAAGTGAGCGGAGGGCATGCAACTCAGCCGCTTCTGCCTTGTACCCAGGTTTCCAGGGCTGCAGTGCCAGGCAGGCATAGCGTGGGCTGACGCCATGGAGAGGTCTCCACTCCCCTTCTCCTCTTTCTTCCCATTCACATCCATTAGAGGGACATTAAGCGGCTTAGCTGCTGTGCAAACACAAAGATCATTCTTTTTTCTTCTTTTCTTTTCTTTTCTTTTTTTTTTTTTAAACCTAGGGTCTTCTCTCTAATAGCATTCCAGGAATTAGCCTAATCCATCCTGCTTTAATTCATAGGCACTAATTATATTTCAGCATACATTCTTACACACTAAATTATAAGTATCCTTACTTTAATCAGTTGTAACTAGTCCTTAAATTGAGGGTTTAGTACTCTCCTTTTATCTGATAACAGGCTTTGCTGTGTTATGTGATGGGATTAAACTGTTTATTTAGGATGTAGAACTGAAGACGTGGATGATGTGTTCGTTTTTTTCCTAAAGTGCTCTGTATTTTCTTCAGCCAGAGTGTATTTCAGAACTTCATAATGACCTTTTAAAATTTGTAAAATGGTGTCTAATGCTTAGGTCCTTTTGGGATGTGAACTGACAAGCACAATTTGTAGAAACATAATTCTAATGCAGGTGAATAATCGTTTATAGTTGCAAAGCATTTCACACATAAACTATTCTGTTTGGTGTTTAAGTCGCCCTCCAGGTGGGTAACTGAAGGATTCCTGGGAGGCGGTCACTGAAGGCCACACGGTTGGTAGTGCAGCTGGTGTGGAGTACAAGTCTCATCTCTGTCTGCGGGCTCTTTCCTTCCACCTCACTCTGCTTATTGACTGGAGTTCCCTCTACGTTACAAAGCACCTAGTAAGATGATCTCTTCCTATCAGCATTTCAATTTTTTTTTTTTTACACTTTGTGGAAAATAATCGTTTTGCAGCACTTAAAGAGAATCACTTGTGGGCATTCCGTAAAATTTTACATTTTACTGACAGCACAAAAAAAGGAAATTGTTTTTTCTTTTTGGCAAGTAATTGCTAGTCTAGCTTTTAAAATTATCTGTCTATATACCTATTACTCACTATCCTTCTACCTATCTATCTATGTATCTATCTATCTGTCTATCTATGTATCTGTCTATCTATGTATCTATCCCGTCACAGGGCTTTAAGCCTCTTGAAAGAAGTGTAAAGAAGATAGACTGATGACTGCCCCCCCTGGTAACTGGCACTTCAGAGAGGGTGAGAGAATTCACAGATAATTCTCTTTTCCGAGCTAGGAAAGAGTCAAATTAGTTGAGAGACTTCACTTTCAGTCCAGTACTTCCTCCAGCCCCATGAAAAAGAGTGTACCCATCCAAGAATCCCCTTCTGTCATCTTTATCTTATCAGGATCTCTCTACTTTAATAGATGAGACTCTTTGGAAAGGACTTCAATTTGCTGAGGTCACAGACTCATCCCGGAGCCTAACTTCTTGAAGAAGAACATTCCGCCTTAGCAGTCTCAGGCAGGCCCACTGGGTCACTGAGCAGCTGCATCCCCATCTACCTAGTCACCAAAGACAGACACTTCACTTCTTTTTTTCTTTTCTTTTCTAAATTGTGAGGAATCTCTAGGCACTTGCTCTTTAGGTGGACATGGAAAGTCACCCTTCCCTAAAGACTGGACTTAACCCTATTAATTATGCAAATATAATGCAAATGAGTAACCATGATTCTGGGAGAAGAGTGACAGGAAATTGTTGGCGAGACAAAGTCTCACAGTGCTGATTGCCTGTATAGGGGCCAAGGAACTTCCTGGAGGAAAGGGAGTCCAACTGTAACCCCTTTCTCTTTTTTGGCTCAATTTTACTTGAACCTCTCTCATGGATTGATGTTGCTCCAGCAGAGGTCCCTTGGAAAGAAAGGACTCCAAGGGGCCCAAAGGGAAACTCACTATGGAGAAAGGAGAAGGTTGAACTGGCTAACATTAGGGTCTTTCTAGGCTCATGAGGGAGGGCTCGTGGCTGAGCCTGGGTTTCTGGCACAGCATTGATCCCTTGACAGTGTGTGTGAGTTAAGGTAAAGCAGTGGTTCCCTGGGATCCCAAGTGTGAGGCATCACTGTCATCTTTGCAGGGATCTGGAACACCAGGGTTTGTGGCAGCAGTGGACAAAAGTAACAACTCTGTGGTTTTACCAGGAGCTGCAGCACCTAGAAGTGTGGACTCATCTTGGACTGATGAGGCTTTCTATTCTGTTTTGACGTGGCATTTGGAATCAGGACAGACCTCAACATTTTTCAACAATTTGGGGTAGGGCTGGGGAGCAGCTTCAGGAGGGAGATACTGGAATTGCTGCTAATAACATAGACTGATGGGGTCTCAAAACCAATGAATTGGGAAAAGAAGAGATTGGACTATATTTTTACCCCACAGTTATGAAGGGAGTCATATCAGTGTATTCTTCCTCCATAATGTCTTTCAAATCCTTTATCTCTGTCTTACCACATTAACTAATCCTTCTGCAACTAGTCTCTCCAGTCCTTTTCCACACTGTTCCAAGAATGATCGTTCCAGAATGCAAATATGATATGGCACTCCCCTGATTAACATTCTTTAATGGCCCTGTAACCTTTAAGATGAATCCAGATTTCCTGGCCGGCTGTACGCTTTTCAGCCTCATCGCTCGCCATAGCTCCCAGTCCACCCAGCGTGCCCACCACTGTGAACGACTTGCTGTTCCCTAACATACAAACCTTCTTTATGCCACTGAGTCTTTGCACATGTTATTCTTCCCTGTTTTTCACTTTCTCATTCTTAAAGGCTTATTCAAATATCCTCTCCTTTATGGTAGAAAAACTCCACTCTGTATCATCTGAATCCCAACATGGAAGCCTAATACATGGGTACTGGCCTTCTTCCTAAAAGGCTGGTTTTGAATGAGTGATTTTCAGCATGAGAAATGAATGATTCAAGAAAACCCACATCAGAAGAAGAAAGGTAGAAATAAAATGATAATGGACTCAAATGATTCTCCATTTGCTGCTTTTTCCTTTTGAGGGCTTCAGTGATTTATGCTGTTTGTGTGGGCATTTAGTTATCTAAATGTTATCTAGTTATCTAAATATCTTAACTATTATTATAAATATAGTAATTGGATTAAGTATGTGTGATATTGTGATATAATGAGAAAGATATATTTAGTCTTTGTGCCCATTTCCTGGCACACAGCTCCTAAAACCTTTGTAATATCCTGAGTGAGAGGGGTGATGGGAGCAACTTTTGTTATAATAGTTGGTCTTGGTCTTCGTTTCCTGACACAAGACTTTCTAAGACCCTTGGACTCTCTGGAGAGAAAAGAGAGTCTTGTTTGCTAATGAGATGACTGGTGACTGGAGGCTCCTAGATAGTTTAAGGATGAAGGCTGGTCACTGGAAAGACCAAAGCGTGATTAGAAGGTTGGAACTTTCAGTCCACCCTAGATGTCCAGGGAGGGGAGAGGGTCTGGCGATTAAGCTCATCACCAATGACCAAATAATGAATCAATCATGCCTATATAATGAAGCTTTCATAAACACCCCTAAATCATGGGTTTTGGAGAGCTTTTGGGTTGGTATACATGTAGAGGTGCTGGGAGGGTGGTGTGCACAGAGAGGACAATGACATTCTGTGTTCCTTCCACGTACATTTCCCTATGCATCTCTTCTGTTTGGCTGTTCCTCAGTAGTATCTTTTATAGTAAAGCAGTAATAGTAAGTTAACTATTTTCCGGAGTTCTGGGAGTCATTCTAGTTGTTGAACCTGAAGAGTGGATCATGGGAACCCCTGATTTATAATTGGTTAGAGAGTCCAGGTCAGAGAGGCCTGGGATATGTCTAATTGACATCTTCATATGTCAAATAACTCATCCAAACTAGTTAACGCCACTGAAAATTCTTGGTGAAACAGACCTCTAGAAAATACACTTCCCCATTTTTAAATTGTTCTTAGTAATTCACTAAAATTTAGCCTATGCAAATTTTTCCAGTGGTGGGCTCTACTTAGCAGGCACAAAACTGGAGAAGAACACCACCTCACCCACAGGTGTTAGGCAAAGGGACTGGGTGAGGCATAGGCATGTATGTATTTGAACACTCAACATGGAACAGAGCTGTGCTTCTGCATAGGACTTAGAATCTGGAATAAAAATAGATGTTTTTCTCTACAGTCCTATACCTTTGCTACTCAGTTTTAAAAGTTTGTGACTTTTTAGAAATCATAGTACAGATGGTCCCTGACTTATGATGGTCAATTTAATGATTTTTCAACTTTATGATGGTGCAAAAGCCATATGCATTCAGTAGAAACCATACTCAAATACCTATACCAACATTCTTTTTTTCACTTTAGGTACAGCATTCAAGAAATTACATGAGATATTCAACACGTTATTATAAAATAGGCTTTGTGTTAGATGATTTTTCCCAACTGTAGGCTAATATAAGTGTTCTGAGCATGTTTAAGGTAGGCTGGACTAAACTATGATGTTCAGTAGGTTAGGTGATTAAATAAATGGATTTTTGGCTTACTGTATTTTCAACTTACAATGGGTTTATCAGGATGTAAGCCCATTGTAAGTTGAGGAACATCTGTATTCTGATCATTATCGTCGCCCTGAAGTTGTGGTTTCTTTTAGGTATGTGTTTTGTGAACGCATATGATTGCATCGACTGGTCTGATTTCTCAGCAGAGACTAGTCTGTCTACTTCTACTTTGTATTCAGAGACATTACCTGTAAGCAGAGTTGGTAGCTTCCTACCAATATAGTCCCATGATGCTTGGCAGGCCCCTTAGCCTAATAATATGTCTCTCTTCTGATTCCTAGTGCTTGAAGTTCTTTAGCTTGGTTTGGTTCCAGATTTTGGGAGTTGGAGATTCCTTTAAGAATCTCATTAAGGCTGTGAACCTCTTTACTGGAAAAATGCTCATATAAATGTACATAAAAACGTGTTTTGAACTCTAAAATTAAGAACTCCTGTGTTAGGTAGAGGTAAAGCCTTTCCACAATTAAAGAAGAGGCTTAAAATGTAAATCAGGCAAGGCAAGAGGACACATTCATTAAACAAGCATTGATTAAGGGCTTACTGTTTACAAACACCATAGGTAGGTTTGGGGCATACAGATTAAGACCTGGTCTTCTTTCTTGACAAACTTTTAGCTTGGTAGAGGAGGCCCTCATGTAGTCAGAGAGTTACAATGTGAGGTATTCAGGCCTGAAAAAGAGGCGGATACGAAGTGCCAGAGAACCACATGGGAGGTAGGGACCAACTCTGCAGGTGACTGGCACATGTTTACCTTAGAACGGAAGTGGCTGATTCTAGACCCTTGCTTCAGTCAATTTAGAAAGGTGAAAGCCGGGTGTGGTGGCTCACGCCTGTAATCCTAGCACTTTGGGAGGCCGAGGTGGGTGGATCACCTGAGGGCAGGAGTTCGAGACCAGCCTGGCTAACATGGTGAAACCCCATCTCTACTAAAAATATAAAATTAGTTGGGTGTGGTGACGCATGCCTATGATCCCAGCTACTTGGGAGGCTGAGGCAGAATTGCTTGAACCCAGGAGGTGGAGGTTGCAGTGAGCCAAGATCGTGCCATTGTGCTCCAGCCTGTGCAACGAGAGCAAAATCTCATCTCAAAAAAAAAAAAAAAAAAAAGAAGAAAAAGGTTAAAAAAAAAAAAAAAAAGAAAGAGAAAGGTGAAAGGGCATTGGGTGTGTCAAAAGCAAGAGTGTTACTGAGTGAGAGGCTACAAAGCAGAGAAGGACACAGACTGGAGAGAAAAGGAGAGATTGAGGTTGCCAAGGAGAAACTGCACGTTTAAAAAGTTTACTTGGGACCCAGCCATTTGTAGCTACCTGAAACGGGTGATATTTTGCAAATAGATACAGACAAGTTGGCAGAATTGTCTGCCCCATGCCCCTGCCAACAACAAACAAAACATAAAATGTAATTCCAAATAAGCAAAATGCTCATTACTCAGACTTTCCCTCTGAATCTAATAATGTCACCCAAGTCTTGGGAAATTTGCTAATTGTTTGTCGATCCTACAAGGTCATAATCTAGACCTGTTTTAAAAAATCTTTTAAAACCTCAATGTATTTATTTGAAAGGGATGAAGAAATGGTATACATTCTACCCAGTCTGCAGGATTACTTGACACTTGCCATCATAGGCTGGGACTTGAGAAATATTAGAGGCCACCATTTGTTTTTTCAGTTAAGCACAGCCTTTACTCACAGGGCTTTTACAATTATTTTAATTCAGTTACACATAGTTGAAGCTACTATACCAGACCAAGTTCCACAAGATAAGCAGTCTCTAGAGTCATTTTGGTGCGTCCTTTTGTGTTTATTTGTAAGTAAAGAAGTTTAGTTCCCTTAATGGCCTTTGTCAAAGCATTTTGAAGACAGTGGCACTTTGTATGGAAGATGTCATTCTCAAATAACCACCTTCTATGGGAAGGGGCAGAATAGACTCCTGTTATGTACATTTAGAAGATATTTGTGATAAAAAGAATGAAAACAAATTTATCTCAGTTCTGCATTGTAATATTGGAACAATGCATTGCCAAGGGGCGATAAAGTCAGAATACCAATTTATATTGACAGTTTGGTGAGATACTCTTCTGTGATTGTATACCAAAGCATTATATGTAGAAGGTAATGGGAAAAGTTTTTAATTAAAAATATATTTTCTAATTTATTTATTTAGTTTTTGTTAAACCGAGGCACCTGTGTTTTGAATTTTATACTGCTAATACTTTGGGAAAGCCATAGTAGAGGTGGAAATAAGGTTTTGAGATGAAGCAGTGTAAAGGTGCCACCTAGTGGTCGCATAATCACGTCTGCGTTCTCTTTCTTGCCAGTGGAAATTGGATACCGGTGGTGGGTTTCCTAGAGAATGCCCTTATAGGTGGTGAATTCGGTTAGCATATTGTTGTCCTTGATAGGATGAAGTTTTTACTTTTACTTTGTGGTCACTGAAATTATCCTCCTCCAAATTTGTTATTTGAAATTAGTTTTGTTAACTGGACAGCTCTTGTTACCCTTTTTGCTATTTTTAGCTAATTATGTCAGCAAAAACTTGGGTTAAATGTAAAAATTATAGTATAGTCATAGTTTCTCATTCCATTGGAATGGTCTACATGTGCCATACAGAGAACATGCAGAATGCCTGGAGTGTATCGTGGGACACAGCTAAAGCCTGGGTGCTCGCCGGCTGCGGTGAGGTTTCATTAAAGGCCTTTCTTATTGTTTTAGGATTAATCTCTCTTTAGTAGAATGCTGTAGAAGAAAAAAGATCAATGGAAAAACTCATCTTTTATAAAAAAAATTTGTTTTCAGATGAGATATGTTCAGTAAGCACATACCTCATTAGAGAGATGACTGTGGATGACTGACTACAGTCATTTCTTTTCTTTACCCTTAAACCACATGTAACCCAGAATGGAAACAAATACTTATATTGAGGATTTCCAAAACAATTAGTGATAGAGATCTTAAGAAGGACCAGAATTCCTGGAGGGCGTTGTATATTTTATCTTCTCAGTGAAAGACATCTTTGAAGTTTCCTTTGCCATCAAAGGCTTTCTATGTGTGTTTGTTGGGAGTGGCAGGGGGATTTATAGGAAAGTACTTTCACTGAGATATAATTTTCCCCAGGAGGATTTTTACTTTGCTAGTGTTGTTTTGGTATCTGTTTTGGGCAATATTTACATTAAAAACTTAACATCTGGTGAGTACTAACATTTTATCTTTATCACACATGAACAATTTTTTTTTTTTTGTCATGGAAATCCTCATGGTGGAATTAACTAAAACATTATAGAAAGTTCAGGAGGGCTCTTCAGAACAACACAGACTTTAGCTAAAAACTTTCCCTAAAGATCTTGGAATTTGCAAATACAGCCCAGATAGCACACCAGCCATTTAGATTTTAAAGTGTGTGCTGCATACCCATCATTGTCCTAGGTGGACACTGCTGAGAAAAATACACAAAATAGTGTGATTTGTAGGAGTCTGGGTTCTCAGGGTCCTTAGAAGAGGCAGTACCGAGGCAAGTATGGAGCCAAATTGCCTGTGTTTGAGTCCTTGCTCTGCCCCGGACTAGCAATGTGACCTTGGAGAAGTTATTTGACCCTCTATGCCCCAGTTTCTTCATCTGGGGGAGGGGATACTAATAACTTGCTTTGCAGAGCTGAGTGGAAAGCACTTAGAACAGTGCCAGGATATATGGCGGGAACTCCATCCATACATGTCAGCTGTTTCCATCCTAACCACATGGTAAAGCCCAGGCACCACACGCAAGAGCGCAGTCCAACGCTGTATTTGATTGAGTAAGAAATGTTAAGGCCACCTACTAGAGGAGTTCGTAAAAGAGAAACCAGTGTAGGCTGGGGTATTTTGGAAGAGAGGGAATAGGGACTAGATCTGGAATTTGACATTCTAAAATAAAATTTACTTTTAAACCAGCCTTCTCTATTTGGTTTTCAATTAAGGAGATCAATTCATTATGATTCTTGGTGCTATTTCCTTCTGTAGGTTAAGGACAAAGAGTAAGCTTTCCCTTGGTGCATCATTCACTTTTTATTCATTGAGCAGCTATTTATGGACTGTGTGCTCTATGCCAAGCATTGAGTTTGAGTGAGTGAATGAGACAGGCAAGAATCACAGCTGTAGTGTCTGTTCTCCAGCCTTTTAATAATGCTCCCCATATGCCTCAGTGACCTTTCCAGATTCCTCATACTTGGTTTATTTTAAATTTTATTTTTAACAACTGTTTATGATGAAAAATTTCAGACACACGTGTGTCTGTTCCTTTGCCAGTACCACACTGTCTTCATTGCTGTAGCTTTATATTAAATTTTAAAATCAGCTCGTGTGATTTTTCCAACCTCGTTTTTCCTTTATCAAAATTGTTCTGGTTATTCTAGTTCTTCTGTCTTTTCATATAAATTTTAGAATCAGCTTGTCTGTACCTACAGGAAATCCTGCTGGGATTGTGATTGGATTTGCATACATTTATAGATGAGTTTGGTGAGAACGGATAGCTTTATTATGTCGAATCGTCCAATTCATCAAAATGGTATGCCTGTCTATTTATTTAGTCTTCTTTCATTTCTTTCAGCTGCATTTTGTCATCTTCAGCATATAGATCCTGTATGTGCTTTTTGAGACCTGTACTTAAGTATAAACTGTAACACTGTAAGTGGTATTTTTTCTTGGTTTCTAATATGTGTGTTTTTTCTTTTGGTTTCTGTGTATACAAGAAGAGTATATATAGAAAAATGGTTAATTTTTGTGTTGAACTTTATCCTGTGAACTTGCTAAAATCACCTACTAGTTCTAGAAACTGTTTTCCCCTTGATTCCTTGGGATTTTCTCCATAGCCAGTCATGTTGTCTGTGAAGAGGAACAGCTTTATTTTAAATCTGCATGCCTTTTATTTCTTTTCCTTGATTTTTTTTTATTGCATTGGCTAGAACTTTTAGTACAATGTCAAGTAGGTGTGGTGGGAGTGGACATTTTTGCCTTGTTTCTGGTCTTAGGGGGAAAGCATTCAATTTTTCACCATTAAGTATTATGTTAGACGTAGGTGTTATCAGAATGAAGAAGGTCCCTTCTATTTCTAATTTGCTGAGAGTTTTGTTTTTAAATCATGAATGTTTGTTGAATTTTGACAAATGCTTTTCTGCATTGATTGATGATGACTTTTTTTCCGTTTAATCTGCTAATCTGGTGGATTACATCGGTTGTCTTTTGAATACCCAACCAGTCTTGCATTCTCATGACAAAGCCCACTTGGTCATGGTTTATATCAAGTTTTGAAGTTCCAGCTGGAAATCTCTAGTAAGGGACCAGCCAGCAGAGAACAAGTAGGCTTGTGTTTGGACCAGTGTTTTGGAAACAGTTGGCTCATTGGGCTAGCGACCACCCTGTTAACTTCTGCTGACCTGTTTTCCAAGAACTCACCTGGTACCAACATGCCTTTACTGCCAGTGTATTTTGCTTCTATCCTTCTTTTAACTTATATTTATTGTTATTCTCTTTCTTTTTCTGTACTGGACCAGGAACTTCCATCAACTGGAATCATTTTTGGGCATCCTCGCCTTCCATTTGTGTTTTAATTTATAGCAAGAGAGTTTGGGAATAAATTGTATTTTAAGAAACAAACATTTATTTAAATATAAACACATGTGATTTGAGTATTAAAATTTAAATGCTATTAAATAATAGTTCTTGCAATGTTTGTCATTTCATGAGGCAAGAAAAGAAAACATATGGGTGTCTTGTTATATGTAGTCTTATAAGATCTGATTTTAAATTGCAATTTATTTTAGAAGGTAATGGAAACAAACCAGAGAGTAATGTAGATGTTTGCTTGTGGTTAACATAATTTGCCTGCCTCCTCAGAGGCTAAATTCCAAGGAATTTTGTTTTCTATATTCTTAAGTCTAGAGACACAATGGTCCAGAGATCCCCGTGAAAGGGAGCCCTCATCCCGGGTGCCACGGCTTGCACAGTCACCCCTCACCCCTTCCTGAGGAGCAGTGAGAATGCCATGGGCTGTGCCTGCACTGAGAGTGCTGCTTTTCTGTGAAAACACAGTCAAGTGCACCTGATAGGTCTTAGTTCCCAAGCAGTGTTAAAAGCAAATGTGTGGGGTTTTATATTTCCAGCTGCGTTTTTTTTTTTCAAAGTAAAATATGTAGGTTTTGGTTTGCAGCAGGCCACATTTCTTCTAATAAAAACAGTTAGAATAAAATGTGTTTTATAAGCATATAAAAGTGTCAGACCATAATGATTTTAGTGCTGCATATTTAAAAATGGTCAGTAATATTTAAGATATTAGCATCTGCAAAGGAAGTGAATTATGGAAAGTAAATTACAATATATCATTTATATAAAGGAGAATGTGGTTGGAAGCTTGTCCAGGAACTATATTGAGACTATTTTATTTGCATTTCTATATAATATGCATGCCTTTCAGCTTTCAGTTAAATTTTGGCCCCTAAATTATTAAACTTTTATACTTGCAACTGGGCCCCAACATTAAAAAAAAAAATCCTGTTTGTGTTTGGATACACAATTCATTTTGTGAAAAAGCACCTTCATTCTGTGGACTCATTAGAGAAAGCATCTCAGTAGGTCCTGGTGCCAAAATCAGTTGTGCCTCCTTCTGAACCATTCACTTCCTATTATCTGATGGATACTCTGAGCTCCTTTTTGCCTTGTCTGCTGGGAAGCTTAGAAAAAATATTTCAGCGAATCTGTAACAAAGGCTACAGAACCTTAGCCCATGTGTTTTGCACACTGTACATCTGGAATCTGGCAGGAGAATGGCGTGAGCCCGGAAGGCGGAGCTTGCAGTGAGCCGAGATCGCACCACTGCACTCCAGCCTGGGCGACAGAACGAGACTCTGTCTCAAAAAAAAAAGAGAAGAAGTTGTGTGTAATATGTACACTCACATCCCATTGGCCAAATCTTACTCATATGACCATACCCAGCAGCACCAAGGGAGGCTGGGAAATGAATCTTGAGTTAAGTGACTGTATCAGCAACTAGAAATTAGGATATCATGTCAAAAGAGAGCAGACATTGGGAGGCAACTCACAGTCCCTGCCACCCCATCTATAGCATTGTCTGTCAGATGTTCTGAATAAATACATTTTGTTTAAGAACTGGTTCCTGCTCTATTATCTATGCATTTATTAGATACTTTTGTAAACTTGTTTGTATTCTCATCTTTTACTAGTTTTTGAGATAGTGATTGCTAGATGTTTATTAATAGAATCTTTTTTTCTTACATTACTTTTTATTTTTTTTGAGACAGAGTCTCGCTATGCTTTAAGATCTCCCCACAGACTAGAATTTCAGGCCTATTCTTTGCATTTCCCCAGTTCTATGCAAAGAACTGCATGTTTTAAGAGGTGCACTTTCTTCCCTGAAATTAGTTAAGTACTGTGGGAGCTTGCTCAAGAGTTCACTGCTTCAGATTAATGTTGTATATAGACTTCAGTTACATGATTATAAACATTCAGATGAATGCTAAGTTTCAGACCTGAAAAAGCTGAAGGCTTATAATCTGTAAATAATATATTTGGTACCTTGTGGCTATTTCAAATAGTAATGTTAAAATTTGTGTCTGTGACAAGTGGAAAATTATGTAGCTAGGGAGATGCGTATGATGACATTGTTTGTGATAATGTTTCCCCCCCTTAATCAATTCACACTTTTTTGGCATTGAATAATCATTAAAATGCTTTAGCATAAATATTCCTGTCAGTAACTGCAATATTCTTGCATATAGTAGTAAATTCTCCTGTTTGATCGGGTTATCTTTACATGAGGATTTTTGTTTTTGGTTTGATTTTGTTTTCAGACACAGGGTTTCATTCTGTTGCCCAGGCCAGAGTGCAGTGGCCTGATCATAGCTCACTGTAACCTCAAGCTCCTTGGCTCAAACGATCTTCCCACCTCAGCCTCCCAAAATGCTGAGATGACAGGCATGAGCCACCATGCCTGGCCCAGAACTCTTAGTTTTAAGTTACATTCCAAGGTTGTCTCAGCTGAATAGTAGCTGAGCCTATGACCAGAATTTGGGTATTAATTCTCTTCCCCTGTCAGTTTGCCAGGGCAACAGGTCAGACAAATGTACAAGGCCTTGCAGTATTTGTCCTGATCTCTTTGGCTTCTAAAGCTAGATTTTAAGATATTCAGGGTTCCTTGTTCCTTAGCCATTAGCATTTCTGGACTTCTTGGCTACTGTAATAATTATTCTGAACCATTCTCCATCTTTCTTAAAAGTTTAATGTAGGTTTCTGAGACTAGAACTTCCTAAGATTTCATAAAAGGCAATTTAGCTTGTTTTAATTAACAAAGATAAAAACTGATTCAAAGACACTAAAGAGTTTAGTAAACTCTGCTGAAGAATGAGCCTGTGCATATGGATAGCTGAATACCCAGACAAGATCCATTCTTGCTTTTAAACTCTGCTTTGAGATCTTTGTGGCAGAGACTTTCCCTGAATTAAAGAAAAAAAGATAATGACAATAACAAAACAATGCCCAAAGAATTAAAAAACCTACAGTCCTTTTGCTGGCCTATCAGTGAATCAATTCTCTACTGTTTAATTTTAGTAACTTCTGTGGTTTGGTTCGTATGGACTACACAGAGAAGCAGACTCAGACTATGTCATTTCAGATTGTTTTTCAATAGGGATGGAATGTTTTCATCAGATGAGCCCAGAATTCTGATACAGTTATTGACTTTAGGGAGTGATAACATAAAACAGCATTAAAAAAGGAAAATACCATACCCTTGTTAAGAATTAGTAGTAGGATTTTATTTTTAGAAAGTAAAATTTGGAAACAACTGTATTTGTTTTCTAGTGTATATTATTTTAAAATATTTTAGAATATTTTTGTAAGGTATGTTTCCCTATTACGTTACTCTAAATATGAATATTTTTATATTTCCAATAAAATATTCACTAATATTTACCTTTCCAATGAGATATTTTACTTGCATGACTATTTTTAAAGTATGTGCTCATTTTGGTGGAGTTGCTCTGGTGGTGTTTAAACCATATTTGCGTATTTTCCTTTTCCTTATGAAGGTCTCATTTTTGAATTATAAGACTAAATATCAAATGCTTTTTTGTGGTTGTTGGGTAGTTTCTAGATAGAGCACACATGGAAATGGAATATGTTTATTAGCTAAAATTATTTATATTTCATTTTAAGTATAATTTTAGTTTACTTTTGTAAATGTTAAGGTATATCAACTAAGTTGTATTTATTAGCAAAGTGTGTTAACAATTTGGTGTATTTTCACAAGTTGTTTTTCTATAGATACAAATATACTCATGCATATGTATATTATACATTAGAATCTAGGTATATATATATGTATTAAATATACTGGACATATTATGTTACATTATGAAAAGTTTCCTTGTCAATAATTATACTTTGTAAACACACTTTTTTTTTTTTTTTTTTTTTTTAAAGACGGATTCTCGCTCTGTCACCAGGATGGAGTGCAGTGGTGCGATCTTGGCTCACTGCAACCTCCAACTCCCTGGTTCAAGTGATTCTCCTGCCTCAGCCCCCCGAGTAGCTGGGACTACAGGCACGCACCACCATGCCCGGCCAATTTTTGTATTTTTAGTAGAGAGGGGTTTCACTGTGTTGGCCAGGATGATCTCGATCTCTTGACCTCTTGATCTGCCTGCTTCAGCCTCCCAAAGTGCTGGGCCGCAGCACCCAGTCATAAACACACTTTTAAATAACTGCGTAGTTCCTTGTGTGATTTATGACATTTTATCATTTCTCTGTGATTGAACATTTAGATTTTGTGCTATTAGATATAATACTATAACAAACATCCTGTATATGTGTCTTTGTGTCTCTGGTTAATTCCTTTAAATAAATTCCTAGGGGGTAGAAATACTGTGTTAAAGGAGTGTGAAAATAATTTTAAAAGCACTTGGTATATAATACCAAGTTCATTCATTCAGTCAAAAAATATTTTCTAACCACCAAAATTGAATCACACCCTTGGGATACAACAATGAATATGACAGTCCCTGTTCTTCACTCACCACCCAGTTGGGTGGACAGACACATATATGGTGAAGCTCAAGCCTATTCTCTCCAGAAACCTCGTATTAATTTATATGTCACCAACATTGTCAACACATGCAAGTGGTTTTGGAATGTGTCTGTTTGTTCTTTTGAAATTAGTACATCATGGAATACTTTTCTGAAAAGAAAAATATTTTTACCTTGGCTATTGCACTTAATGAATCACATACTTAATAGTTTTTGACATTATTAATCTAAAAAACCTAATTCATTTCGATATCCTTATTTCCGTAACAAGGAATTTGTCTACCTTTGTACCATATTCTCATTTCCATAGTTTTATGGGGGCCTTCTTAACTGCCCGCTCCTAGTGTCTTGATACTTTCTGCCACTCACAAATAGAACACTACTCTGACACTTGCAACAGTTAATTGAGAACTCAATTCATATTGTTTAAAAGTATCTTACCAGTAGTTTGTTCTTTATCAAAGGCAGAAAAGACTCTAATTTTATGTGTATTCTTTATCAGTGTGGATATGTCATGTAAGAATGGAATCTGAATACCTATAGCAGTGAAAACTCAATAGGTAATCCTATTATATTTAATTTACAGATTCTCCAGCATCTGCTATGTACTTCCTTAATATTTAGGAGAGGAGGAGCAGATTTTTCCAGTTTTCAGGACAATAGGCTGAACGGCTGCATCTCTATATATGTATAACTACTATATTAAATATCTGGCTATTAGAGACAATTGTTTATTATCAAAATATGCTAATGACATTTAGGAGGGGAAAAAACACATTTTTAGTATAGTCTGAGGGTTGGGAAGGGAAATGTGCCTTTCATGGAGTACTGAGCGTCACGCATTCCTATATCCAGAACACACGGCCCTCAGGAATAATTATTCTATTCACTGCTCAATAGGTTACCCACACGTGAAGGCTGTCAAGCTTCTCTGGTTTCTAATTTAGGAGCTAAAGAAGTTTCCTTACTGGGCTCAAAAATTATCTTTAAGCAAATGTATGACCTTTCTCATTCACTCAAACATGGTCACAGATGGACACTGTACTGTGGCAAGATGAATGATTTCACTGAGCTGTTTTCCAGAGTGTGCTTTTTCAGGATAATACACCTAATATTTTTCTGGTCCACTAGTTTCTCAAGACTCTTTATGACTGAGTGTATGATGTATGACATTCATTTTTTTTTTTTTTTTTGGAGACGGAGTCTCGCTGTGTCACCTAGGCTGGAGTGCAGTGGCACGGTTTTGGCTCACTGCAACCTCCACCTTCCGGGTTCAAGCAATTCTCCTGCCTCAGCCTCCCGAGTAGCTGGGACTACAGGTGCCTGCCATCATGCCCAGCTAATTTTATTTTATTTATTTATTTATTTTGTATTTTTAGTAGAGACGGGGTTTCACCGTGTTGCCCAGGCTGGTCTCGAACTCCTGAGCTCAGGCAGTCCACCTACCTTGGCCTCCCAAAGTGCTAGGATATTCATTCTTAAGTGAGCAGGCAAACTGTTCCTGATAAGTAATGAGAGAGGGTGTAACATCTACTACTGTACACTTTTGGTTTTATCCATTTGCATTTCATTTCATCTTGATGAAATGCAGAACTTTATCACATGAAATAAATGAAGTAGACAGCATATGACACCATGGAAATTCTGGAAGTTTGTACTTTTAAGATAAGTTTTTATTGAGGTAGGGATTTCAATTTGATTGTTAAATTGATTTCTGGTTTAATATATCCTTACATTTTATACTGAAGTTTATATTTGATAAAAGAGTATTTTGGTATTGATCATCTTTCAGGAGTTAATTTTTCAGTCTGTATTATGCTGCCAAGATCTATCTATATTTTTGTATGCAGTAGTGCACCCTTTTTTAGGACTGTGTAATACTCCATAGTGAGAATGTACCTAAATTTATTTCTGCATTTTCTCAAATAGACATTTGGGTTATTTTCAGATTTTTGTTATGAATGCTACTGTGATAAACATTCTTGTACATGTTATCTGCTATACGTGTACAAAATTTCCTCTAATTTCCACAGAGAAGTGGCATTGTTGGGTTACAGAGCATCTGAATGTTATAAGATAATGCAATAATGCTTCCAAAGTAGCTGTACCAGTTTATATTCCTGCCAGCAATATTTAAGACATCTTGTTCATCCATATTCTCTTGAAACACAGGCTACTATCAGACTTAAACATTTTTGCCAGTTATGTGAGTTTATAATTGATGGGCATTTCCCTGATCACTAATGAGGTCAAATATTTATTCAAATACTTACACCTAATATATTCTGTCCCCCACCCTTTTTTTTTTTTTTTTAAAAAAAAAACCTATTCATGTATTTTGCCCAGTTTTGTTTTTGAATTGTCTTGAGTTTTTCTTGTTATAGAAGTTCTTTATATATTCTTGATTCTAATCTTTTGGTGATTATACAGATGGGAGCTATCCTCTCCCAGTTTGTAGCTTTTTTTCATTTTTTATAAGATGACTTTTGATGGTCACATGTCCTTGTTTTTAAAAGAGTCAAATTTACTGTATCTTGTTTTATAATGGGTACTTTTGTGTCTTTAAAAAAATACTACTTTATCAGATTCAGAAAGAAGTCCTTAAAACATATTTTCCACTAAACATTTTAAAGATAGGCTTCTGGTATTTTAAGTCCATAATCCACCTGGAGTTAATTTTTGTATAATGTAAAATGGAGGTTCAGTTTTCATTTTTATCACATAAACTCACCATCTCTGTCATATATTAAAGTTATGCATATGTGTGGGATTTTTGTTTTTTTTCTGGACCCTCTTCTACTCCATAGGTCAGTATGTCTCTCCCTGTCCAGAGTTAGATTGTCTTAGCCTTGTAAGAAACGCTGGTATCTGCGAGGGTGCAGGCCCCCTCCTTGCTTTTCTTTTTCAGAAGTATTTTGGTTGTTTTACCATGTGAATTTTTTTTTTTTTTTTTTTTTTTTGAGATGGAGTCTCGCTCTGTCGCCCAGGCTGGAATGCAGTGGCGCGATCTCGGCTCACTGCAAGCTCCACCTCCTGGGTTCATGCCATTCTCCTGCCTCAGCCTCCGCAGTAGCTGGGACTACAGGCGCCCGCCACCACGCCCGGCTAATTTTTTTGTATTTTTAATAGAGACAGGGTTTCACCATGTTCTCCAGGATGATCTCGATTTCCTGACCTCGTGATCCGCCCACCTCAGCCTCCCAAAGTGCTGGGATTACAGGCGTGATACCATGTGAATTTTAAAATCACCTTCTCAAGTTCCATGAACAACCCACGTAAGATTTTGATTAGAATTGTACTTAGTTTTTGCATCAATTTGGAAAGAATGTCATCTTTATGATATTAGGTCTTCCTAATTATGAATATGGTATATCTCTCAATTTACTTGGTTATTTTAAAATGTCTCCTAATAAGTCTTTAAAATTCCCCAGTTTCACTCTTGCATCTCTTTTTAAAAAATATTTATTCCTAATTACTTGATACTTTTTGGTGCTATTATATCTTTAAATTATGTATTCTAGCTGTTTATTGCTAGGGTATAGATATGTGATTCTTTTTTTTTTTTTTTTTTTTTGGAGTTTCACTCTGTCGCCCAGGCTGGAGTGCAATGGCATGATCTGAACTCACGGCAAACTCCACCTCCTGGGTTCAAGTGATTCTCCTGCCTTAGCCTCCCAACTAGCTGGGATTACAGGTGCCTGCCACCACACCCAGCTAATTTTTGTATTTTTATTAGAGACGGGTTTTCACTGTGTTAGCCAGGCTGGTTTCAAACTCCTGACCTCAGGTGATCCACCCATCTCAGCCTCCCAAAGTACTGGGATTATAGGCATGAGCCACCACTCTTGGCCTGTGATTAGTCTTTGGACATTCATCTTGTATCTAGCCATCTTGCTGAATTCTCCTTTTTAAAAATAATAACTTATTGGTAGATTCTATTGGACTTTCTATGTATACAGTCATAGTTAACATTTTTATGTGCTCCTTTCCGTTCCTTTTGCCTTTTTTTCTTGTACTGTTTGGAACTCTATGATTATGTTAAGAAGTAATGATAATAGGCATTCTTTTCTAATTCTTGAGTTTGAAGGCTGTGCTTTTAATGTTTTGCCATTAAGTGTGAAGTTTGTTATAGATTTTTTAAAAATTGGCTGGGTGCCATGGCTCACACCTGTGATCCCAGCACTTTGGGAGGCTGAGGCGGGCAGATCACGAGGTCAGGAGATTGAGACCATCCTGGCTAACACAGTGAAACCCTGTTTCTACTAAAAATACAAAAAATTAGCTGGGCATGTTGGCGGGTGCCTATAGTCCTAGCTACTCAGCAGGCTGAGGCAGGGGAATGGCCTGAACCTGGGAGGTAGAGCTTGCAGTGAGCTGAGATCGCACCACTGCACTCCAGCCTGGGTGACAAGAAAAAAAAAAAAATGGGTTAAGGATGTTCCCTTCTCTATTCTTAATTTACTAAAGTTTATATCAGGAATGTATACAAAATTTTATTAAATGCTTTTAATGATATGACATCCTTTTTCTCCTTTAGACTTCTAATGTGTTAAAATTAAAAATAACTAAAACTAAAAAATATGCTATTAAGATATATATATAAAGAAGCCAATTATAAATGTATTATTCATGATAGCAGTTAATGCAGATGGGTGGAAGAGAAACACTTGATGTAAATTTTTAATGTTCTAGTTCTTGTGTCAGGTAGTGGGTTCATGAGGGTGTATCATATTATCTAAAACTTACAAATATATGCATAAAATATAAATGATTAAATATAAAGGCAGGCCATGCATGGACCATTAAGGAGAGATAAATGTATGTGTTATGAGCTAGGCTCAATGGCTCATCTTCGTAATCCCAGTGCTTTGGGAGGCTGTGGCAGGAGGATTACTTGAGGCCAGGAGTCTGAGACAAGGCTAGACAAACAAAGCGAGACCTTGTCTCTACCAGAAATAAAAAAAATTAACCAGGTGTGGTGGTGTGTGCCTGTGGTCCCAGCTGCTTGGGAGGCTGAGACAGGAGGATTCTTTGAGCCCAGGAGTTTGAGGCTGCAGTGAGCTTTGATTGGGCCACTGTATTCCAGCCTGGATGACCAAGTGAGACTCTGGCTCTTAAACAAAAAGCATATGTGTTAATCTAACTCTGTGGTTAAAAAAGGAAAGTTGATATTTGCTTTTATGAGACTGTGTTACATTTATTCCTAGGTTAGTAAAAAGAGACTTTAAAAAATGTCCGTATTTGTTCTTCATTGTTATTCTTAAAGTTTGTTTTTCAGAAACCGTTTGGGCAGTTTTTGGTTGTGAGACTTGATGTCATGACTGACGTATGCGTTAGAGTCCGTACATTGTAGGACTGACAAGTTCTGTGATTATCTTATGGTCTCAGTTGTTTGATCTTAATATTACCAGATGATTAATGGCCCTCATTTTAGATTGACACTTTGCGCAGAATGTTCTGTAGAAGGCCTGACCATTTCTTCTGGCTTTTCAGGCCACGTAGTTCTGTATTGAGCATACCACGAGTTTCCATCCTACCCCATCTCATCCATCTCATTCCGTCATGTAGTGGTTTTGTATGAGGCCTGTAGCTTGTTGGGAGGACACTTGGAACAAATTACAGTGATTATGAACATTTGGAATGAAACAGACTCAGATTCTAATTTTGGCTCTTCTCCTTACCAGCTATGTGGTCTTCAGAAATTTTAATAACTACTCTGGGTTATCTGAAAAATCTGTATGATATTTTCTCTGAGGTTGTTGTGTTAAAGTGTATCTTTATTACTATTTTTATTAATATTATATCGCCATGATGTATAATTAATTTTTGCGTCTCCATGTATATACTGGATGCACTTTCAAGCCACTGATCTGATTTTCCCTTGAGTGTACTCAAGGCACCAATTGCTTCAATTCCTAAGTGTTAAAAAGAACCACAGTGCCAAAATATTCTTACCTCTTAGTTCGCAACTACTGACTCTTCTGTCTCGTCTGTACTATTCCTGGAGAGAAGGGAGACACAGGCAATTGTGTTGCTCACAGCCAAGCCCTTTCTAAGCGCAGCTGACAGATGGAGGTGTTTGGGCTCATCACAATGTTGAGAACAACAGTAATCACAGCAGTCGCCTCTTCGTGGAGCACTGTTGTGGCAGCCGCTGTGCTGAATGCCCTACCCTCAGCATGCCCTACCCTGGATTCTCACCGAATTCCCTAAAGTAGATCCTCGTCTTGACACCTTCTTCTTGACACAGGGAAGCTGAGCTTGGACAGATTCAGCAACTAGCCCAGTGTCACACAATTAGTAATTGGCAAAACCAGAAGGTAGTCACTGGTCTCCCTGACTCCAAAACCCACAGTCATAACCACTGCTTATGCAAATGCTATTCCCCCAGGTCTTTCTCTCTTCTTATTTTCTGGATGCAGGAAAGTAAGTGGAACCTGTATCTGGTGGGACCTGGTGGGTAGGTGACTCTAGTTGGATTCTCTGTGCTCTTTGGGAAGGCTAACTCCCTGCTGAGGCAAGAGGTTCTGGAAACTTTGGGGACTATTTGGTCATTTTGTACTGAAAATTAACTCTAAAATGATTTAATGCTGAGAATGATAACTTTGAGAGATTCTTGCATTATTCACTTTGGAGCAGGAATATTTAGATCCATGGACTTCATGACTGTATTTTGGGTTTTTAAGTCAGAAAACTAGAAGGTTTATGGAAACCTTGGAAAATATCTGTTGCATGCTGAACTAAAGTGAGAGCTTAATAAAAATATGCATTAATGCAGGACTCCACTGCCCTCAGACTAAGCACAAGAGATCTCTGTTGAACCTTGGGAAAAATAAACTTACTCCCTTGGCATTTATGAGGGTGGCACTAAAATATGGTGGTTGCGCCCAGGAGTGGGGTAGTAGCATAGAATGAAAACAGTCTGCAGGAGCCTTCAGGTTCTTTAAAATATAACCAAATTAAACATTAACATAGTCTTTATATAATTAGTCTCTGATTCCCTCATTCCACACAGTTGGTTTTTTGGGAAAAAAAATCAACATGAAAAGATAGTTTACTTTTCTCCTTTTATCAAGTATTTAATTCATCATAATGAACTAAAGGATAAAATAATAAATTTTTCTGTTTAAAATTCTTTGGGAGTGATGGAAAATGTGAAAAAATCATTCTTGTTCTTCTATAGCATACCAAAAAAGTGACAAGTAAATTTTAGGAAGAATTGTTAAATTTTGCCTTTTGCCCTTTTGCTAGTTCCCTACCTTAATCCAGTTAATATAAAATGCTCAAAAAGCGATTATCATTCATCTTTCAACTTGATGAACAAGTATTTTCTTTGCAAATGAAGTATGTCCTGTAAATGATTAAACATTAATAAAAACAAGAATCCACCTGATTTGTTTTAACACCTCTGTTTCTCTGCAGGAGGTAACATTTTTCTGTGAGTTTGTCAAGTGTTATTTTTTCAGCCTTCCTTTGACCTGAGTGGTATATATTTGGTTTAGTTTTGAATTTAGTGAAGAATATGACTGAATTCTAAAATGAAAAATAATATCATACTTCTCAGATTTTGCTTATAAAAATGTTGCGTACGTGCTTATGACACGTTTAGAAGTTTGTGACTCTCCGGAATTTCTGTGGCATTCCTAAACACTCAGCATTTACAATGAATTTAAGTGACTGGTAACATTTGAATGACATGCAGTAGAACATGGCAGCCCTATTGGGTTTTCCATTTGGCAGCCTTAGTAAGTTGACCAAAAGCTGCCAGCTGTTTCGGTCTATGAAATAAGTAGGGTTCAGTATTCCAGGCTGACCTTTTTTCGGTATTCTTTTGGTCACCATTAAGAAAATAATATTGAGGCTGCAGTGAGCTATGATCGCACCACTGCACTCCAGCCTGGGCTACAGATGAGACTGTCTCTAAAAACAAAAAGAAAAAGAAAAAAGAGAAAATAAGCATGAATCTTTAGTTTGCATCTAATATATGGTTCTTTTCATTTATTTTTAATATGTAGGAGTGTATTTTTTGCCATTTCTTAAGCGTAGGGATCTTTTGGCAGAGTTTGTTTCCTGCATTCCTGCTTCTGTTCAGCAAGCAAGATAACCACTATCGGAATAGCTGTGCCTACCCGAACATTGACTGGCACATAATTGGTGCTCACTAAATAATATCTGAATGAGTACGTGTTGGACATTGAATGAAAGGACCTTTTGGGCTCTATGCATGTCTAATTCAGTGGTCATATTATTTTTAGGGGTTTAGAATGACCATTTCACTTCTTATCACCGCTATCCATGTAATGTTTTAAAAATTATCCTCACTTGGATAGCTTAAAATTCCAGTCTTTAAACATTGCCTCCAGATTTAGATAAAAGTAAAATTGTAGTGTTGGCTATAAGCAAGCAGAGAAATATGTTAATTTTCAATTTCCGGGAAGGTTGGAAGAAATACTTTTCCAGAACGAGCATGATTCCACTCTGATATGAGAACTAAATTAAGTGACACTGGTTGTATAAAGCTTTGGCAGTGGGCCTAATATCCCTTGTTGGTTTTATATGCATGCTGCTGGCTTTGCTGGCAAAAATGCTGGTTGTTAATTTATTGATGCCATGCACTTATAGAACCAGCTTTGTGTAACACATTAAAAACTAGACTGAAATGTATTTGTTGTCACTGAAGTGACACTCTAATTATATTAGATATCCCAATTTAGTTTTATCCTTTTATTTTTAGCCTCATAACTTTCTTCCAAAGTTATTTGGGATAGAAACTTGAATGTTCAAACTTGGCATATAATTAAATTGAGATTAAAAAAAAAACTATCAACTAGGACTTGATTTGTTTAAAATATGAAATAAAGATATATTTCTGTTAAATAATAGAACAACTTCAAATCAAGTTACTCAACAGGCCTGTTCTTGGCACTTCAAATATGTAATTAAATTTTATGATGACCTGGTTAATATCTCCAAAGTAAGAAAGTACAGTGTCATGGTTTTGGTTCTTTAGAAGCACTGCCAAGATAGAATTCGGGGTACAGGATGTGTATTAGGAATCATTACTTCTAAAAGGAAGGGGGAGGAAGCAGTTTTGGGTAGAGAGAGGAGCTGTCCTGCCACGCAGGCCTGGCAAGCCTTGTGAATACAGCAAGGGTTTCCTAGTCAGCAGCAGCCTGTGTAGGCCAAAGTGGACGGTCCTTCTATTACCCATGTTCAGGTACTGAATACGGGCCACCTTGAAAAGTGGGAGATCTCAGGCAAGCAGCACTCTGCAGCTGAGGCTGGCCCTAAGGTTGCTGCCTCCTGAAGGGTGTCTGCTGACTACCCACCCCACAGCTGGGCACAAAGGCCTTTCTTGAAGGGCATGGAGTGGTACCTCTCTGTGTCTACTGCTTCGAACTCTCATTATTAACAATAATACTCATAATTCATATACTTATATCATTATCTTCATCTGACCAGTGAAAAAATGGAAGCAGAATACTTTGCTTAAGATCTTATGGTTAATTCTGGGCCACACTAGAAAGAATAACCTGTGTCTTATTCCTAGCTTTCAGCAAACTAACAGCATGCTGCAGTGTACATATTTATTTTTAAATGGGTGGCCAGCCAATGTATGTAAAGAAAAAGCGAGGGGAAGGAATTGTAGATACTTGACAACTAGTGTGGTAAGCAAACAAGAAAAGGCTGGGTTTAGATTCCAACTGACCTGACCTCCCAGTTCATGTTCTCCCTGGCCCTGTGACCAGACAAGTGACATGGTCACTCTGACCTCTAGGGAGCTGATCTGGCAATAAAAGGAATGAAGTTGGCATGTCATTTAAATAGTGTAGGTGAAACATAGTATGGCACCTGGTGTTCATAGCAGGAAACACAATACAGGCTAATTTTCTTAAATACCCAAAAGAAGTCAAGCTGCAAAATGCTAGTTAGAGAAATGAAAATTTGAACTTGAAGACAGAGAGAATTTTCCTCCCTAGTATTTTTCCTTTGTATCCTCTTATTCCTTTAGTGTTGACCTATTAAAATATGAATTGACAGATTTTTGTTCTGGAGAAATTGCTTCTGCAATGTGGGTCTACTCCAGACAGACATGGAGAGGGGACTTCATAAAAAAGGTGAGGAAGAAGCATGGAATGAAAAAGATTAACTGGATCAACAAATATTCATGGAATGCTTATTATGGGCCAGGTTTTTGTTTTTGTTTGAAATTTAATGATATAGTTCATTAGAAGATCATCAAAAGTACTGCATCTGAGATCATTAAAAATGGCCCACTTCTCTCTTTTCCATTGCCACCCTCTTGGTTTAGGCTACCATTATTATCCTAGGTTTACTGCAGTGGGCCAGCCACTGTTTTCCTCCTGTCTGCTGTAGGTTTATTTTCAACCCCATTTTTTACTCTACAGAAATTCTGGTCATGTCATTCTCTGCTTCTTGGGACTTTAATAAAGCCTGAAAGACTAGGCATGAACTGTTGCCTAGCACCCACCAGCCTCAACTGTCACTAGTTACATTACTAGACCCTAACCCTCAACACCTGCCTTTTCAAACTCACTAATTCCTCTGACAGGCTTTGCCCCTCTTGCTTCAGGCCTTTGCTTACATTGATTTCTAATTTTGGAATGTCCTTTCCCTTTCCTTTTATGCCTGGTTAACTTCTACTTGGTGTAAACATTACTCCCTTTGGGAAAGCATTCCCTGATCCCTGGAATAGATTGTGTTTCTCTCCCTCACTCTCCCCTGAGACTGCCTCCTAGAACTGCTCACGGGAGGTAATAATGTGTTCCTTTGTGTGACTGTCTGTTTCCCTCAGCAAGCTGCAGCTCCACAAGGGCAGTGACTGGGTCTGTTTCAGCTTACAGTTGCCAAGCACAGTCCTGACACAGAGTAGGGATCTGATAAATCTTTTTGAATAAAGGGCTTAAAAGGGTCACACAATCCTCTTCTGACCAGCCTATGCTTTCCATCTCACTCCTGGAGGCATCTAAGGATAGACAGAGACCAGTGTAAATCCCACTTAAGCTCTATATGTGCTACCAGAGACTAAGAACCAGGCCTTTACTCTGATGTCTACACTTAAACTCTTTAAACTTTGTATTCTTCATGATATTTTAGTGTATGCTGTTGTGTCATGTTAAAAAAAAATCATGGTACTTTGATTTATTAAAAAAATTGTTTTCTTTAATTAAGTCATTGAGTTATGAGAAGTGATAACCTTTAAATATAATACCAGTTTTTTAAAGAGGCAGTTTATTTGGAGGGGGAAGGGAAAGTCAAGCTCTCATCTTGTTTGTCCTCAGAGCTCTCCTAATCGATGGTGTTTCCTTGAATCACTAGGCCATCTTTTCACAGCACCGACTGTCTTGGGATAGTAAGGAGGAGCTGAGAGGCAGATTTCGGGTGGAGCTGAAGAATGGAAATCTCTAGAGTTTGCTTACAGGAGCAGATGTAAACCTCCCAGTAATAAGTGTGCTTCTTGGCTATTTTATGCTGGTATGAGTTCAGGCTGGCCTACTTTAAAATGGACATCTATTTTTATAGGAAACTCATGGAATGTCTGGAATTCTGCTTAGAAAAAGGAATCTGCATCCTGCTGTGAAGGAGCAAAGTACTCGCTTTTTGTTAGTTGTGGTCTTAAGACTTCAATTCCAAAGGCATCCTAAAAATTGGACATGATTGACTCTGAAGTTCAGTGCTGCCTCTAAGAAAACATGAGAACACTTAGACATGGAGCAATGGAAAATGAGGGACTCTATATAGTTTGAAAAATTTAAAAATTTGGGTTCATTCACTTTAATATTGTGATTTAACTGGTTGTTTTGTCATTCTGTTTTATTTTGAAACTATTTACTTTATGAAGCTTTCCATATGAATATTTATTTTCACTTTGAAAAAGTTTAAACAATTGGGAGTTTAATTATTACCTCTGTGACATTCTAGTACTTCCTATAAATGAGTGCCAGAACGAATGGCTGAAAAAATAGTTCATAATCATTCATGAAAATAACAATATTGAAATCATAAGAATAACTTTATTTGGAACCTTTTCTTATCTTTTTCGTGCCACTGTTAAAACTACTTCTTGTAAATTGCAGATTTACAGATAATGTTAGTCTTTCCAACTCTTGAAGATGCCATTCTGCCATATATGCTAGCCAGAAACTCAGCTGGCTAGAGTTGTAGTCACACACAGAGGTTTATCTTATTTTGTTTTTCAGCACAGTTCACCATTTTCACTTTAAGGAAACACAGAATGACAGATTAACATAGTTGATTAACGCAGAGTTTCTTGCTTCACTGTTTATACCCTTTATTATTAACCAGAGGCTCCAAATTGCTGATGCAGTATTTTATTTAATTTTTAAGTTTACTGGAGTTAATAAGTGAGATTCTTCTAACAGTTTCATTTTCCACATTGTGAATATAATCCCTCTGGGAAATATAAGAATCCAAGAAAAAAAGGAAATTTGGTGTTTTTCTTGCTTAATCATTATCTTGTAAGAATCTACAGAGAAAAGCAGCTCTTGTACTCTGAGGGAGTTTTTTTTTAAAGTGGCTTTTGTTTAGCTCTCTGTGGCATGGCTCAGAAGAAAACCTGTTTGTTCTTTTAATAGCTCCACCCACCCCTGCACTTTTATTCAGTATAATTAATTAAAACTTTACTCTTTTTTTTTTACTAGTAGACAAAATTATCAAATATCCATAGTAAAAATCTTGAAATCTATGGATGTGGGTTGGTGGGAAAGGAAAGCTCTTTTTGGTGTTGGTAAGATAAAGAGTAATTGACTTTGCCACTGCCTTAGTCTGTGACCTTAGGGAAAAACCATTTTCTGTTTTCTTATTACAAACTTAGACTATCTTTCCGTTAAATTAGTGTTAAGTGGTACCCTGCGTGTCTACTTAGTGACTAAATAACTTCTGCAAATAAAGAAAAGTAATATCTTGTTATTTATTAGATAGGTATTTTATCTTACATATTTCTTTTGAAAAAGTAGGGGATGAGTTAGAAATCAATTCATAAAGTAGTTTGGACTTTCTCCTCAGTACAGTTAAGGAAACTCCTTTGAGCTCATTCAGGCATTGATTTAGGATCTAATAACCAATAAATAAGGCAGCCTTTCCTCTTAAGCACCTTGTTTTATAGTGTGGAATGAGAATCAGAGTAAGGAAGAATGTATATGAAAATGTCTTGTCTGTGTTGTAGGAGGGATTCAAGTGTTATGGGAGCCCAAAAGATGTACTGATTAATTTTCCCTGGATGTGGCTGGGGTCATGCTAATGAATGAAGCTTTCGGTGGGAGTGGTGGGGAAGGGGAAGGCTTAATAGAAGGTGTGACTTGCAACAAATGTTTAAGGAATTTTTATTGCACAGCTCCAAAAATGGACACCCTTGCATACGTTAGAGAGCCGGGTAAACAGCATGATGTCTGTGTTCTCATAGAGCGTATATTCTAGTGGGAGGAAATAGCTACATTAAAAAATTAGGTAGTATTTTTACAGTTAGAGAGAGGGAGATCATTTCCAGGCATCCCCTTTCCCCTAGGATGGATCTTCTGTGCTTTGAGGAAGGTCAACAAGCACATGTGGAGGGGGTGGGGCTTAGTGTTGCTTGGAGGGAGGGACACCTCTCCCTGGTAATAGGAGGGACAAAGGGACACTGGAAATGGATGCTCCAAGGTTTGTAACTTGATGGCGGGGCTTGGGCAAGCTCTTACCTAAAGGGTTTTGTTTTCCCAGTGAAATGTAAGGTCATTGTCTGAGGTTGGGGTCAGGAGTGTGTGTTGGGGTGGTTGAAGGAGAGAAGAGCAGGTATGAAATAGCTGTCTGAAACAGGAGTGCACACTTATGAGAAATGTAGCAGTCTTACGTGTCCATTTAGGGTAGTGATAATGAATCTGAAATAAAATAAATCTGCTTGCTTATGTGATTTTTCTCTATGAATATTCATCTCCTATGCTACCGGTTGATTGCTGGATTTTGCTGTAGTCCTAAAGGACTGAGCTTTTGATTGGCTGCAAATACATTTGATGAATGGATGGATTCTTGACCAATTTTATATAGGTCTGAGGGAGCTTAAATTTTTCCTTTAAAAACCCTTTAAAATGTGCTCATTTAGTCAAAATTTTAACAGATTTCTTAATTCTAATTCTTTTCAAGTGTAAAGAATTTTGCAATTTGACATTAAAAATATGACTCACTCACTTTTCAATTGACTTATCAATTCATTAGTTGCTTTTCTAAGTGGAATTAATTACCTTAGGTGAAACAGCTATTGCAGAATATTTTTAGTTTTTGAAGACTAAAATTATTTTAGGAGTATTAAAAAAACCCTGCTTTCTTGCCAGTGCTGTCTAAATGTGAAGACCCTTCCCCCACCCACCCTGGCCCGTTATGCTGCGGGCTGTACTGCTCTCTGCATTTGTTTCTTTTAACAGCCCTTTAATGTTTTCAATTCAAAAAGCTTTTAGTTACCATTAGGAATGGATCCAAAATCAGTGACAGAAATTAATAAACAATACCTTTGAACAATGCTTTGTTACATTCCATTGCACAATATCTATCTGCATGAAATTCTTTTCTTGCTGATGAAGTCGAGTTTAAATAGAGCATAGTATCACTGAATAATGCCTGTAAGAAACATTTTAAAAACCTAGTTATCCCTTTGAGACTTTTGTCTATTTCCTTTTTTATCTCCTCTTGGACAGTATTTTATCCTGGAAATTAATTCTGCAACCCCTTTTGTTTCACACCTTATTTTTCTCAATACGTTGCACATTGTTACTTCTGCCCAAGTTACCTTCAATGAAAATGGTTTAGTCCATTTTCGTTCCTAACCTTATATTATAAGGCTGTATTATGAGTGTGCCAAGTACAGTCCTATTGTTTTGATTTGAATATAACTGCAGCTACCATAGAGGTCTAAGGGAATTTTCATTACCTTCACTTTACTCCATGTCAGAGTTAAATTGGACTGGGTATTGGGTTGGATATATTTACCGTAGATTTGAATACACATAGACAGATGTAGAGGTTATTTGTATCTGTTTAGATACAATTAAGATTTATATACTTATTTATATTTATATCTGATGTTCTCTGGGGAGTAAATTTCTTCCCTTGTGATGTCAATTATTTGTGGTATACTTAGCAATTCACTGTTGGCGAATCTGTAGGTTTTGTTGAAAACATATACACAAGTGTCAGCGTGTTTAGTAATGTCCTCTACTCATTTTCAAGTAGGAAGAAGTCGAATTAAATTTCGTCACTATTATATGGTAGTTAGAGGATTTGAAAACAACAATAGTAGATAACAATAATAAACAACAATAGAACAGTAAGGGATTTTATTTTGTGCGTTCTGAATCTTTTTATTTTGGGCAGAACTAACTTTTTCAGAAGAAGATTTTAAACAAGAAAGCTTGTTTGAGTTTAGCAAGGTTTGAGTTTAGCAAGCTTTAAACATGTCATTTTGGGTTTTTGCTAGTTTTTTTGCCAGTGAGAAAATGCATAGAATATATGAGGCAGTAATGCTTTAGCTGTGTTTTGATTTATGGTCTCTTATTTTATGACATCATATTCGTTTGTATATGCAATCAGCAGTGAATTGTTTGCCTTTCCTGAGTGCTATTTAATAGGATTCACACTTGCATTCTGTTACCAAATTAATGGACTTACTTTTAAAGTTAATACAAAGCATTAATTGTAATACTTTTTTTTTTCGATGACTTAGTGGGTTTTTCTTAACCTTACAGTCTAGTGTTGGATAGTAAGATAATCATCCCTATCTAACTGAGGCAGAAGGAAGTCGATTTGATTTCTCAGTACTGTTGAGTACTGTTGAGTGTGGAAGGCTGGAGAAGACCTCATTGCTGATTAATGTATCCACCTCATTATTTTTCATTGAGCAACACTGTGCAAATTAATTGAGAGTTGCAGGGCCTGTGACTGTATATCCTTAATTTCCAGAACGTCTGTTACTTCAAAACATCTTACCTGCTAAATCTTTCCTCCTCCTTTTTTGGGTAGATAATGGAACTATAAAAGAACTCTTCTAAAGAACCCTTCTAGATGCTGGGTTTTCAACTTCCCTAAACTTTATACTTGTAGATAAACGTTAAAACTTTATAATTTTGAGGGGCTTGATTATGTTTATTTTAGGTGTGGCACATCTAGACTCCTGCTAACTAGTATAACTTTATTAATTAATATTTTAAAATAATACAACTTGCCTAGATTTTTGCTTGAGTGCCTTTGTATAACGATCTTCCTCCCCTCCTCACAGCCCTTTCCCTCACTCCCACTTTAGCCTGAAAGAGAGGTAAAAGCAGTTGAACATTAGAAAAGAAGTCTTTTAATGTTGTAGTCAACTGTATTTCTGAAGATACTGCCCTGCTTCTAGTTAGTCCTGTGACTCATTCATTTGCGTTATAGTACTCTTATGGGGGTGATCTAATAATTTTTCAAAGACATTCTGGCCTGTCCAAGGATATAACCTTTACAGTGTTTATGCTGTATTAGAAGGTGTTAATGGAATGCAGGAGAGTAGGCTCCTGAATGGCTGATTAAATAAATATTTTTATATCCTCAAGTAATGTTAAAACCATGCAGTCTCAGTGGAAAAAAAGGGTGACTTCCAGCTGGGCAGAACTCTGCTTGATATGACCCCAAAATTGTGTATTTAGGAAGCTGTATCTTCTTACAGAGGCAATTTTACTCTGGTATATGACTTGAGGGAAAGAATAAGGTAATAAAGTTAATTAGTTCTGGAATCTATAACCAAAGCCATAGTGCTTTAAGTCAGATTGTCATATTTTCAGCACTTGGAGCAAAATGAATTTCCACCCATACTGTCCAGAAAAATATATGGTCATCTTTGAATTCAAGGTGAATGAGCCAAATCCATTTGGAATTATTTTCTAATTTTCATATAATTCATATTTTTCTCAAGGTAATCATGTTATTAGGTCCTAGTATAAAAAATGATCCAAGTAGTAAGATTGTACAAAATAATCTGGGATTGATTTAAGTGGTAAATTTTTTACATTAGCTAAGCTAGGCTCAGATGAGTCAAAATTTGTAGCAGATGCTCTGCTTCCCAATTATCTATCCAGGTCTACTGTATACAGAAAGCCATCTCATCATTTGGATGTGACTTAATTAGAAGTTAACTCTGTTCTATATATTGAAATAGAGTTCATTAAGAAAATAAATGGGAGAAAAAATTGCCAGGGAAATATTTAGCTCCTTAATATTTTAAAGTCCCTAGTTTGCATACCAACAATCTAGTGTGTTTTTCCACTAGAGAAGTCAAAAGCTGTTCAGATGGTGAATTTTCTTACTATTTTATTTAATTAATTAATTAATTTATTTATTGGAGACACAGTCTCTCTCTGTTGCCCAGGCTGGAGTGCAGTGGTGTGATCTTGGCTCACTGCAACCTCCATCCTTGGGTTCAAGTGATTCTTCTGCCTCAGCCTCCTGATTAGCTTGGATTACAGGTGTATGCCACCACGCCCAACTAATTTTTGTATCTTTAGTAGAGATGGGGTGTCACCATTTTGGCCAGGCTGATCTCGAACTCCTGACCTCAGGTAATCCGCCTGCCTCAACCTCCCAAAGTGCTGGGAAAATCACAGGTGTGAGCCACCATGCCCAGCCAATTATTGCTTTAAGATTAAGGTGTGTACTTCACATAAGAAAATTCACTAAAATTCAGCATGCAGATATTAAAAATTTAGATAATACTAATTTCCAGTTTTCTTATTCTAAATAAATAAAATGTTACTCTAAATAATCTTTTGTTTTAACCCAGTAAGTTGTTACTTGTGTACTTTATCTTTTGGACTGTTATCAGCCATTTTTCATTTAGGCTAGAAAGTACATTAATTTTACTGAAATCTGCCAAAAGTTACTTGCTGATTGAAGAAATCTAATTGTAAGATTTATAATCAAGGAATTGATCCATTGATTTATATTCAATTAAAACTATTGCAACATCATAAATACTCAGTGATCTCTCCTCCCCCTACCCTTTTCTGATGAATTCAATTCAACTAACCTTTCTTGAGCGCTATTGGAATGTCCTGTAGGGTAGAGAATATATAAGAGGTGCTTGCATTTGCTGAGTGCTTCTGTCTGGGAGGAGATTGTTCTTTCTCTCTCTAGCCATGGGGACAGAACTCAAGGACATGTTGCCCCTTTCTTCACCCTCTCTAGCCTCACCTAGGAGGTGGGGCTGCTAATCCACTGGTTGAAACTACCGGTAGCAGTGTGCTACTTTTTACTTACTACGTTGTCAAGGCAGAAATATAGGCCCCTCCTTCTCTCTTTCCTCTCTCAGTCCTAGGGCGTGCTGGTCATTCTTGCCTTTGGAGTTAGTTGGAGGCTGGCTATTTTTCTGTTTTCCCATAGATGGGTACAGGTTTTGTGAGGATGGGGTGGTGGGATAGAAGTAAAAAAGAAGTCACACTATGTCTTGTGTTTATTTCATATTTTGAAATGATCCTTGGACTTAGAGATACTGCATATTTAGAAAACATTTCAGAATTATGATTAAATTCCTGCTATCATAACAGTACCCATAACGACACTGGATTTTCTACATTATTACATTCCAATTTTAGAAGCAAAATTGCAGTAAAAATTCCAGAGTGAACATGTTATAGTCTTATACACACTGATAAAGCTCTCATATTTATTCCTGTAATTATTTTTATTTATTATATATGAGGAAATTAACCAGTCACAAATAAAAAGGGGCAAAGAGAGGCCAAGGAAGTCCAGGAAGCATTTGAAAAGCCATTTTTTTTTTTTTAAAACAAATAACAGCTTTATTGAGATATCTCAAATACAGTGAAGTTCACTTTTTAAAAAGTGTGCAATTTAGTGGTATTTATTGTACTCACAGAGGGGCATCCTTCACCACCATCAAATACTGGAATACTTTTTTTACCCTCAAAAGAAACCTTATATCCATTAGCAGTCACTCCCCATTTCATGGCATAACCACTGATTTTTCTGCCTCTATGGATTTTCATAGCCTGGCCATTTCATATCCATGGAATTATACAATATGTGGTCTTTGGTGTTTAGTTTCTTTCACTTTGCATAATGTTTTCAAAGTTCATCAATTTTGTAGCATGTATTAGTACTTCACTCCTTTTTATTGCCAAATAATATTTCACGGTATGGATGTACCACATTTTGTTTACTCAGTAGTCACTTGGATGTTTGGATTGTTTCCACTTTTTGGCGATTATGAATAATGCTGCTATGAACATTGGTATACTAATTTTCATGTGGACGTGTTTTTAGTTATCTTGGGTGCATACCTAGGGGTGGAATTTCTGGGTCATATGGCAACTCGATGTTTTGCTTTTTGAAGAATCCATTGATTGACTTCCTTCCTTCCTTCCTTCCTCCCTCCCTCCCTCCCTCCCTCCCTTCTCCTCCTCCTCTTCCTCTTCTTTCTTTTCTTTTCTTTTCTCTTTTCTTTTCTTTCTTTCTCTTTCTTTCTTTCTTTCTTTTTTTTTTTTTTTCTTTCTTTTTTTTTCTTTCTTTCTCTTTCTTTTGCGCTCTCTCTCTCTTTCTTTCTTTCTTTCTTTTCTTTCTTTTCTTTTCTTTCTCTCTGTCTTGACAGAGTCTTGCTCTGTTGCCCAGGCTGGAGTGCAGTGATGCGATCTCGGCTCACTGCAAGCTCCGCCTCCCGGGTTCACACCATTCTCCTGCCTCAGCCTCCCGAGTAGCTGGGACTACAGGTGCCCGCCACCACGCCTGGCTAATTTTTTGTATTTTTAGTAGAGACGGGGTTTCACCATGTTAGCCAGGATGGTCTCGATCTCCTGACTTTGGGATCCACCTGCCTCGGCCTCCTAAAGTGCTGGGATTACAGGCTTGAGCCACCGCGCCCAGCCAATCCCTTGACTTTTAATACAACTTCTAAATAGGAAGCAGTCAAATATATGCAAGATTTTGGAATTAGATCATTTGGGATGAGCTACGTATTGCTATATCTATCTTAAAAATCTGATTTTAGTATAACATTCTTATTTTGTAATTATAGAGAATTTAGGCAAACTTAAGTTATCTTTATTAAATAAATAGAGTATCATGTCTGCTTAGGCCAGGTGCAGTGACTCACGCCTGAAATCCCAGCACTTTGGGAGGCTGAGGCAGGCGGATCACCTGAGATCAGAAGTTCGAGACCAGCCTGGCCAACATGGTGAAAGCCCGTCTCTGCTAAAAATACAAAAATTAACTGGGCGTGGTGGCAGGCACCTGTAATCCCAGCTACTCAGGAGGCTGAGGCAGGAGAATTACTTGAACCTGGGAGGCGGCTGCAGTGAGCTGAGATCGCACCACGACACTCCAGCCTGGGTGGCAGCGAGACTCCATTAAAAAAAAAAAAAAAATCCTGTCTGCTTAGGCTGAAAGATAAGTCAGATTTCCTTATATAATATTGGTTAATTTGCATTGATTATTTGTATTTAATTGCCTAAAATGGTAACCTGAAAACTAATGTTAATAGATTCCTCATTTTTTAAAGGACAAGCTAAAAAACACGGAATAATTATTAAAAATTGTGGAAATGTAGTCACCCGTTTTATTTTATATTAAAAGTACACAGTTAATACTCTCGTTAAGTTGCAAATTAAGTTAGTGTCACAGCGTTTTTGTATTGACCATCCCTCCCTGGCCCTACTATATATACTGTTCTCAAATGGATGTCCCAAACCTTGAGGCATTTTTAGAATTTTTTTGTTGAAGACTTCTTTCCTGTTTATTTGTACAGTCATCCCAGTCTTCAGTAACTTTCTTTTTACCCCAAATTTATGATTTTTGACCTGGTCTTACACTCTTCAGTCCACATCTGCTTGCTATGATTTTTATTAATATTGATTTTATGATCAGATTGTTTGGTTGTTTTCATTTTCTTGTTCTCCAGGATAACACAATGGTGGCATAGCCTGGGTGCTACCAATGTATTTGTTTTATGAATAAGTGAAAGAATGAATGGAATTTGGTACTGTACCATATTGTTTTCAAGAAGGAGGAATGGTGGAGTAACATTTTATTTGCTATTTTTATAAACATTATTTAAGTCTCCTCAAAAATGGGAAGTTGATTACTGCTTTAAAGGTGTGCCAAGTTTTTCTCCAAGAACAGAAGAAATGGAAAAATAGATTAAAATTTTTTGCTGAAGATGAAGACAATAGAAATAAACATGTTGTTTTGGTTGGAGAGTGTTTTTGGGTCATAATATCAATTGAACGTGGTGACCATGTGGATCAAATACGATGTGTGCGAAGTCACTTTCCAAATTGTGTAATCTTGTCCCTGATTTTTTCTTTGAACTTCTTTCCAAGTTAAAGACATGAGGTCTTTGGTATGAAATAGATCTACATAGAAAGACTCAGTTGATTCTTTCTATTGATCCTGAGCCGGATTACTGCCCCCCTCTCTCCACTTAAGTGAGCTCTCTCATACGGAGAGTGAGCCTTGTCTCAGAGTGTAGCAAAGGTCCGGAGGTGTGGTGTCCTCCATCTTCCCTGGGAAATGCCTAGTCTTTGAGACCTGTGTTAGCACATCGCAGAGAGTTTGTGGAAGGGTCCCAGGTGCTGCTTTCCACAGAAGATACTGTTTTGGCTGGCTATAAGCATTATCAATGAAATCTGTACTTTTGATTGGTGAACAGATCTGGGAGCCACAAGGCCTGGGCTCAGTTTGCCTTTGTCAGCAACACACACGGGCCCTCAACCTGTCTCCTTTTTCTCCTCCGCAAATGATGGCGTGAAATGGAGGCACACATGATCCTCTGAGTTTGAGTAGTTAAGAATAAATGATTGCCTTGTTCTTATAAACATTTTTTGATTTTTCTCTTTTAAAATATTAATAGTTCAGAACATTTCCAAAAAATGTCACTTCCTTTAGCAAATTTCTGTTGTCTTTTGCATATTAATGCAAGTCCCCAAGATTGTGTCAGTGAGAACTCATGGATAACAGAGTGCTTTCCACATAACTCTTTTGATACTCACAAAAACTGTATGGGGTAAGTTATTCTGCTGACTTTATAGATGAAGAAATTGAGGCTTATATTGATACAAACAATTTCCCTAAGTCTCCAGCGAGTAAGAAGCAGAGTCAGAGTTTGAACCCAGGTCTTTTGCTTTCAAGTGCCACACTCTCAGACAATCGTTAGTTTTACAGGAAGGAGGTTGGAAGTCCTAGAGGTGTCAAAAAGCCAGAAAGAGGACAAGATTTAGAACAAGATTACCTAGGTTTGTAACTTCGTTTTGATTTTACTTTCATTGGCACTGTAGGTATAAGGAATATTGTACACCTTTAAGTAACACTATGATAATAATAACTTAACTTTGTAAGTTGTTTACAAATGGCCTATGGAATACTCAAGGCTGAGAAGCATAGTATTAAAGCATTATGCTATTGAAGCCTTTTTCTTCCTTACATTCTTGTCTGAACTGTGACCACAAACTTAATTGGCTTCCCAGCCTCCCCTCACTCCCCTCCCTAGTCCCCTCTGCTTGGTACCGACAAACATCTTTTTAGGGTTCAAACCTATTCATGTCTTCCCCGCGTTTGTGTCCAGATGTTTTCATCTGGCATTCAGAGCCCTTTGAAATACGCACAGCTGCCCTTTCAGCCTCATCTAATCGATAGTTCCCATTCTAGTTATGTGATTCTATATTGAATTCTTCCCAAACACATATTTTAATCATGTTACATTTATTAATTTTCTTTGTCTATATGCAACAGAAATAGTTGCATTTAGTGCCTTGGTGAGTGATCCTTGTTCTTGGAACAGTGGAAAGATCCAGAGAAACCTGCCTGAGATTCTGTGTCCTATCCTAAGATCTTTTCAAAATATATCATAGTCTTCCTCTAGGTTGACCCACGCACCTTCCTCCCAGTAGAGCATCTGAATGAGGATGGAGTTTCTCTAGGTTGGTTCATAAAACGTAGCTGCATACCAGCAACTAGGATTTTAAATAAGGATATTGAAACTTGAGAGTTTAAGAAACTTATCCAAGGTTTCACAGGCTTTGAGTTTTGGAGCCGTGATTTTCAGAGCCTCAGTCATTACAACCCTGAACTTTGTAGTGGGCATTCAATAAATGTTTGCTGAGTGAATGAATGAATGAATGAATGGATTGTCAGTCTTATTAGAATGTTGGATCAGCAGAAGAATTGATTGGGTGATTGCATCTGCACAGAAGAGTTACATTTTGAGGCTTGTTTTTCTGAAAAATATTCTAGGATGAAAATGTCCTTTTGATATAATAGGTCTCTAGTTCAGTACATTTGTCCAGAAAAGCTAACAGCTACTGGAGGAGAAGGATGGTGTATATCCATGAAGACCCTTAAGAAATCCCTATAAGTTTACATTTCTTTTCCAGAAGGGAATGTTCTCATATAACAAAGTCTACAATAGGTTTTATATTCTCTTTTCATATAGTATTCCTTCTCACCATTGCCAATAAGGAGGAAAAAGATACTGGGAAAACTTCAGTTTGAGGGAACACAAAAGACATGGAATTTCCTTGGGATTTTTCTCGAAGTTTTATCAACTTCCATACCCTAATATACTTTGGTCGATGACAGTGATGAGAAATAGAGAATGCCAGCTTAAGCAATAGCACATAATTATAAATGTTTTGATGTTTTCCACTGATTATTGGAGAAACTATCTTTTTATCAGCTGCTGTGTCTTTTTCCAGAAGACACGTGATTTCATGATTTGCCTTTAAGCCTCTGGGCAGACAAATCTCCCTTTAAAGGAAAGGAGTTTACATGATCGGAAGATAAGCCAGTTTTTTTCTTGCCATTCATCATTTACCATACTTGGGGTCGCGGAATTTTGTTTCTCATTGAGTCCATGAGCACATGAGAGTCACTGGTCACAGGTCTTCCTGACTGATGTGGTTGTCCTTGTGAACTAGCTCCACCCAGCCTGTAGTCCCTGCAACTGCTGACAAATGGACATACGTGTTATATCTGAGAGAATAGATGCTCTTGCTTCCTCTTCAAACTTCTGAAGGGGTTGCCAGTGCTCTGCCTGGGCAGACTGAATTGATTTATGGTCTCTCAAAGGGCTCTAGCAGTTTGTCTATAAATGATCCATTTAAAATTTCTGCTGAGTTGCAGTATTTCAAACACATAACGATGTTTTGGTCATTGATGGACTGCATATACGATGGTGGTCCCATAAGATTATAATGGCGATGAAAAGTTCCTATCACCTAGTGACTAGGTAGCTGTTGTAACATCATACCACAACAGGTTACTCATATGTTTGTGGTGAAGCTGGTGTACTATGCTGCCATTCGTATAAAGGTGTGGCACATACAATTATGCATAGTATGTGCTTGATAGTGATAATAAATGACTGTTACTGGTTTATGTATTTACTATACTATACTTTTAATCATTAGGTTAGAGTCTTTTACTTATTAAAAAAATAAATTAACTGCAAAGCAACCTTGAGCAGGTCCTTCAGGAAGAATTCCAGAAGAAGACATTGTTGTTATAGGAGATGACAGCTCCAGGCCTGTTACTTCCCCTGAAGAGCTTCCAGTGGGACAAGATGTGGAGTGGAAGACAGTGATACTGATGATCCTGACCCTATGTAGGCCTAGGCTAATGTGTGTGTTTCTATTTAATTTTTAACAAAACAATTTAAAAGTAAAAAAAAATTTAAAAATAGTGTTATTAGTCTGTTTTCACACTGCTGATAAAGACATACCCGAGACTGGGCAATTTACAAAAGAAAGAGGTTTAATTGGACTCACAGTTCCACGTGGCTGGGGAAGCCCCACAATCATGGCAGAGGGCAAGGAGGAGCAAGTCCCATCTTATGTGGATGGCAGCAGGCAAAGAGAGAGGGCTTGTGCAAGGAAATTCCCTCTTTTAAAACTATCAGATCTCGTGAGACTCATTCGCTGTCATGAGAACAGCATGGGAAAGACCTGACCCCATGATTCAATTATCTCCCACCAGGTCCCTCCCACAACAGGTGGAAATTATCTCCCGCCAGGTCCCTCCCACAACAGGTGGGAATTATCTCC